>NC_056629.2:100206675-100806675 GCF_002870075.4 Lactuca sativa
TGCTTTTTCTTCCTCTTGTTCCCCAACTTCTGATTATAGTCCTCTTCCCTTGATGGCTCGAGAATAGGGACTTCTACACCATGGCGGACTCCATGGTTGATGAGTCGCTGAGCCAGGCGTTTAGCACTATCGAACGTGGTCGGGTTAGAAGACAACACATTTCCTTGGGTCGGAGCAGTCAGACCCCAAATGTACCTTTCTATCTTCTTGCTCTCCGAGGTAATCATCTCGGGGCATAGAGTTGCTAGTTCCTTGAACCGGTCAGTGTAGGTTACTATGTCTGAGCCGACCATAGTGATATCCCACAGCTCTTGTTCCGGTTTTTGGATCTCGCCTAACAGGCAATATTCCTCCCATATTATCTCTTTTAGGTTTTCCCAACCTATTGAGTTAGCCACTGCTAGGGTTAGTGACTTAACATGGCTGTTCCACCATGTTAGGGCCTTGCCAGAGAAGGTGCAGGCAGCAAACTTCACTTTGCTTCCTTCTGGGCATAAACAGATTTCGAAAACCGACTCTGTTTTCTCGAACCATTGCATAAGGGCAATGACTCCTTCAGTCCCATTAAAGGACAATGGATGGCATCTGGTGAAGTCCTTGTAGGAGAATTCTCACTGGCGCACCGGGACTTCACCTTGAGTAGAATCAGTAGGTGTTTCACCTCCACCTGTACTGGTGGGGTGATATTGAGCCATGGTTGTTGCCACAGCCGCGGCCACTGCAGCGTTCAGAGTTGTTGCATCGATTTGTGGAAAAAGTATTGGAGTTATCAGGGTAGCGTGTCTGGGTGATCTGCGAGGAGGCATCTTTGCTAAAAGAAAATAAATATGAGACGGAATAAGTCTATACCAATGGACACAAGCCGAAAGCTGAAAAGACATGGTTATCCTAATTCTGGATGTATCGAATCCTAACTTCCACAGGGTTCTAGAAACAATTCATAAATGAGTCTATACCTAATAAACTCTATGAATTTGAAATAGCTATCCTCGAATGAATATCTGTTTCCTGAATAACTGTTACCAGCTGCATGCAAGAAAATAATCCTAACACATGTAATGTGAGCAGTTTTTCCACTCGCTCGACCAATTAACAGGATTAATATTTATTAGTGTGACGTGTAAGACGTTTTGATTACTTCGACTGATCCTTCCTTGAAAACTTCTCATGAACTTGTCCTTGTTCCTCCTGGACTCTTCTATTGTATACTATGAGGAAGTGGTTACATCTATCTGGGCTTGTCGTGCGAGAATGAAAGTGACTAAAGAACCTTTGAGCTTTAAGGTAACTTTATGGGGTGATCCTTATGGAATCCTCCTATAATTGTACAGGGTACACAAGTTTGTATATAATTGAAGATCAAATAGACCTTCGAATAATTGATCCCACCTCAACACTACTTCCTTAAGAGGAATGGATAGCGAAGCGTTAGTCACAGATTCTATGTCTATAAGATTTTGATTATATATAAAACTTTAGGAACATACCCTATAAGATTATAGACCTATCCGCAAGGGTCTTTTAAGTTATCACATAAGTTATTTATATGGACTAAAATACTCCTATAGTATTCTAACGTAATGTACTTAGTATGTTCTAAACTCGTTATCACGCTATCGTATCATAGAATACTCCCATAGTACTCGAACTCTAACTGTACTTGTTCTGGCGTTCTCTTGACTGGTGTTCCGGTAAGTTTAACCCTGTTGCAACACCACATCATTCCCAAACACATGTTGGTCACATCTCGAATGAATATAGTTGATCAGGCTATATTGATCCTAGCTATGATTACATAACTATTCGGGTTGACGACAGTGCCCAAACTTTAAATACTTTTAGTTCTGTTCTACTCGTGACACTAGTTCTATTATGTACACGTATAAGCAAGTAGGTATATTTTTATAACTTGTATTTATACTCTAAAATATATCATTATCCAGAGCACTTAAGCCCTATTGTATTTATAGACGTATATCTTTTATCGATTGATATACTTAGTTCACTATAAACAATGCTCAGATACCAATCTGTCACACCCCAAAACCGGAACGGCGGAAACGTTCAGAGGCGGAGGACGTCATGTTTAGTATCATGAGATATGTATATGGTAAGCAAGTAATGAACAACCATTTCATTTAGAAAGAAAGTGTTTACAATGTGTGTGTTCACAAAACATAGAAGTCATAAACAAATAACAAAACAAGACTTGAAGCTATAATGCTCCATCTTCTGAATTCCTAGCACGAGCACCTGTCTAATAGTCTCCTGAGAATACAAGTTATTTGAAAGAGTTGATCAGGAATTAAGCTGGTGAGTTCATAAGATTTTAGTGATGTGAGTAAACTGTAAAGCGTTGTGGAAAATGTTAATTTAAAAGTGATGTAAGCTGTAAGTTCTATTTTGAAAGTTTGCATGTTCCTCTAGAAAATCATATATTTCCTACTTGAATGAAAGTTAAGTAAAATGACACTACAAGCCTTTCTATGTGTACTAAGTGGGCACAAGTTATATATACTCAGAGTAAATAAACAATCGATCGTGCGCATCTGCCCTAAGCTCACAACCCAAGGGGGAACAGAAAGTAAGGCGGGTAGCACACATTCCATTGGTTATTAGATCGTTGTCATATATAACCCTGGTGTAATCACTTGTTACTCATGGAATTATTTGTAATTGTTCCTTTATATCTAACGAAAAGTTCTTTTAAGAAAACCTATATTTCTTATAGTAAAATATTGACTACAGTGACTACTTTTATAATAGCTTTGTTTATACTGCTATATATAATATGATATCGGGTAGATAGTTAATTGGGTGAATCTACCCTAAGTCCACAACCCAATGAGGACAGCAAGTAAGGCAGAAAACACACATTTAACTATCTATTGGGTATTAGTTTTATATACAAACATGGTGTATAAACTAAGGTGTTATAGAGTTATTCACCTAAAGTCTTTAAGTGTATACTGGCTTAAATAAAATGGATTAAGCCCTTATCTAGGAAGTTTCTAGTTTTGTATACCAAAAGTAATGATTTTGAAAAGTATGTTTTGTACTACAAAGACTGTGCTTTGACTCTGTGTCCTATAACCTGATCCATACCTGGTACCCTTATGATGACTTAATGTATACTAAGCATAAATATATATAGTTTAGGAGAATACTATTCATTACTTCTAGTGAAATGAAGCACACAAAGAGTCAGTCCAGTTCATGAGTCTATACTAACGCAATACGTTTAAATAAATACGATAACAGAACAGAACATAATAAGTTGCTTTAGCATGGAACAAGTTCAGGATCTAACTATACCAATGAATCACAACGCATTGTGATAGTTATATTGGGTATACATGATCATAGTAATGTGGATGTTCACGGCTTGCACTCATGCAAGGGTCGCGTGTATTTCCTAGAATCTCTTGACAATGGAGCGTTTAGCATAGGATCTAGCCATCACATTATGCCTTAACCCTTAATTAAAGCAAAATAGTACTAAAGGTAGTCACTTATTACAAATACTACAGTACTTACACTGTCAATACGACAATTACAGAAGGATATAAAATTCCAGTGTCAATGTTATTAATAGTCGTACAGTCGGGTCTTGGTAGAAGGCTACTTTCAAAACAGTCAGGTCTTGGTAGAAGGCTACTTGTAAAAGTTAGGACCATAATGCTAGTCTTATGATTCCTTAATGTATACATCATAGGATACATATATACCAATAGGTTCCGACACCTAATAGGATGTGTGCTCTCCGCTTCATTTCTTGTCCTTGTTTGGTTGTGGGCTTGGAACGGATTCACCCAATCTATTATCTACCCGTTTTTATATATATTTATGCTTAGTATACATTAAGTCATCATAAGGGTACCGGGTATGGATCAGGTTATAGGACACAGAGTCAAAGCACAGTCTTTCTAGTACAAAACATACTTTTCAAAGTCATTACTTTTGGTATACAAAACTAGAAACTTCCCAGATAAGGGCTTAATCCATTTTATTTAAGCCAGTATACACTTAAAGACTTTAGGTGAAAAACTCTATAACACCTTAGTTTATACACCATGTTTATATATAAAACTAATACCCAATAGATAGTTAAATGTGTGTTTTCTGCCTTACTTCCTGTCCTCGTTGGGTTGTGGACTTAGGGCAGATTCACCCAATTAACTATCTACCCGATATCAGATTATATATAACAGTATAAACAAAGTTATTATAAAAGTAGTCACTGTAGTTAATATTTTACTATAAGAAATATAGCTTTTCTTAAAAGAACTTTTCGTTAGATATAAAGGAACCATTACAAATAATTTTATGAGTAACAAGTGATTACACCAGGGTTATATATGACAACGATCTAATAACCCATGGAATGTGTGCTACCCGCCTTACTTTCTGTTCCCCGTTGGGTTGTGAGCTTAGGGCAGATGCGCACAATCGATTGTTTATTTACTCTGAGTATACATAACTTGTGCCCACTTAGTACGCATAGAAAGGCTTGTAGTGTCATTTTACTTAACTTTCTTTCAAGTAGGAAATATATGATTTTCTAGAGGAACATGCGAACTTTCAAAATAGAACTTACAACTTACATCACTTTTAAATTAACATTTTCCACAACGCTTTACAGTTACTCACATCACTAAAATCTTATGAACTCACCAGCTTAATTCCTGATCAACTCTTTCAAATAACTTGTATTCTCAGGAGACTATTAGACAGGTGCTCGTGCTGGGAATTCAGAAGATGGAGCATTATAGCTTCAAGTCTTGTTTTGTTATTTGTTTATGACTTCTATGTTTTGTGAACACACACATTGTAAACGCTTTCTTTCTAAATGAAATGGTTGTTCATTACTTGCTTACCATATACATATCTCGTGATACTAAACATGACGTCCTCCGCCCCTGAACGTTTCCGTCGTTCCGATTTTGGGGTGTGACATAAAAGGACAACTAAGGCCCATATAACATGTATATTATTTCCAGGCCCAATAGGGACGTGAATACCGATATCGATCCGTGGTTTGTTACATTGGTTGTTTAAGCTACATTGTTTACCGAAGTGACATAAAACCTCGCCTTTTGTAGAAGGTTATTTTTGGTCTTAAAAACTGAGAATTTATAATTTTGGCATAATTTTTTTTTGTAAAATGACAATTTAGGTTCTTAAATGTCAAATTTTGCATTTAAGGCTAGTTTTAGTAAAAATAATTTTTTTAACTCCCCTTTGTCAAAACTATTATTTTTGGACTTGATTTTTATGAAAATGTGCATTCTTGGCCCATTTATAAATAATTTTATCTTTTTGGACCAAATTTTAACAAATTCACTTTTTTAGTATTTCTTAGCAAAAGTTTACATCTTTGGCACAACTATGTTGAAAAAGACACTTAAGCCCACAAAAGTCCAAAAATTTACAATTTTCAGCCCAAAGCCGTGAAAAGCCCAAATATGGCCCATTTTTGAAAAAATTACATTTTTAGTCCTTGTAGGGTCACAAATGTCATAAACATCCATATTTAGCAAAAATAATCTTTTTTGAACCCCTAAAAACCGTGAGATACCTAGAAATGCCCCATTTTTGGTAATTTTGTCACTTTTGGCCATCTCATGCAATTTTCTTAGTTTTAAGTAACTTTGATGTATTTTAAAACCTTTTCTTTGCATAATAAGTTGAAATGAGTGTTGTGTTCTACAAAGAGCATCATATTTTAGTAGATCTTCAAGTTCATGGAGTTTATAACACATAATCACACATATATAATGAAAAACACACAAAATCATGCATACACACATAGATCTACACAAAACAACTTGTATTCTCCCCCAAAACATAGTAAAAACCGAAAATAAAGGGTATGAACTCACTTTGCTTTGAAGATTTCAGTTTTTGATGAAGAATGATGAGGATCTCGGCCCTATAAGCTTCTTATGTGGAGGTTTTCAAATCTAAAATGGATCTAGAGCATGGATCATGAATGAGGTGTTAATGGATGGAGGATTTGTCATATGATGAAGTTAAACACTAGAATATAAGATATCTTACCAAGATGATGAACTTTGATGATGTATTCTCGAGCACACACATAATCACACACGACTTTTTTTTCTAGGAGGAAATGAGAGGTTTCTTGAGATTTCTAGAGAGAAGTCTTTGGTTTAGTTTGAGAGAAAAAAAATGGAGGTGGTGGGAGTTTTTGCTCCTTGGCCATCATTAAGAAGACGAGAGAAGAGAGAAGTGTGAAAATACATTTCATGGATGTATGGGATTTTCTTGTTGTATGTTGTGTATTGCATGGATATTCACCATGTAAACATGAGGTGTCAAGTAATTATTCATGATAATTTGTTTTCTTTTTTTATATGTGTGGCCCGTGAATGAGGAGGAAAGGAAAAGAGAAGGAGAAGTTTGGGCCCTCATTGAACATTTTCAATATCATAGGTCCAATCATGAAGGTTCTCGGCCCATTGGGCCCTTATTATGGGTTCACGGCCCAAAGGTGGTGAAGCAATGGGGTTTACGGCCTAATTACAGTGAAAAGATAGGTTTACGGCCCATCATGGTTCAATAGAGTGGTTCACGGCCCATCATGGCCCATGATAACAAGGTGAGACATTTTAGGCCCAATAAAGCCCAAATGCAACGGTTTGACGAATCTGGGTCCAATTAGAGCCCAAATGGGGTTCTTTGGCTCCAAATCATCAAATGAAAGGTTTACTGGTCCATTAGGCCCAATAAGAGGATCCTAGTCCATATTAAGTTTGAACCGAGTTATTAGGGTTTCAAAGCCATAGTTGAGTATATGAGATGTATTAACTTAGGTTTTAGAGTTCACTCAGGAGTTATGATTCAAATGGATGTTTTTAATTGAGCATTGTACGTGATATCCACTTAGATTACAAGTCTTACCAGAGTTGATGTTTACATGTAAAAAGAATTTCCTAGCTAAAAATGTTAGTTGTGACATATTGATGCAGAAGGACAAGATTATTGCATAAGATTCGAGTAAATCGATGGTGCATGATTAGAACTATACCACATACGACCTAGAGCTAGGAATCTTAGAATTCACCCTTAAAATCTAGAGGCAATACTTATATGAAACAAAATTCACTATCTTTACTGACCACAAAGGCCTTCAACATATCCCAGAGCGAAGATGCTCAAACATGAGGCAAATACAATGAGTAGCTTGGGAAGGTAGTATAACTCATTGGAAACTTGCAAATTCGAGTGAATCACTTGACACCGCCTATTGATACGAATGAGACTTCAGGCACTGCTAGTAAAGATACACTATCCCAAACTGTGTTTGTGGCTTCATTCCTTGATATCCCTTTCAGTAATCATGGATGCTCAGTAAAGGCATAATAATCATCTTTGACATTTTTTACAATTGTCTCATTTAAGTATTCCACTTTGCCTAAATACGATTTCTTGAGTTTGAGCATGTTATTTCAAAAACTTTTGGTCCTAATATGTTTATATTACATTACCAGGACGTCGATTTCAAAACATCTGTTATTTCAGTTGCCACTTTCGTATTATAAATCATGAAAGTTTCCAAAAATAAAAAATTTAAAATTTTGATACTTTTCATCAAATTACTACCATTGTGCTCTTAACTATTTTTAATTGACACATGAAGTGTATGTTATCTCTTTTTTTGAGTATTTTTATAAGTCAAATTTAAATTTTAAACCATCATCACAGATTTTTGGACATTGTACACTTAACATCTTGAACCAAGCCTGTTATGTAGCATCTGGTTCTTGGTATGAATTTTGTTGTTAAATCTTGATGTATTTTTGACATTTTTGGCCTTGGACTTGGCGAGTCGAAGGACTGACTCGCCGAGTAGAAGCGGGATGACGCGCGGGGATTAAGTTGCGGACTCGGCGAGTCGAGTCCCGAGCTCGGCGAGTAACCGCTGTTTGGGCAAAAACCCTAATCCAGGGGTTTGCACCCTATTTAAACGACATTATGTAGCGTCATTTCCCCTTTATGCTCCCAAACACTTCTCATAGCAAACCCTAGCCGTTTTTGTGAAGATCTAAGGCCTTTTGAGTGATTCTTGTGAGTTTTGATCTCAAGGAAGAAGGAAGAGCATAGAAGGATCAAGAGGGGACTGAAGGATTCGAGTTTGGGTCACCTTTTGCAGTCTTTGGAAGGTATAAAGTCTGAACCTTGCTCATTCTTTTGTTAGATCCCTCTTTGGGGTGATTTAGGGCTTTTATAAGCCATTTTTGGTGGCCAACCATGTTTGCAAACATGGTTGGGGTTGGGCTTCTGTATCATGTCATTTTAGGAGCCACAAGTCAGATCTAGGTTGCTTTTTGCACCAAGGAAGGCCCCATGCAAGAAAAGACCCATTTTAGTGCCTTTTAAGCTCTAATGTCCCATACATGCACGTAAAGTTTGTAACTTTACATGCTAGATCGAGTTTAGGGGCCTGGATCTATCATTTGGTTAAGTGTTGTACATCAGAGATCGAAGTTCTTAGTAAGGAAAGTGATAGACTCGGCGAGTCCATTTCCTGAACTCGGCGAGTCCAAGGGTTTTGGTCCCATATCCGTGAGGTTCATAAGGACCAGTTGAGTATGGAAGGGTTTTAGGAGTCCCGGAGAGTGACCCAACGTTTTGGACTAAGCAAAGTGTTCTGGGAGTTCATGGTACTCGGCGTGTATATGAACGGACTCGACGAATCCAAGACAATCTTCATGCAACTCGATGAGTTGTTCATCAACTCGGCGAGTCGAGGACAGAATGTGTTTATAGGATGAAGGGTGACTCGACGAGTTGTTCATACAACTCGGCGAGTCAAGTCAGGACATGAGTATCAATTGATGATGAACTCGGCGAGTTGTTCATACAACTCGGCGAGTCGGATGTGGATTCAGTCGGTGTTCATTTAGAAGGAAAACTCATCGATTCATCGCCTAACTCGACGAGTAGAGACGGGTATGAGGTCTGATGAAAGGATAGGGACTCGGCGAGTTGACGAGTCAACTCGGCGAGTCAGGTCAACTGGAAGTTGACTTTGACTTTGACTTTGATTTGGTCAAGGGGTAAAATGGTCATTCTACCCTAAGGGTAGATGTCAGTTTCTGACTAAGTGTTTTGTGGGAATTTTAGCCGGTGGATTTTCGGAGCAGCAGTGGCAGCAGTCAGAGGATTCCCGCACAGTTCAGCAGATACGAGGTGAGTTACCTTCCAATAGGGGTGGGTCTAAGGTCACAATGTCGGCCCACCATTGAGGAGTATTTAGAAGATAATTGTCTTCGTGATAATTTATCTTGGTTTGGTATGCGTTTGGTTATGATTTATATATGTATGATATGTTACATGATAGGGATAGTTTCCCTAATAGTGGTCCTTAGGACCAAGGGGTAGTTCATTACCCGGATATGTCTGAATGTGTGCTTATATCTTGCCATTGTTTGCTAGTGGTAGGGGTGGAATAGTCCCCAGTTACCGGTTGAAAGATACCGATGACGGTTACAGGCTGAAAGATACCGATGACGATTACCGGTTGAAAGATACCGATGATGATTACCGGTTGAAAGATACTGATGATATTGTATGGTATGTGGTATGATGGGGGAACTCACTAAGCTTTGTGCTTACAGTTTCAGTTTTTGGTTTCAGGAACCTCTTCGTCGAAGGGGAAGGAGCCGGCTGCGTAGCATGGCATCACACACACACACATATATGATTTTTTTCCGCATGGTGTTTTCTGGGGTTATACTCTGATAAGACATTTGATCATGGTTTTGGATTTCAAATATGATACTTGGTGTTGAGACGACGTTTTTATACAATGTTTTCTAATGAATGTTTTATGAATTACTTAATCAAAAATGAAATTTTTGGACTTGAATTTTTGGAGCCCTGGTTTGAGGGATTCGGACACGCCCTCGGGGGTGTCTGGACTCAAACTGAGGGGAAAAAAGATTGTTACAATAAAATGGTTTTCTAAAAATCTAAGCAAAAGGATGTTACGAAAGACAAGGTGTGTGATGCATGCGATCGGCCGGGCTCAAGTAAGTTTTCCCCAAGATACCCGTACATGTTATGTTATGCTATATGGCTTGATTCAGAATTGCATGCTAGAATAGGACTAAGGATCTAGGAAGATGCCTTGTGTGCCTGATATATGATTCTGATGATCGCATGCTAGTTAGGGCTAAGGATCTAGGAGGATGCCTTATATGCCTATTGTATGAGCTATATGCTAGGGCTGTTTAGTCAGCAGTAGGATGGCCTATATAGGTTATGCCTGATTTGGTTACTCGATGCATGAATGCTGCTTGCTTTATGCTATGGGGGTTCTAGCTATTTCCAACTAACTAAGGAGCGGATATGTAACAGTACATGCAAGTTAGTTAGGGGGAAATGGTAGGGGGGTCCTGTGCATCTGATGGCGGAGAGTAGGTCGGAGAGTGCCCTAGGGAAGCTTAGGATGAGGTTAGTGGAAAGGGGTATCGGTAGAGGGACCTGGAGAAGTCGAAGCAATCCTTGAGGAAAGCACGGGTAGATGTGGAAGGTAGTATGGGCCCGTACTACTGAAAACAAAGGACCCGTACTCGATCAAGGAAGGCCTAGACGAAATCGGGAACCTTGGGAAGTGTGTTAGATCTCTCGGGTATATGTATGTGATGGGTTTTGAGCATTCTAACACTTCCTAAGTGTACATGCAACCCTAATAACCTTGAATCTATGTTTTCACTATATACATGCAAATTTATTTTTCAAGGTTATTTCCTAACTAGCATGGCATGGGGATTACATAAAACATAAAACTAGTAGAAATACATACCTTGTTGTTGCTTGGATTCCTTCAAGACATTGTGAGCCTAGCACCCCAAATGTTGTGCCTCAAATGCTTCACACAACACCACAAAACTTGGAATAACTTGAGAGAATACTTCTTATACACAAAAATCGGTTATGCCCTCTCTAGTAACACTAGGTCCTCTCTAGTAACACTAGGTCCGATTTTCCTAGCCATGGGGTCCCTTTTATAGTGGTGTCACAATTAGGGTTTCATCATGAAGACTCATAATTGTCATGACTCTTCCATTCTCATGACCAATGGGTTTGTAACTCCCATGGACTATCCATGGAGCTCCAAATGGTTATATCCATAACCCATAAACCATAGATCATTTAATCCACTATAAAAGTTTAGATGATTGTCATAATCAACCCCATATATTTAATTAGTTTCAACTTGATCACCAAATTAATACTAGATTAATACTTGATCAATACTAATTAAATAATACTATTATTAATATATTAATACTTATAATATATTAATAATCATAAGTGCCTTATTCTCTCATTTACTCTATCCAAGTATTGCAATGCCATGCAACCGAAATGGACCATGTCGGGTCAGGTCAAGTACATAACAAATATAGTTATGGACTTAGACACTATATCCAACAGTCTCCCACTTAGATAAGTCTAATAACTATATTTGCAAATATGACATCAAAATCCGACTAGCAATCGTAGCTCTTTCAAAGTCTCTCGAAACTGAGATGATGATGATACGCCATTTAAGATAAGTGATCATATAATCATCTGTTCTCATGATATCAGCCACACAAACACATGGAACATGGTCTTACTTATTGTCCAGCATTTGTTTCTCGATCTCTTATTTGTTTCAACATATAACTAAATTGAACACATCAATTAGGTTCTGACCGGGCCCGGTACATAGGTCAAAACCAAATCATCGAGGGGCCCACATATCGCTTCTATTTCTAGGAGGAACAGATAAACTTCGACTGACATGCTTGTACTAACTACTTGTTGAATTATTCACAAAGGGACATTTTATAACATCGAGTTACCAATGCGTTTTCGTACAATCAATGAATAACCAACTCATATCTCTAGGTTTGAAGATTTATATGATATTACCGTCTCACGATCACTCGAGATAAATTCCATGAAGTGATGCAAGTGAGTGTGGGTTGAATCCAATATTTAGCCCTTATGGCACTCATGAATGTTGTAGCAACCATTGCATTGTCTAAAGCACTTTAGACAAATCATACAAGCCAAATTCATGACAATCTTGATTCATATCTACTTCCAACATATGACTGACTGTGGATGGTTTGAATAATATGATATATACCGTAACATAATTATTCTGGAAGTCAAAACATGCAAAGTGAAACACAAGAATAATACTAATATTATATGGCCCCAACACTTTGAGTGTAAATAAAACACCTTTTATTTAAGCACCATATTGATTACTCATTATTTATGTTTCGATTAATCAACTTTATGCTTGAATTAAAACATTAGTTGTCCCATGCTCCAAGCATGTACACTATGGTTTTCCAAACAACAATTATGCCATACTCCAAGTATGCATAGTATGTTTACTTATGGTCCTCTCTTTGTGAAATAGATCAATTGACAATATTCCAATGATGCTCATTTCACAATTCCAATCCTTGTTGTAAATGGAAGAATACCAAACTCTTGCCATTTACTATAATCTGTTAGATTCTAAACTTATATGCAATGATCCCCTTGTAATGACTATGCACGGAAGTCACAAAGACTTGGCAACAGACATTACAAAGCATTCCAATGGAAAAATATTCCATGGAAATGAAGTCTCAAATTTAAAGTACATTCCTTTGAACATCCTTCTTAGCATTAAGTTCTTTAATCTTACACAGATTCAAAGAATAACTTCCACTTATGGAGACAATTCCATATTACCATTTTGACCATCACTTCTGAACAAGAGTTGCCTCTTTTCAAAATATGTCAATATGGTCCTTACTCTATACTTCCAATTGTCCATGAGTAACCATTCTTTGGTAAACCTCAAACTGTCCTCGACAATTGCTTAATCATTTTAGTCATGTCCAGTTCTAATCCCTTTTCCCTTCTTAATGCCCTAAGCATTAGGAAAATTTAGAATGGATGAATATTATAGTACATGCAATCAATCCTATATCCAAAGCATATGGGACACGATTCATGCTATAAAATTATTATTTGACATGTTCTCATAATTCGAACTATGAAGAGGGATGCCGTAATCATAATCAAATTTTGAGAATGCAACATATATATAGAAATTCCTTATGTTGAACAATTCCAACATAACATTCATATATATCCTTGACTAAAGTTGATAAAACTCAATCTAAGCTGGTAGAATTAGAATGAAGTATAAAATCCTCTCCCTTAATTATAGAAAACAACTTTTGAAAGCAAATTGAACCTTTTGTTTTCTATAATTAACATTGCTAACTTGCAATACTTAACATAATCATCATGCTCTCACTAGCATAATGATTACCAACATAACACTTTATGCTCCCACTAGCTTTGACATGTACTCAGAAATCAACTGGACTTCTAGAAATTAATACTTTATTGACTTTCTTACCAAAGTTCATATTTCTGATACTATATTGCTTTGATAAGACTTTATCAAAAACATACACATTTCCTTAGATAGCTCACATGTTTGTCTAGACCTTTTGCAATTCTCACTAGTTAGTGTGCTGGTTAACCACACACGCTCCACTAACTATATGAGAATGCAAATATCACAACCGCTATCTACTTAAAATCTTCTTAGTGGAAGCGTTTCCTTACCATCATTTTCATGAATCGATGAGAAACCTTATGAAACATAGATTTTATGGTGTATGTGTTCTTTTCCATGTGAATTTTGTCAAAACCATAATCACAGGACTAGGTTAGTGACACTTCCAAATTCATATGGACTGAACTTGTGCAATCTTAATTTCTTGCCACCCGGCAGCACAAGGGCCTACCATTGCTTCCAGGTTGTTATGCAAACAGTCGAGAACTCTCAGAACTCCAATGCAAAGCCAACCTTAACTGGGATGAGCACAGAATATGTCAACACGATAGGTTACAAACCTCAAGTCTTGGGCTAGTGATTAACAAATCTCTTGATTAGTTCTTGAACCTATCTTAAGATCTTTTTAAGACTCCCACTGACCTCTTGACATACATGATTCTCTTTGTCAAGAACCATTCCTTGACAAAAAAATATTCAATAGTTAGTGTGGATTCTTATCAAGTTAAACACTTCCCATAATTGGACTTAGTTGGTCTTTGTTTTATCCCAAACATCACAACTAACCAATCTCAAATGTACAAGAGTAGGACACATCTTACTCTACATTTGATAAGTGTTATGAACTTTTTAAAGACTATGTCACTCAAGTTACAATCTTGGAGTATAACTCCAGGATTTGTTTTTGGAACGAAGTATGAATTATCTTTTGATTTAACCATTTCAACAATTCACGATTCCTCTCCTCAGGCAACAAACACACTAAGGTGTCCTTAGAGGATCAATTGTGATATGGTTCCATAATCACTAAGATAATCATAAAACAAAATACACAAGTACTCTCCCATCTCTTCAGATTGGAGAAACTTTTATCTTTCTGCCTTATTTGATTCTTCTTATTCATTCTGCCATACATTGAAACTTTTCCAATGTTTCAGAATTACACTTAAACTCGTAAGCATAACCATATTTACTAAACTTTAGTAAATCATAATGAATAATCATATCAACCTTTGTGGTGGATCTGACCAGCACACAACCAAGTGTGCCCAATCTTTTAGTCCTTCACTTGACTCACATGTACATGTTAACAAGGAATTTGTCTTAATTTACCAAAGATGAAAACTTCTCATTCATCATACAATACAAGTTGCATGATTCCAAGTTTCTATCCAACTGAAACTTGGGTGATGAGAATCTTTCCTTATTTGGTAAATTATGACATGACCACTAATGAAAGAATCAAATTCATTTACCCATATTGCTTTCAATGAAAACATATAAGCAACAACCTTTTTCACAAAAGCCATAGTAAGGATGCTTAAAATAAATAAAATCAAAACCAATTTTCTTTTATTTTAAAACTTTGCGAAAAACTTATCCTTAAAATCCATATGGAAAACTTGTTGTTATCTATTCCTAAGCAATATATCTCAACTCTTAAGTAACAGCTCAAAATTCTGATCACCGAACCATGCGATCGAAATCCATCTTCACGATCAGAATCAGCATATACTTCCTTTAAGTTTCTTCACTCTTCTTTGATTCTTAAAACATCAATATATGACCCAGTCACATCATGCAATAAGAATCTCAGAATAGAAACTTAATAAAGTTAGATAATGGACTTTACCTAAAGTAGAGTCAAACATTTGACTTTACTATCCTTATGGACATTTAGGTAAATTTGGCAGCTTCGCAACCAATGCCCTTCCTTTGGCAACATAAACATATGGACTCTTTGGAAACGGTACACGAGACTATCATAGACTTACCCTTTCTCTTTACCATTTGGTCAACCGAGTTAACTATGGCCAATCCCTTTCAATTGGGAAGAGAAAGTTTTTCTGGACTTCCGATGTCACCATTATCAATGTCCATGGAAGTTTGAGAAGTTGATCTTCCAATCAAATTTTTCTTTACCAATGCTCCAAATCATTGCTGATTCAGCATCATCAAGCAAATAGGTAAGATCATTAAGGGTCATGTCGTGATATGTCATCAGGGAGCGACCAAGTCAACAACCAGCTACCTTGAGACTTCGACACCCGACTCTCCCGGCTTGTCAATATGTGACTTAATCTCCAAGACCTAAGCATATATAGACTTTGTTTGCCAATAGGGATTGAGTGACTTAGAACTTATCAGATCTTGAAACTTGTGGGATAGGGAGATTTATTGGAGGAGGTGGAGGAAGTGAAGTATGATTTCCAGTCCCACTAATGCACAACAAAAGGATTGATCTTTCACCTTGGTTGCCATTCGGGATATCATCTTCATTAGGAAGCTTGTTCCTAAAGATTTGGGAAGACCATAGCTGTCTAAACTAGACATCTATAATGGGAGAAATTTAAGTTAGTTAATTTAAAGTCCTTAATATAACACCCAATATGAAATATTAAGGCTAGGACCCAATAACCTATTTATAACTGGAAGCGGGATGCCGTAATCAAGTTATAAAATAGTTGAAGGTAGGTAACTGATGATTTACCAATTTCCACCATGAAAAACGAAATATAATTAAGTTTTAATTGGATTTGAAACTCCAAGATCTTTTGAGATACATTGAACTTTCAATGGCATGTTTAAATCTCGATTGTGCCCTCTCAAGTTTGTGACTGGGATGCCGAGGATCACAAACAAGGTGTGAATAACCATACAAATTGACTTGGTACCCTCAACAATATTACCTAATCGATGTGCCGGTTAACCACACATGCTCCACTGATCTATAATAAAGTCAAGTTACCCTTTGCCACTCTTACTAGTCCATGTTAGTGTGCCGGTTAACCACACACGCTCCACTAACGACTTGGTAAGGTACAAAGTGTAATTTTATGGGCTAGCACCAATTTCACATTTTCCTAAAGTAAATAAGATTGGGAATTTATAATGTATAGTTACTTTATAATTCATTATACTTTTAATGAGTATTTAAAGTCGTATCCTACCCGTTCGGCTAACGACCCTCCACCGATCAAGGAAGCGGTGGGTGAGAGTGGACACCCATTAAGTAACCATTTTATAGGCAACAACCTTATACCCCCCCTTATAGACCGGCTTCGTGAATGAGGCCTACTAACGGTAAGAATGACATATTCTTATACATATCTATATAATTAAAATTATAATAATAGTATAAGGGTGTATTTTAAACATTTAAAATACTTGGTGGTTTAATCTATTAATTAAACTATACCCTTAATTTAATTAAACTTAAACCATGTCTTTATGGAATTATTAACTCTTTTAACTAAACACTTTAATTAATTTAATGAAGTCCATAAAGTTGGAATTTTTTTAACTTTTACAAATTTCAAAACTTGAGGGCAAGTTTTGAAACTATTTCAAGACTCTTCAAATTTGTAACTTATGAGTTTTAATGGTTCATAAAGTTGAAGACTCTTCATTTTATGAAACCTCTTTAGTTCTTTAATCACAATTTAAAGAAATGACTTTTGGTTATCCATAACTTGAGTACAAGTTATGGACACCATCATTGCCATTAAGATCATGAATTAAACATCCATGGAGGTTACATATAATTCCTATGATCTTCTAAAAACTCATAAGAACACAAATTCCTGTCAAGCAATTTCAAGAAATCATATAAACATATACAATACTTGAAAACTGATAAAAGTCATGCAAAAATGGGTTAACATAATCATTATCATTTTGAAAAACAGATTTTACAAGTCCAAAACAGATTGGGATAATGATTTTAATCCATTTCTAGCAACAAAACACGAAAATCTGCCCAGCACGCTCCTACTCTGTGACATCCCCATTTTCACGGCCAGAAAAGACCGATTTTGTTTATGCTTTATAAAAATCAAAGTACTTCTTTTAATAAAAATGTTGCGGAATTTGTTCCCAGAAAAACATGATAAATACGTTATTAAAACATTTTTTTTGAAGAAACGTATTTTATTCATTTTAAAACGTTTGGGATGTCATCGTCAATATAGGAACATAAGCATAAACAGAACTTACATTTATTCACACTAGTGATCTACATCTCTTTAAATCTCTCAGTGTAATGTGACTTCATATCAACACCTGTGATATAAATAAACTGAGTGGGTCAGGTTGGGAAACCTGGTGAGTACACAGGGTTTTCAACCCACAATAATATAATTACTATGTTTAAACAATCAAGCAATTAAACCCCATTACCCATCCCCATTATATTCTCTATTCTTAAGGATCTACCCTAAGAATCAGCTTATTCCTCGTTCATTCGTTCCTAAGGATCATCTAAAGGAATCGGCACAAAGTCCATCGTTGCCATTGTTTACACAACGGGCACTAAGTTTGCATAGTCGCCAGGGTTTAGGCACTAAGTCTGCATAGTCGCCAGGGTTTAGGCATCAAGTCTGCATGATCACCAAGGTTTAGGCACCAAGTATGCATGATCACCAAGGTTTAGGCACCAAGTCTGCATGGTCACCAAGATTTAGAGTACACCGGGTGAACACATCGTTCACAACACCTACAGGTTGCAAGCCTGCTAGTGCTCCACTGGACTGTCTAGAATAGTTTGTGGTTGTCATCCATACTCTGCTGAATGACGGGGACATCTTTTGGGAAAAAGGCTTCTCACATCGTACACCTCTCACCCATACCTCATGGTCTATATCACCTCTCAACTCACCGTCCAACTCATATTTCATCTATTATATCTACCCATGTTTTCCCCCAACATTTTCGTAGATATAAAATACATATATAGTTTAAATCATTTAAAACATGTATAAAATCTTTCACCGAGCATAGACAGCAAGTAAACAGACAATATGCACACATAGCACGTAGTAAATACTTCATATCTATGTGTAAGTTGAAGGGGACCATGCACTCACTTGATAAGGTGGTGAGACAGCACTCGGACAACACTTCGTTACTCTTAAAACAACTATCCCTTGACGAAACCTAGTATCAATACCACTAGGGTTTAGTCTAACGATAACCGCGACAAATTAATAGTCTAGCTATTATTATTATTATTATATAAGCATTAAATAACACTCAATATAACTCATAATAATATCCCAAATACTCATTATAAGTTCCTAATAACGTTACTATATTAAAACATAAGTTATACTAAAGATAGGGTAGACATAGCTCACTTACAGCGGGTTTTCTCGAAAACCGGGCTTCGCTAGAGCAGCGTTCCCAAGCCGAAAGGCTCTTTTCTCAGGGCCATCAGGCGCTCTGGGGCTTCCGCCTCGTGCTAGGGAGTTACCCTAGGCTTTGGGGGGTTAGGGAGGCTTAGAGAGAGAGTTTAGAGAGAGAAAGAAGAAGGTTGAGGGGTGAGGAAATGAGGGAACTCGGCACCTCTATTTATAGGGTGAAATCCTGACGGACTCGCCGAGTCGGTTTACTGACTCGCCGGGTCAGTTCAACGTGTCATCACCTGATGGCTATCCTTGGGGAGAAAGCCTTGGCTCATATTCAGCCACGTCACCCTTTTTGCAGCAGCACCCTGCTGACTTCTAAACCCCGTAACTTTCGCATACGAGCTCCGTTTTTGACGTTCTTTTTTTCCACGCATAGGTAAAAACAAGATCTACAACTTTCATTTAGACTCCATCTGCTAATTCTCGACCGATCTCAAATTTAATTGTAGGAGGCGTTTAGACTGTTAAATGACCGCAAAGAATTCGTAACTCCTTCATACGGACTCCGTTTTCGTCTATGTTTTTACCGTTGAGTTCCTCTTAATGAGATCTTCAACTCTCATTTAGGTTGCATAAGCCAAAAAACGCTCGAACTAAAATTCGAGTTTCGGGCTGTACACTGCTAAGCCGAAACTTTGAAAAATCATAACTTCCTCATACGAAGTCAGATTTGGGCGTTCTTTTTATGGACGCTCTCAGGTTAACATATTCTATGACTTTCATTTAGATTACTAAGGCTAAAAGTCGCTCTATCATAAATTCACTATTTACGTCTTCGCGGTGTCGTGCCGGTTCTGTCGCTAAACTTCGACGGGTCATAACTTCTTCGTTATAACTCGGATTTCAGCGCTCTTTATATGTACGTAACCCTTGAGACATATTCAACAACTTGGTTAAGATTATCTATTCTAAATAATGTTTTGTCAAAAACTCCTTTTCAACCCTATTATCTATAAATTGACTAGCCCGGATCTACGGGCGTTACATACTCGTCGAGTGCATAATCCTACTCGACGAGTAGGATGAATTTGTTCATGGACTCGGCGAGTCCTCCCCATGAACGCGGCGAGTCCAGTCGTCAGAGAGCAGATTTTTGACTTTTTCAAGCAGTTTGCATCAAGTATACAGAAAACAATCCTAGGCTTTGATACCATTGATGGGTTTTGAGCATTCTAACACTTCCTAAGTATACATGCAACCCTAATAACCTTGAATCTATGTTTTCATTATATACATGCAAATTTCTTTTTCAAGGTTATTTCCTAACTAGCATGGCATGGGGATTACATAAAACATAAAACTAGTAGAAATACATACCTTGTTCTTGCTTAGATTCCTTCAAGACTTTGTGAGCCTAGCACCCCAAATATTGTGCCTCAAATGCTTCACACAACACCATAAAACTTGGAATAACTTGAGAGAATACTTCTTATACTCAAAAATTGGTTATGCCCTCTCTAGTAACACTAGGTCCTCTCTAGTAACACTAGGTCCGATTTTCTCAGCCACGGGGTCCCTTTTATAATGGTGTCACAATTAGGGTTTCATCATGAAGACTCATAATTGTCATGACTCTTCCATTCTCATGACCAATGGGTTTGTAACTCCCATGGACTATCCATGGAGCTCCAAATGGTTATATCCATAACACATAAACCATAGATCATTTAATCCACTATAAAAGTTTAGATGATTGTCATAATCAACCCCATATATTTAATTAGTTTCAACTTGATCACCAAATTAATACTTGATTAATACTTGATCAATACTAATTAAATAATACTATTATTAATATATTAGAACTTATAATATATTAATAATCATAAGTGCCTTATTCTCTCATTTATTCTATCCAAGTATTGCAATGCCATGCAACCCACATGGACCATGCCGGGTCGGGTCAAGTACATACCAAATAAAGTTATGGGCTTAGACACTATATCCAATAGTATGATCCTGACCTTTATGCGTGAATTTTCAGTATGGTGACCACACAACTTGGATCAGGCGGTTCCGGATCAGGATCAGGATCGGGCTCGGGTTCAGGATCCAAGTAGGTCGATGACGGGATACTCGAGTTCATCGCGTCTGAGATCACGAGAGGTATCCTTGAGTCGACCCCTATCATCTTCGGGTCGATCAAGGAGGGGATTGTTGAGCTGATGGAGGATCGTCTTTGATCATTCAGGAATGATATGGCGTCTAGCCAGATGGGTACGTGCACACTGTCCTTTAAGGACTTTCGTGGGAGTGGTATGCTGGATTTCTAAGGGGTGAAAGACCCCATTACTGCTAGGAGATGGATCGCAGACATTGATTCTGCGCAGATGACGAGCTTCTGCCCAGAGGGGTCGAAGGTGAGATATGCAGTAGGATGCTTGCGAGACAGGGTTAGGGATTGGTGGGAGTCTGTTGGCGACTCATTGGGAGCCTCGGCTGTTGAGGCTATGAGTTGGTCGGACTTTGTGACCAGATTCAGGGCGGAGTTTGCGCCAGCTGTGGAGCTTCAGCGGCTGGCCAGGGAGTTTTTGGATATGAGGCAGACTACGGAAACTGTGGCGGAGATCACCGCCAAGTTCCGAGAGAGGGCATTGCTGGTGCCCCAGTACGCGGGTGATGAGGACATGAGGAGGACCCGCTACCATGACATGCTACGAGCTGATATTCGGGAGCATGTTAGTTTTTCAGCTTGCCATATCTTGGATTCCATGATTGCCAGGGCTAGGGAGAGGGAGATTGATCTGGAGCACGTCCAAAAGAGGAAGGCATTGGAGGGGCTGACGATTGGGGCTTCGGGGAAGAAGCCCAAGGGATCTGATGGTAGGCTGAAAGGCTAGGCAGGACGGGACCGCTGTGGGAAATGTGGTCGGTCACACGAGGGAGCTTGTTGCACTGGGCCGGGTTCGGGCTGCTATAATTGTGGCAAGGTGGGGCATTTTTGTAGGGATTGTACTACCCCCGCCCCTGCGGTACAGATGACAGACCTTATTTGCTTCCATTGCAATCAGAGGGGCCACAAAAGGGCCAATTTCCCGAGATTGACAGCAGTATCAGCAGCAGTGCCAGCGGCAGCGCCGGTCTCAGCGACGGCACGGGTTACAGATGGCCGGAAGGTCAAGGCAGAGGTTCCAGTAGTGCGGAGCCGAGCATTTCAGCTGACAGCTGAGGTGGCACGCGCTGCACCTGATGTGGTGACGGGTATGATTTTTTCCCTCTAATCTTCTTTTGGTGTGATTGTGTTATTGATATGTGCTCTGTTTAGGATCGTTCCATGTTAACGGCATCCCAGTTCTAGTGTTGTTTGACTCGGGCGCTACCCGATCATTTGTGTCTCTTGCTCTTAGCAAGATATTTTCCGAGTCTTCGGGCATGTTGGATTGCCCTCTAGAGGTAGAGATTGCAGACGACCGTTCGGTGCGGGCATCGACGGTATTTTGAGATTATGTGGTGAGGTTATTTGAGGAGCGCTACTTGGTAGACTTGGTTCCCATTCCGTTGCATGGGAACAAAGTGATTATAGGCATGGATTGGCTCAACCCTAATGGGGCAGTGATCAACTACGCGTAGCAGTTGGTGTGAGTCAGGACCCCAAGTGGGGGAGTGTTGGTGATTCAGGGCAAAAGGCCACAATGAGGACCAGCTTTATGTTCAGCAGCGAGAGCTAGACGCTACCACCAGCGGGGTTGCACAGGTTATGTCCCGTATGTTATGGATACCCGGGAAACAGGTAGGGCGACGGTGGATGATGTACCTGTGGTACGAGAGTTTGCGGACGTATTCCCCGAGGAGTTGTCGGGGATACCTCCGGAACGACAGGTGGAATTCAGGATCGACCTGGTTCTTGGTACGGCTCCGATAGCCAAGGCGCCGTATCGGTTGGCTCCTCCTGAGATGCAGGAGTTGTCTACACAGCTGCAGGAGCTGTTAGACAAGGGTTTCATTAGACTGAGCAGTTCACCCTGGGGAGCCCCGATTCTGTTTGTGAGGAAGAAGTACGGGTCACATCGGATGTGTGTAGATTATCGGGAGCTGAAAAAGGTAACGGTGAAGAACCGCTACCCACTCCCGAGGATTGATGATCTCTCTGACTAGCTTCAGGGAGCATCTTGGTTCTCCAAGATTGATTTGCGTTCAGGGTATCATCAAATGAGGGTCAGAGAGGAGGATGTGCAGAAGACTGCGTTTCGGACACGCTATAGCAATTATGAGTTTGTGGTGATGCCTTTCGGGCTCACCAATGCTCCTGCTGCGTTCATGGATCTCATGAACCGCGTGTGTAGACCGATGTTGGATCGGTCTGTGATAGTATTTATTGATGACATCTTGGTTTATTCCAAGACGCGGGAGCTGCATGAGGAGCATCCGCAGGAGGTTCTAGAGACTTTGAGGAGGGAGAACTTGTATGTTAAGTTCTCCAACTGTGAGTTCTAGTTGCGCGAGGTGCAGTTTCTTGGGCACCTTGTCAACCAGAACGGGATTTCGGTAGATCCATCCAAGGTAGAGGCCGTGATGAATTGGGAGGTTTTGAGGTCTCCATCTGAGATTCGGAGCTTCTTAGGATTGGCAGGCTACTATCAGAGATTCATTCAGGACTTCTCCAAGATAGCAGTTCCGCTCACCTGACTAACTAAGATGTCACACCCCCAAACCAAGGATGGCGGAAACGTCCGGGGGTGGAGGACTTCATGTACAGTATCACAACAACGAGTATAATAGTGCTTAAAGTAAATACAACCATCATAAATATAATTGAAAAAGTTACACCAAAGTATATGTTTACATGTTTCAAAATCAATTACATTATGATGACAAAAGTAAATTGTTGACGGTTTAACGACCCATCCTCAAGGCGCTGAAGTTTGTCTTGTTTCACTGATTTCCTGATAATACAAGTAGTTTTGAAAAAGTGTCAACAATTAAGTTGGTGAGTTCATAAGAGTTTTGTTTGAAGTAGAAACCGTTTTCCTTGTAAAATCGATAGAGTTTCATTTCCAGAAAATCTAGTATTTTCTTAGTTAAGTATGAACAGAATAATTCTATATGATGCGTTAATGAACCCTAGAATGACCCGTAGATTTCCCCTATAACCGTCCAGCGTATATAAGTTATATAAGATTTAAGTTAGATAAAACGTTGAATATAATGGGTCTGCCCTAGGTCCACAACCCAACGAGGAACGGGAGATGAGGCAGGCACCACCAATTCTAAGCCAATCAAGACTAAATTCTTATATGACTCAAGCATATACGCTCAACGATTATAGTTGAAGTCTAACAATTCTAGATGAAATATAGTTTTAATATCATAACAACTATTTTATGTGAACCTGGTACTTTGGAATGTACCCCATTTTTAGTTAAAAACCCGGTACTTTGTATCTGTACCCCTTTTTGTATAAAACCCGGTACTTTGGAATTTACCCCATTTATATGAAAACCCGGTACTTTGTATCTGCACCCCTTTTTGTATAAAACCCGGTACTTTGTATATGTACCCCTTTTTGTATAAAACCCGGTACTTTGTATCTGTACCCCTTTTTGTAATTAAAAACCCGGTACTTTGTATTTGTACCCCTTTTTGTATAAAAACTCGGTACTTTGGAATGTACCCCATTTATGTGAAAACCCGGTACTTTGGAATGTACCATATTTGTGTGAAAACCTTTTGTAATGTAAATGATCATAAACTATACCTATTATAGTTTATCAAAATGTTTGAAATGTATATGCAACCTAACTATACTTATTATAGTTTAGTATGTTTATTTGCGGTGTATAAGAACCCTTTCTATGTAAGTCAAATGTATTGTACAATATAGCTATGTTTATCTTGCTTTGTTCTGTACTAATGGTTAGGATGGCGGATTCTTATAAATTCAGTAAGTAAGTTTCCTATTAAATAAATATATCATTAAAAGAAATACATGTAATATATGAAGTCATCAAAGATTTAACACTTTGCTCAACATGTTACAAAGTGTTTTGAAAGTTAGAAGTTGTTAACTAACTCTTAACGTTTCTGCACTGTTTTAGAAAAATCATACGAAGTCAAAAACTAGATCCATAAATTCTGAGAGTTCCTAAATTGTGTCTAGTTTACTCATAATTTATTTTTATCATGGTTTTTGGAAGCCTTTAACTTGTATTAAAATGCTCATATTCACAGATTGGTCCGGACTTGTGTTTGAAAAGACAGGCTGTTTTGTAAAAATCACCATATATTGTAGAAAAATAGTGTGGAGATGTGCAAGTAGTAATTTTAAACATAAGAAGTGGAACTACTTGCACCTAAAACAGTTTTGAAAACTAAAATGCTTAAGTTGTCCAAAACAGTCCGTAAATGGAGTTGAACTTTTCTGATGAAGGCTGTTAGAAAAGTTTAGTTATGTTCTTGGTGCTTTAACTTGTATTCCCCCCCCCCCCCCTAAAAACTTGAGAAAACATGAAAATGTAGGGGTATGAACTCACCTTGAGTGATTTCAGAAGATGGATGATGGAGAAAAGAAGTGTTCAACTCAAGAACACTTGGGAGATGCTTGAAGATTTGAGAAGCTAACAACAAATATGACGATATTTGTGTAAGCAATCAATGATTTGAGTAGAATCAAGTGTAATAATTACAAGGAGGATGAATTATACTTACCAAGAGAAGAATAAAGCTTGAAAATCAGCCTTGGACTCTTGAAATAGAGAGAAAAAGTTTGAGAGAAAAGTTGTGTTGTATTTTTTGTGAAATGAAAGCAAGTGAAAGAAATGAGAGAGGTTGAGTGTCCAGCTCTCAAAAACGTGGGGATGGCTTGTGAGTGAGGTAAAAAGGACAAGGAAGTGACAAGGTATGGTGGGGAGGAGTGTGGGTTAGTCATGGAGTAGGTATGGTGGCTGCTTGTGTCATAGAATAAAGGAAAGTCAACACTCCACCTCTTGTACTTCACCATCTCTTTTTGGATAAGGTTTTGTCCTTAAAAACATGATAAATAGTTAATTGCGGGTCCTTATATGTTAAAATAAAGTTTTGGGTGAAAATCTCGCGTTAAAACAATTAAAAACGAAGCTAAAATGAAGTTGTAGTCGAAAACTGGGAAGAAAAGCACTTCCAGCGAGGCTTCTCGGAAAGGGGTCGGAGGTTCGGTCCTCCTGAGGCTAGGTCCGAAACGAAGGGAGGCGAGGAAGCGGGAAGCGAAGGCTCGGTCCAAAGGCATCAGAATCCGAAATGGACCGGAGGTTCGGGTTCGGGTGTGGCATGCGAGGTTCGGGCCCGAGAGGACCCTTCGGGTTCGGTTCCCTTAAGCGAGGTTCGGCCCTGAGAGGACCTTCGGGTTCGGGTCTTCTTGGTTTCGGTCCCTAAGAGGACTTTCGGGTCCTAAGAGAGGCTTCGGGTCCTAAGAGAGGTTCCGGGTCCTTAAGCCCTTTTTGTCCGTTTTTGCTCCGTTTTAAGCCGTTTTTGACCCGGTTAAGGGTCGGAATGACCCGAATGACTTTAAAAAGTTACGGAAACTTTTGAGAGAGATTTGGGAGAGATTTCACATACTTAGAGAGATTTGGGAGAGATTTGACATGCATGGAGAGATTTCTCATACAAAGAGATATTTGGGAGAGATTTCACATACTTAGAGAGATTTGGAAGAGATTTGACATGCTTGGAGAGATTTCTCATACAAAGAGATATTTAGGAGAGATTTCAGATACTTAAAGAGATTTGGGAGAGATTTGACATTCTTGGAGAGATTTCACATACAACGAGATATTTGGGAGAGATCCCACATACTTAGAGAGATTTGGTAGAGACTCTCGATAAGAAGAGATAGAGTGGAAACGATTGAGAGAGGTTTCATTTGTGACCTTTTTGAGTGTCCGGCTTCGCAATGCAAGGTTCGTAAACCCTGTTAAGCCTTGTTTAAGGATCTTACACACTCCTGATGAGTATGCAACATTGTTTTATCGGTTTGGCTCGTTACTTACCACAGTTTTAGGTTAAGGAGATCTAAATGTACGTACTTTTCGATTTATGATCACTCATTCTAGCGAGTTGTTAAGTAAATACATAACGTAAGCCCTAGCACACAAGGGTTAGTTGAGTTGAACGGTTTGACTTATTGACTTTATTTGACTTTGAGTTGACCAGAATTTGACGGTTGTCACATCATCCCCCCGTTAGAGGGAATTTCGTCCCGAAATTTGCACTTTGAATGGGGATCCAAGAATTTAGAGGAAAGATGGGGGAAACTTTTCGCAATACAAGAAATCGATTATGGTGAGGAATAACCCACCTGATGTCACATGTCGGCCTTGGAATTTCTTATTGTTTATGCTCTCATTTTAATATTTGGCATTACTACTATGCATGCTTTAATCGATGCTAGATTTAACATATAAAGAAATTTAGAATTTAAACGTTGGTGTTAGAAACACGTACTGATATTTGCGGGTTTCGGGGTGGTCTCTCCTTCGGTGATCGCAAGCACCCTTTCACCACCACTGGCATCTCTTGTTCTTGGGCAGTCCCTTTTAAAGTGTCCCGTTTCTCCACACTTGTAACAGGCTGGGCTTGCTCCAAAGCCAGGGACCTGATTGATGGGTCATGCTGGTGCCTTACAGAAACGGACAGTGTGCCCCTCTCTATCACAGTTTTTGCAATGCATCTTTCGGCAAGCCCCAGTGTGATGGAAGTTACACTTGTTGCATTTCGGAAAGGTTCCAGCGTATTGTTTCATGGGGGTTGGCGTGGTGAGGGTTGTGGCAGCATGAACAGAAAAAATTGGCGTGGTTGTCGTAGTGTCATTGCTGGCACGATGGTCAATGAGTTGTTGTGCCAACTCCTTGGCGCTGTCGAAGGTAGTTGGTCTTGAGGCCAATACACTATCATGAATCTGGGATGATAGCCCCCAAAGGTATCGTTCTACCTTTTTCTCCTCTGGGGTGACCATTGCGGGACAGAGGAGTGCTAGGTCATTGAATCGGGCGGTATAAGCTTCGAGATCCGTCCCCGACATTTTGAGGTTCCAGAGTTCCTCTTCCAGTTTTTGCACCTCGCCTCGTGGGCAATATTCTTTCAGCATCAAAGCTTTTAAATCCTCCCAGCTTATAGAGTTAGCCACTACAGGAGTAAGCGACTTAACTCTGCCGTTCCACCAAGTAAGAGCTTTTCTTGTGAAGGTGAATGCCGCATACTTGACCTTGCTCGCTTCGGGACAAGCACAGATTTCAAAGACTGCTTCAATCCTTTCGAACCATTGCATCAGCATGATGACGCCCCCGCTTCCGTCGAAAGGATCGGGTTTGCCATTCGTGAAGTCTTTGTAAGAACACTCCTTAGTACGCCCCGTGCTGTCCCCCTGATTCGAGTTAGTATTCCCGGATCCGAAACCGCTGGAACCATTTGTACCCATTTGCGACAGTACTGCCGCCACGGCTGCTGTTACTGCAGCCTGAAACATCACAGGATCAAACTCCAGAGGTGGTGGCGAAGGGGGCGGTGCTGAGTTTCCGGAAGGACTTGGTCTTTTCCTTGGTAGCATGGTTTTGTCATAAAATTTGCAAGAGAATGATCAGATGGTAAGTTCCTACTAACAAAGACAAGTCAGTTGTTATTGAATTAGATTTTTCTGCATTATGCTCTGATTTAAGAATGCCTTATATGTAATTCATAAAGGAAGTCCATATGAATGAATTTCATGAGTTTAGTAGGTTTTGTATCCAATTGAAACCTTGAAATTTGATCCAACCTTTGAAAGAGAATTGGGAATGATCTCGGAGCTAAGTTATTCTAGTCCAACAACTTAACTAGAGTGGGTTTCAGATAGACTCCTATGGTAGCATGATGGAAGTATTTGAACAAAGAGTGTCACAGACTTTAGCCGACTGACAAAGTCATTGATGTTTATGTCACACCCCAAAACCAAGAACGGCGGAAACGTTCTGGGGCGGAGGACGTCATGTATAATATCACAACAATGTAAAGTAGTAAACAAGCGGCAACATCATCCATTGCATTAATAATATAATTATTATACAAATGTGTTCTGTCAAATTTTGATAAACACTAAAGCATATATCAAAATGAAAGATGAGTCTTGAACAAGCTCGATCTTCCTTTTTCCTTGCATCTGTACCTGTCTATGATGACCTGAGGATACAAGTAATTTTGAAAGCGAGTATCAGCTTTAAAGCTGGTGAGATCATAAGTATTTTAGTGTCTTAATTTGTATGTAAGTATTTGTATGTATATGAATTGTAAGTATTGAGAATGTATATGAACTGTAAGTATAAAAATGTATATGAACTGTAAGTATAAAGATGTTTTGTATGATCCTAGGAAGCCCTATGTTTCCTACTAATCGTATCCTTCTACCAAGGCATCTAGTGTCTGCGTGTATGGCTCACGTAAGAGAGTGTATTTTCCCAGATCTGACTATCATTAATCAAAATATCGTTTCTACATTACCGTGCGTCGTGTGAAAATTCACGAAGTGAATATAATGGGAAAAGAAATAGTACTATGGTGTAGTGTCGAACTACAACCGTACCTATTACCTTAAATCTAGGGTAATACTTCCAAGTACTGTAGTATTTGATATAAATAACTACATCGGTACTCAACTGCCTTATTTGAGGGATAAGGTATAATGTGATGTCTAGATCCCAAACTATACGCTCCCCTATCAAAGGGATTTTGGGACCTACCCACAACCACTGCATGTATGCAAGCCGTGAGCATCCACATTACTATGATCATGTATACTTGATATAACTATCACAATTGCGTTGTGATTCATCAGTATAGTTAGATCCTGAACTGGCTCCGTGCTATAGCACCTAGTGACGTCTGTTCTAAGTATATGTAAGCGTACTCATGTAAGTGTGATCATGTAATTGTACTTATGTAAGTGTGATCATGTATTAGTATAGTAGTGTACTGTAATGTTCTACGTGTGCTAGCTGTAATGTGTGTTCTCCCTCTATCTAGCATGTATAGTAATGTACTATAATGTTCTAGTTGTAATGTATGCTCTCTCTATCTAGCAAGTATAGTAATGTACAGTAATGATCTAGAAAGTATTGACTCATGAATGAACTGACTCATTGTATGATATTGCGTTCTAGTAATAGTTCTAGTATCTTCCTAAACTACCCAAATGGTAGTTTACTAGTAATCTAACTGGTACGTATGAACATGGATGTATACCCTTGCTACCCAAGGGCATGGGATGAACTGGAAAGACCTTTTATGACTATATATGTACATATGTTATATAACTAATATTTAAATGACCTTCGGACGAGTACCCGATATCCCACCAGACCATATCTCAAGTGCTAAAAGGAAATAGGGTGGATAGCCTTCCTAAGTCTTTTAAACATTTCTTATATAACTATACATATAGAGGCATGCAATTTATAATATAAAAGTATAAATAAGTTTTTTAAGACTTTTGAAACATAATTATTATTTTAAGAAAAGATCGACTTGATGTCAATCTATAAAACAATTTGAAGGCATGGGTTTGATAAAACAGTTTAGTATAAGGAAACATTTGTTTGAAACACAATTGTAAATAAGTTTGAAATGTAATATACAGAGTAAAATGTATAGTGTAATAAGGAGTTTAAAACATATAAAATGTTTATAAAAATCATTTGAAGGAAAATGTTTGGTAAAACGGCTAATGTGTAGCCAATCATTTGGATGATGCATATTAATCACATGTGATTGATATAATAACTAGCGTAATGCTACTTATTAATCGCATGTGATTGATATAATAACTAGCATAATTCTACTTGTATCCCCCCCCCCACATAAAACAATTAAAACAGTTTAAAACATTGATTAAGGGGTATGAACTCACCTGCAGTAAGTGACTGGAATTGAACGGACTGTTATCGTAAGGAAGGATCGGACAAGTGCTTGGTGTCAAGTGGAGACTTTAGACACACACAATGATCCTAAATACATATGAAGACATATGTATATAAATAATTAGTGATTCAAACACTAATTATACAAGTATAAACATTTAAACGCGAGGAAAACACTTTTGGGTCAAGTGCTAGGAGGCTAATGGGTTGCAACAAAGGAGTGCAAGGCCTCTAATGGGAGTTTAAGGTCTAATGACCATATGTTTTGGAGTTTACGGCCCAGGGGAGTAAACTCCTGGCCATAAACTCTCAACAAAGTCTCTAAATGGAGCTTAGAATTAATACAACTCTAGTGGTGAATTGTTTCAAGGCTAAATCAAGTGTTTCGGCTTCCTATTAACTCCTTTGAGGAGTTTACGGCCCTGGGACCATATTCCCTTGGAGTTTACGGCCGCAAACTCCCTTGGGAGGGTGTTTATGGTGTTTTCAAGTCTCTAACATTTCAAGGTTATGATCTATGTTGGGTTCTAAGCATAAGGAAGGAGTTAGGGTGTCATTTGACCCCTTTATAGGGGTTTACGGCCCAAGAACTTGTCTTGGCCGTAAACTCCTCAACACTTGTGATTCCTTATGTTTTCTAGGCTTTAAATACTTTAGGGTACATGTCTAAATTCAATTCTAAGCCTTAGGTGCCTTAAAAGCACCATTTGAGCATGTTATTTGGAGTTTACGGCCTAAGATATTCTTGGGCCGTGAACTCCCAAACTTGGGTGATTCTTGGTTGATTTCATGTCCCTAACACACTCCTATACAAGTCCAAGGTAGTTACAAATCACGGGGGACAACCTAGGCTTGGTTTCGGGAGTTTACCGCCCAAGAACACCTTGGGGAGTAAACTCCTAAATTGGATGATTTAGCTATGTAATCTTTGTTATGAACACATTTAAATCTTTCTAACACTACTAGAAAGAGTTAATCACAATTTGGGATAAAAACCCGAAGATCCGTGAGAGAGAATTTTGGCTTTTCTCTAATTGGAATTCAACTAATGAACTATTTGGTTCAGTTTTCTATATATAGTTCTGGGATTTTTGGCAGAAAATATTTCAATTATTGGAATGAACTCTAATATCCTAGAGTATTGGAATAACAGTGTTGCACAAAACCCTAGTGCATCCACTCTCCTAATATCTCCTTAAGTGTAAAATCCTAAAAACTGCCAAACTTATACTCGATATCTGAGTTTTCACTGTAACTGTTCTACTTCTATTGGCGTCAAATGGTTTGTTCAGAATGGAAATTTTGGGTTGTCACAGTTTAAGATGTAACAGGCTTGGGAAAATTGACCTTGTAGAGGGTCTTACTTCACATCCGAAGCAGGAGAGTTTTGGCCGCCAAAAGGCCTAACCAAAAGTACCTACAGTACAAGATAGTTCCATAGAGGATGCCACATAGGACATTGATAGGAAAAACGATTCCTTTTTAATAGGGAAAGAAAGTAAGGTATCTACTACTGGCGGCGGTCATCCTTCTGGTGAACCCTCAGTTCAGCTAGTTGTCGCTCCTTATCAAGCATGTGCCTTTCGTACACCCTCTAGCGTACTCGGAGTTCTCATGACTTCGGTTCGTGATCCAGCCAGTGCTTGCAGTAGGGTTTCATCGTCTCTCTCAGATTTCTCACGAGTGTGCTCAAGGTGATTGATGCGGATTTTATGCATTCTTGTATTTGCATCGACCTCTACGATATGATGGAGAGTTGTTCTGCCCTGAATCTCGTTTCGGGCAACTCTACGGACCAGGATTGGAAGAATTCCATCTGCTGAGCTTCCTTCGCTTATGTCGTAGAAGCTTCGGTCTCCACTAAACAGCATAGGTTGGTCTTGCTCTTCGCTCCAAGTTTCCAAGCACTCTACCCAAGGAGGCGCCAGGCCTTGAAAAACCGGACGAGGGTTAGGATTCGGAACAAGAGCCATCGGGGTAGGTTCTCCACTTCAGGGTCGGAGTCAGAACCATCAACAAAGCCTTCAGCTTGGTGACCATCCACAGGGATTGGGTAATCATTCCCTGGCTCCTCTCCGAGCCATTCAGTATTGCCATGGTTGGGGTAGTACGGGTCGTCGTGGGGATGAAATCCAGCCAGGACATCTTCGCGAGAAATGGGAATATAAGGAATAACTAAGTAGACATACTAATTAGATAATTATAAGATGATCTTTATCAGGTACTTCAATACATTGTTTAGTGCATACCAGTCATATGTATTTAGGACAGGGTAGACCTTCGAATAAGCGACCCTAACTCTAAATCCCCAATCCAACGAGAACAGGAAGTAAAGCAAAGATCCACAGATTCTAAGTCTATGACGTCCTGGATACATATAATTTTAATGTATCCACTAAGCAATTATTGACCTATTGATAAAAATATATTTAGTTCTCAGATAAGTAATTATAATAACACAAAATACCCCTATGGTATTTCATTGTGGTAGTGTTGGTAAGTTTTTAGACTTGTTGCCACATCACAACCATTCTTGGGCATATGCTAATCACTCCTCGGACCAGCATAGTTGATCAGGCTATGCCACTCCCAAGACTGACCATACATCCCCGAGCTTACCTGTGATATCCAACAATCAATACTTTTGTTTTGTTCTAGAATGATGTTGACCATAGTATGTATGCATGCATGTATACTTTTAATAAGAAACTATTTATTTCTGAAAGTATAGTTGTTTTGAAAACTTTAAATCACAGACTTTAGTCCCAATGCATTTATAGTTTGTATATCTTGTGTGGTTCGATATACTGAGTTCACTATAAACAATGCTCTGATACCAATCTTTCACACCCCCAAACCAAGGATGGCGGAAACGTCCGGTGGTGGAGGACTTCATGTACAGTATCACAACAACGAGTATAATAGTGCTCAAAGTAAATACAACCATCATAAATATAATTGAAAAAGTTACACCAAAGTATATGTTTACATGTTTCAAAATCAATTACATTATGATGACAAAAGTAAATTGTTGACGGTTTAACGTCCCATCCTCAAGGCGCTGAAGTTTTTCCTGTTTCACTGATTTCCTGAGAATACAAGTAGTTTTGAAAAAGTGTCAACAATTAAGTTGGTGAGTTCATAAGAGTTTTGTTTGAAGTAGAAACCGTTTTCCTTGTAAAATCGATAGAGTTTGATTTCCAGAAAATCCAGTATTTTCTTAGTTAAGTATGAACGGAATATTTCTATATGATCCGTTAATGAACCCTAGAATGACCCGTAGATTTCCCCTATAATCGTCCGGTGTATATAAGTTATATAAGATTTAAGTTAGATAAAACGTTGAATATAATGGGTATGCCCTAGGTCCACAACCCAACGAGGAACAGGAGATGAGGCGGGCACCACCAATTCTAAGCCAATCAAGACTAAATTCTTATATGACTCAAGCATATACGCTCAACGATTATAGTTGAAGTCTAACAATTCTAGATGAAATATAGTTTTAATAAAATAACAACTATTTTATGTGAACCTGGTACTTTGGAATGTACCCCATTTGTAGTTAAAAACCCGGTACTTTGTATCTGTACCCCTTTTTGTATAAAACCCGGTACTTTGGAATGTACCCCATTTATATGAAAACCCGGTACTTTATATTTGCACCCCTTTTTGTATAAAACCTGATACTTTGTATATGTATCCCTTTTTGTATAAAACCCGGTATTTTGTATCTGTACCCCTTTTTGTAATTAAAAACCCGGTACATTGTATTTGTACCCCTTTTTGTATAAAAACCCAGTACTTTGGAATGTACCCCATTTATGTGAAAACCCGGTACTTTGGAATGTACCCTATTCGTGTGAAAACCTTTTGTAATGTAAATGATCATAAACTATACCTATTATAGTTTATCAAAATGTTTGAAATGTATATGCAACCTAACTATACTTATTATAGTTTAGTATGTTTATTTGCGGTGTATAAGAACCCTTTCTATGTAAGTCAAATGTATAGTACAATATAGCTATGTTTATCTTGCTTTGTTCTGTACTAATGGTTAGGATGGAGGATTCTTATAAATTCAGTAAGTAATTTTCTTATTATATAAATATATCATTACAAGAAATACATTTAATATATGAAGTCATCAAAGATTTAACACTTTGCTCAACATGTTACAAAGTGTTTTGAAAGTTAGAAGCTGTTAACTAACTCTTAACGTTTCTACACTGTTTTAGAAAAATCATAGAAACATCATACGAAGTCAAAAACTAGATCCGTAAATTCTGAGAGTTCCTAAATTGTGTCTAGTTTACTCATAATTTTTATCATGGTTTTTGGAAGCCTTTAACTTGTATTAAAATGCTCATATTCACAGACTGGTCCGGACTTGTGTTTGAAAAGACAGGCTGTTTTGTAAAAATCACCATAAATTGTAGAAAAATAGTGTGGAGATGTGCAAGTAGTCATTATAAAGATAAGAAGTGGAGCTACTTGCACCTAAAACAGTTTTGAAAACTAAAATGCTTAAGTTGTCCAAAACAGTCCGTGAATGGAGTTGAACTTTTCTGATGAAGGCTGTTAGAAAAGTTTAGTTTTGTTCTTGGTGCTTTAACTTGTATTCCCACTCCCCCCCCCCCCCCCCTCTAAAAACTTGAGAAAACATGAAAATATAGGGGTATGAACTCACCTTGAGTGATTTCAAAAGATGGATGATGGAGAAAAGAAGTGTTCAACTCAAGAACACTTGGGAGATGCTTGAAGATTTGAGAAGCTAACAATAAATATGACGATATTTGTGTAAGCAATCAATGATTTGAGTAGATTCAAGTGTAATAATTACAAGGAGGATGAATTATACTTACCAAGAGAAGAATAAAGCTTGAAAATCAGCCTTGGACTCTTGAAATAGAGAGAAAAAGTTTGAGAGAAAAGTTGTGTTGTATTTTTTGTGAAATGAAAGCAAGTGAAAGAAATGAGGAGAGAGGTTGAGTGTCCAACTCTCAAAAACGTGGGGATGGCTTGTGAGTGAGGTAAAAAGGACAAGGAAGTGACAAGGTATGGTGGGGAGGAGTGTGGGTTAGTCATGGAGTAGGTATGGTGGTTGCTTGTGTCATAGAATAAAGGAAAGTCAACATTCCACCTCTTGTACTTCACCAACTCCTTTTGGATAAGGTTTTGTCCTTAAAAACATGATAAATAATTAATTACGGGTCCTTATATGTTAAAATAAAGTTTTGGGTGAAAATCCCGCGTTAAAACAATTAAAAACGAAGCTAAAATGAAGTCGTAGTCGAAAACCGGGAAGAAAAGCACTTCCAGCGAGGCTTCTCGGAAAGGGGTCGGAGGTTCGGTCCTCCTGAGGCTAGGTCCGAAACGAAGGGAGGCGAGGAAGCGGGAAGCGAAGGCTCGGTCCAAAGGCATCAGAATCCGAAATGGACCGGAGGTTCGGGTTCGGGTGTGGCATGCGAGGTTCGGGCCCGAGAGGACCCTTCGGGTTCGGTTCCCTTGAGCGAGATTCGGCCCTGAGAGGACCTTCGGGTTCGGGTCTTCTTGGTTTCGGTCCCTAAGAGGACTTTCGGGTCCTAAGAGAGGCTTCGGGTCCTAAGAGAGGTTTCGGGTCCTTAAGCCCTTTTTGTCCATTTTTGCTCCGTTTTAAGCTATTTTTGATCCGGTTAAGGGTCGGAATGACCCGAATGACTTCAAAAAGTTACGGAAACTTTTGAGAGAGATTTGGGAGAGATTTCACATACTTAGAGAGATTTGGGAGAGATTTGACATGCATGGAGAGATTTCTCATACAAAGTGATATTTGGGAGAGATTTGACATGCTTGGAGAGATTTCTCATACAAAGAGATATTTGGGAGAGATTTCACATACTTAGAGAGATTTGGGAGAGATTTGACATTCTTGGAGAGATTTCACATACAACAAGATATTTGGGAGAGATTCCACATACTTAGAGAGATTTGGGAGAGACTCTCGATAAGAAGAGACAGAGTGGAAACGATTGAGAGAGGTTTCATTTGTGACCTTTTTGAGTGTCCGGCTTCGCAATGCAAGGTTCGTAAACCCTGTTAAGCCTTGTTTAAGGATCTTACACACTCCCGATGAGTATGCAACATTGTTTTATCGGTTTGGCTCGTTACTTACCATAGTTTTAGGTTAAGGAGATCTAAATGTACGTACTTTTCGATTTATGATCTCTCATTCTAGCGAGTTGTTTAGTAAATACATAATGTAAGCCCTAGCACACAAGGGTTAGTTGAGTTGACCGGTTTGACTTGTTGACTTTATTTGACTTTGAATTGACCAGAATTTGACGGTTGTCACATAAGAAGTCGGTGGTGTATCGCTGGGGGCCTGAGCAGCAGGCCGCATTTGAGACGCTGAGACAGAGATTGTGCGAGGCACCAATCTTAGCCCTGCCAGAGTGCATGGAGGATTTTGTTGTGTACTGTGATGCATCCATCGCAGGTTTGGGAATGGTATTGGTGCAGAGAGGGCACGTCATCGCCTACGCGTCGAGGCAGCTGAAGCCTCACAAGGCAAACTACCCGACGCATGATTTGGAGTTGGGGGCTGTTGTGTTTGCCCTCAAGATTTGGCGTCATTACCTCTATGGGGTTCGTTGTACGATTTACATGGACCACAAAAGTTTGAGGTATCTCATGGACCAGCCAAATCTAAATATGAGGCAGCGTCGGTGGCTAGATGTGGTGAAGGATTATGATTGTGAGATCCTCTACCATCCAGGGACGGCCAATGTTGTGGCCGATGTGCTTAGCCGCAAGGCAGCGCCGATCAGGGATATATGTCTAAGGATGATATTGATGACTCTGCTTCTGGAGCGGATCCCGGAGGCTTATCAGGAGGCTATGAAGGAGGAACATCAGAAGAATGAGCGGATTGTGGGGCAGGTTTCCTCTTTCGACTATGATAGTCGTGGGTTATTGACTCTTCACCGTAGGGTGTGGGTCCCTTATCATGGAGGAGTGTGTCAGGTCTTGATGGAGGAGGCGCACAAATCCTGATTCTCCATTCATACCGGGGCGACGAAGATGTATAGAGATCTTTGTCTGGGCTATCGGTGGCCCTGCATGAAGCGGGATGTGGCATGGTACGTGGAGCGGTGCTTGACCTGCAGGAAGGTCGAGGCCGAGCATTAGAGACCTCATGGAAAGATGCAGCCGTTGGATATCCCGCTGTGGAAATGGGAGGATATTACGATGGATTTTATCACGAAGCTTCCCAGGACCGCGTGGGGGATGGATTCGATATGGGTCATCGTGGATTGATTGACCAAGAACGCCCACTTTATTTCGATTCAGGAGAGCATCTCGGCCGAGAAATTGGCCAATATCTATATCAGGGAGGTGGTGGCGCGACACGGAATGCCAGTCTCGGTGATTTCAGACAGAGACGTGCGGTTTACTTCCAAGTTTTGGAAGAGGTTTCATGACGAGCTAGGTACTCATCTGCATTTTAGCACCGCTTTTCACCCGCAGACGGATGGCCAGAGCGAGCAGACCATCCAGACTCTGGAGGATATGATGCGGTCATGCGTTTTAGATTTCGGAGGTAGTTGGGATACCTACCTCCCGTTGGCAGAGTTCTCATATAATAACAACTATCATGCGAGTATCGACCGTCCTCCCTTCGAGATGTTGTATGGGAGGAGGTGCAGGACCCCGATATGTTTAGGCGAGGTTGTCCAGAGAGTCATGGGGAGCACCGAAGTAGTGCTCGCAACGACAGAGAAGATTCAGCAGGTCCGGAGTAGGCTTCAGACTGCTCAGAATCGGAAGAAAAGTTACGCCGATAAGCATCGATCAGACCTAGAATTCCAGGTCGGGGATATAGTTCTCCTGAATGTGTCGCCATGGAAGGGCGTCATCCGATTCAGGAAGCAGGGCAATTTGGTCCCAAGGTATATCGGACCGTTCAGGGTTGTAGCCCGTGTGGGCAAGGTGGCGTACCGGCTGGATCTGCCAGTCGAACTCAGTCAGATCCACAGTACTTTCCACGTCTCTCAGCTGCGGAAGTGCCTAGTGGACGATACGGCGGTGGTACCCTTGGAGGACATTCAGGTTGATGGCAGCCTGAATTACTTCGAGCGGCCTGTGGCGATCCTTGACCGGAAGTCGAAGGATCTGAGGAACAAAAGATTAGAACTCGTGAAGGTGCAGTGGCAGCACCGGAAAGGGTCGGAGTGGACTTGGGAGCCGGTGAGTAAGATGATGGAGTACTACCCCGAGCTGTTTTAGGATTGAGCGGCAGACTTTGAGGACGAAGTCTAAATTAAGTGGGGGAGATTTGTAGCACCTGGTTCTTGGTATGTATTCTATTGTTAAATCTTCATGTATTTTTGACATTTTTGGCCTTGGACTCGGCGATTCGAAGGACTGACTCGCCAAGTAGAAGTGGGATGAGGCGCGAGGATTAAGTTGCGGACTTGGCAAGTCAAGTCCAGGACTCGGCGAGTAGCCGCTGTTTGGGCAAAAACCCTAATCCAGGGGTTTGCACCCTATTTAAATGACCTTATGCAGCCTCTTTTCCCCTTTATGCTCCCAAACACTCCTCATAGCAAACCCTAGCCGTTTTTGTGAAGATCTAAGGCCTTTTGAGTGATTCTTGTGAGTTTTGATCTCAAGGAAAAAGGAAGAGCATAGGAGGATCAAGAGGGGAGTGAAGGATTCGAGTTTGGGTCACCTTTTGCAGTCTTTGGAAGGTATAAAGTCTAAACCTTGCTCATTCTTTTGTTAGATCCCTCTTTGGGGTGATTTAGGGCTTTTATAAGCCATTTTTGGTGGCCAGCAATGTTTGCAAACATGGTTGGGGGGGGGGGGGGGGTTTGGGCTTCTGTATCATGTCATTTTAGGAGCCACAAGTCAGATCTAGGTTGCTTTTTGCACCAAGGAAGGCCCCATGCAACAAAAGAACCATTTTAGAGCCTTTTAAGCTCTAATGTCCCATGCATGCACGTAAAGTTTGTAACTTTACGTGCTAGATCGAGTTTAGGGGCCTGGATCTATCATTTGGTTAAGTGTTATACATCAGAGATTGAAGTTCTTAGTAAGGAAAGTGATAGACTCGGCGAGTCCATTTCCTGGACTCGGCGAGCCCAAGGGTTTTGGTCCCATATCCATGAGGGTCATAAGGACCAGTTGAGTATGGAAGGGTTTTAGGAGTCCTGGAGAGTGACCCAACGTTTTGGACTAAGCAAAGTGTTCTGGGAGTTCATGGTACTCGGCGAGTACATGAACGGACTCGGCGAGTCCAAGACAATCTTCATGGAACTCGGCGAGTTGTTCATCAACTCGGCGAGTCGAGGACAGAACTTGTTCATAGGATGAAGGGTGACTTGACGAGTTGTTCATACAACTCGGCGAGTCAAGTCAGGACATGAGTATCAATTGATGATGAACTCGACGAGTTGTTCATAGAACTCGGCGAGTCGGATGTGGATTCAGTCGGTGTTCATTTAGAAGGAAAACCCGTCGATTCATCGCCTAACTCGACGAGTAGAGACGGGTATAAGGTCTGATGGAAGGATAGGGACTCGGCGAGTTGACGAGTCAACTCGGTGAGTCAGGTCAACTGGAAGTTGACTTTGACTTTGACTTTGACTTTAATTTGGTCAAAGGGTAAAATGGTCATTCTACCCTAAGGGTAGATGTCAGTTTCTGACTAAGTGTATTGTGGGAATTTTAGCCGGTGGATTTTCGGAGCAGCAGTGGCAGCAGTCAGAGGATTCCCGCACAGTTCAGCAGATACGAGGTGAGTTACCTTCCAGTAGGGGTGGGTCTAAGGCCACAATGTCGGCCCACCATTGAGGAGTATTTAGAAGATAATTGTATTCGTGATAATTTATCTTGGTTTGGTATGCGTTGGGTTATGACTTATATATGTATGATATGTTACATGATAGGGATAGTTTCCCTGATAGTGGTCCTTAGGACCAAGGGGTAGTTTAGTACTCGGATATGTCTGAATGTGTGCTTATATCTTGCCATTGTATGCTAGTGGTAAGGGGTGGAATAGTCCCTAGTTACCGGTTGAAAGATACCGATGACGGTTACCGGTTGAAAGATACCGATGACGATTATCGGTTGAAGGATACCAATGATGATTACCGGTTGGAAGATACTGATGGTATTTTATGGTATGTGGTATGATGGGGGAACTCACTAAGCTTTGTGCTTACGGTTTCAGTTTTTGGTTTCAGGTACCTCTTCGTCTAAGGGGAAGGAGCCGGCGGCGTAGCATGGCATCATACACACATATATGATTTTTTTTCCGCATGGTGTTTTCTGGGGTTGTACTCTAATAAGACATTTGATCATGGTTGTGGATTTCAAATATGATACTTGGTTTTGAGACGACGTGTTTATATAGTGTTTTCTAATGAATGTTTTATGCGTTACTTAATCAAAAATGAAAATTTTGGACTTCAATTTTGGGACATTACATGTTATTCTTTCCCTAATTGCAATTTTCTTTGTGATAAGAAAAACATTGTATCAAACCTTGGGTCATTTTCAAAATACTCACTTTTTGGTCTTAAAAACAACTTAATTAGTTTCCTTATGGAATTTCTAGCTTCACTCTTGTCAAACTTGGAGTGTTTATTTCCATTGATGCTCTTGTATCCTTATCATTCTAATTATGGTTCAGTCTCTCTACATAGTAAAGTATTCTTATTGTATCCATTATGATCAACTTCGTCATCAGCACGTACTTCAGAACTAGAAGCTTCCTCCATATAGAGCATACCATGTTTATGATCTCTAGAAACCACTAAGTTTCTTTATGTTGCTTTACAGGTCTAATCACCATAAATAGCTTTGTCCCCCCCCCCACCGTCAAGTTGGTATACCTTTATCAACATTCTCTTAAGGACTGGAAAGAACTTGACTTTCCACAAGTTCTAAATTTGTACCAAAGGTTGCTTTGGGGACCGCATCCCCAATGACAACAATACCTCAACTCATATCGTGTGCTACTCAAACTATTACGTTGTAGTTCTTGGGATTCTTTATGGAACTTATGAAATGTCTAGCAGGAAGTGACACCCCTATGTCTTATTAATTAGAATTCTATTGAGCCATTACTACAGTAAATAAGAGCATCATCATGAGAATCGTTTGCAACATTCACCTCTTTCGTACTCTTACATTAGAAGATTTGGTTATCGTTAGAGTTCCAACATGAGATGTCTTTCCATTCTTCAATTAACATCTACTCCCCAACTTGGATATTTCCTTTAGCACTTTATCTATACATGTCCTTATCAAGGATCCAATCATGAATGCTTTCAAAATTTAGATATCCAAACCTAATGGAGTTGCTAACTATTGCCCTAGTATTGGGCAATCTATCAAGTAAATGATAATAAAAGCAATTATAAGACTACATCTTTGCAACCAACATCAACAGAGGCTAGTCTTGAAGTAATTCTTATTCATAAGAATCGCCACAGAGCTACCATTTCATAAGAATCAAGTGCACCATGTTTGTAGTAGAGGATGTTTCATGCATTTTAGACAATGCTCATATCAAATTGTGGGTTGTCACCACACTTCTGGCAAGGATGTATGCACATCCTTCACCATTAATAATTTTAGCACTCCAAGTGTTTGATGGTCCTGATGCTTCTGATCCACTTGTGATATATATAAGGTATTCAAACCATCGGGTGGTATCTACAATTTATTTATTGGAGATTTACAAGGACTGCTAAAGGGCATGATCCGATTTGGGTAGACGTGGATCTATTGGAATAATCTCCATACTTCCTTCCCATTTGGTAAGATTACTGAATGGAAAATCATGCCCGGATTTATGAAGACGAGATCGTAGTACGTCATGGAGTACCAATTTCCATTATTATAGATAGAGAGTCTCCTTGTTTTGGCAGTCACTTGAGAAAGCCTCGGTACATGAATAAACATAAGTACTACCTACCATCCTCAGATGTATGGAAAAGCGAATGAACTATCCACACTTTGGAAGACGTACTCCGAGCCCATATGATCAGTTTGGGAGGTAGTTGGAACACCCATTTACGATTAGTTGAGTTTTCCTATAACAACAACTATCACGCCAGTGTTAAATGTGCTCTCCTACGAAGCACTATATAGGCTTAAGTTTGGATCACTACTTTGTTGGTTGGAAATTAGCGATACCAATTAATGAGGCTTGATATAGTTCAAGAAACCACCAATAAAATCAGGATAATACATGATAGACTGGAAGGTGCTTGCGATCGTAAGAAGAGCTATGCTGATAAGTGTAGGAAACCCTTGGAATTTCAAGTGGAAGATAAAGTACTTTTAAAAGTATCGCCATGGAAAAGAACTCTACGCTTTGCAAAAAGAGGAAAACTAATTCCTCGCTATGTAAGACCCTTCGATATTATTGAAATGATTGGTCCAGTGACATATAAGTTCAAGATACCAGAAGAACTTAGTGCGATACACAACATATTCCATGTGTCGAACCTTAAAAAGTGCTTGGCAGAGGAATCCCTGAACGTACCTCTCGAGGACCTCCAAATTAATAATCGACTAAAATTCATCGATGAACCCATAGAAATCATCAATCGGGAAGTTAATCAGCTTAAACAGAGCAAAATCTCGATTGTAATAGTTCGTTGTAATTCTAAGAACGGACCTGAGTTACATGGGAACGGGAGTATTTAATGATGAACAAATATCCTCAACTATTTTCTACGTATGAACCAGTCGTACCGCTAGTTGAATTTCAGGACGAAATTCCCACAATTGGGGGAGACTGTGACATCTGTCAAAACTCAGGATAGTACTCAACTCGAGCCTCACCATCTTTGTGTGTGAACATAACTTGGTTCTAAATGCCAAGATGAACTAGATCACGACTTAATAGATCCCTCTGAACAATTAGTGTAACTGAACTTGTGAAAAGCAGTCACATTGATATGTGAATTCACCAACTAGGTTATAAAGTACCAAAGCTCAATGTTAAAACTAAACAGAAAATCATGTTCAGAAGATCAAAGCTCTCGGGTAAGTAAAATACCCTAACTTCTTAATCAAAACTTATGAAGTGCTTAACTAGTTTAAGTACTTATCAACTCAAATTAATTAAATCATAATATGATTTAACTACAAGTGGGAAATAATATCCACATATCATAATTTGAATCCGAGAACTAAAGGTCGAGAACTCATTGTTTTACCAAGAATCCGAAAACTAAAGGTTGAGCGTTAGATCAAAATTAACTCATTAAGGGCATAATCGTCATCTTACCAATCTCATTTAATGTCTAATATTTTGTGTTATTAGAAATAATAATAACAAGGTCTAAAAATTAACATAATAAATTAAATATTCAATTTTATTTTTAATAAAAATAATTTTCGGTGTTTTAAAAAGTGTTGGATTTTTAATTTTTTTTTATAGAAAACATGATTTATTGTTAAAAAATGAAAAAAAATTAATAACTGCAATTTAAAAAAACAGTAAATTTAAAATAATAATAATAATAATAATAATAATAATAATAATAATAATAATAATAATAATAATAATAAACTATGACTTTTAACCAAAAATCTCAACGTTTTAGGTACATATATACATGTTCTTTCAAGTGCATACATGGATATTTCTTATATTATAATATTCGTAACTAAATCATTAAAAAAATCTCATTTTTATTCCTAATATGTAAATACAATACTACAAGTATTTTACTAGATACAAAATAAGATATAAAAAATGAAAAATTCTGCAAAATTTCAATGCATTTTCATGTCTTTATGTCAAGATTTCTATATTTTCTTCAACTCATCATTTTTCACATATTCAATATCTTTCACAAATTCTTCCAAATCTACAAGAAAATTAAAAAAATGATTAATGCAAGAATAGTCACAAAAATACATATGTATGTGTCATGTAAGATTCACATATGATTATATAATGTAAGATTCACATGTGATTATATAATATGATATTCAGATGTGATTATATCTTTTAAAATTCAAATGTGAAATTCACAAGGAAATTTTGAAAAAATAATAATAATAATAATAATAATAAAGAACACTCACAAAAAATGTGTATGTGCATATAGACATAATTCATATGTGATTCACTTGAAATTTACATGTGAATCACATTTAATTCATATGTAACTCACTTGTGATTTACATGTGAATCACATGTGATTCATATGTGAATTACATGTGAATCACATGTAAACCACAAGTAATTCATATGTAAGTTACATGTTATTTACATGTGAATCATTATTTATATGTGAATCAGATGTAAGTTATATGTAATTCACTTGTGATTTACATTTGAATCACATGTAATTCATAAATGATTAACTTGTGATTTACATGTGAATCACATGTGATTTATATGTGAAATACATAATTACATAATTACATGTGATTTACAAATGAATCATATGTAATTCATTTCCACTCACCCTACCCACAGCCAAACAATATACACGACACTTCCTTTTCTACGTAATTTTACAACTTTAATTATTTTTTACCATTAGTAACAAACCTAACTGTTACTTAAGCAACCTTAATTTTGATACACGATTTCAATTGTTTCGATTTTGTTGAATGGCATTATTAAAAACTTAACAGCAAATAAGCAAACAACCATACAGACCTTGGCAATTCCCTTGACAGGAACAACTTTCGCTAATAGAGCTTGGGCATAAATTCTCATCATGACTGCTTTACCAAGAAAACTACATGAAAAAATAGAAAATAAAAGTAAGGATGCCTATTTAAAATTATACTATCACAAAAAAATAAAAAATCTAAGTCATTAATTATTCTAGATTTTCTTATCATAATATTTTTACCAAACATTCAACCAACTACGGTTAGTTTCTTAATTATTTTGAAATTTTGATTAATTTGACCACATTTATTAAGATTTCTACCAAGCGTGAAGTTGAAAACTAATCAGATTAGGAGAACAAAACATTCTTATCCTTTTGTTTCTTTATTTTCTAGATGAAGGGAATCAAATTGGGGTAAGAGCATATAGAATTACATATAACTACCGACATTTCCAATTGATCAACAAATATAGAATTGAAATTCGATCGAGTCTACTAACGATATAATAAATTGATTGATAGATTTGCATTCAATCCTAGGTACAGATCAACCAACGATAGAGCATACCGAATTACATATAGCTACCGACATTTTCAGTTGATATAATCGGCAAATTTAAAATTGTAATTCGATTGAATCTACTAACACAGTAAATTTTTTGAAAGATTTCGCATTCAATTCTAGGTACAACTCAACCAAATATAAACAAAAATTGAACCAGAATCACATAACAACAACAAAATTTACCTAAATTTTAGAAACATAAGATGTGGTTGTGGACGAAACCTAAAAATCACGCACGTAGGGGGTAATTGCAACCTCAATATTAATATGTCAACAAGAAGAAGGTGAGATTAGGTCAAAGAGTAGAAATCCCCTTCTCAACAAGGATCCAATCAAGACCATTATTTTCTGAAATCTGGAACTATGTTTACCAGTGAGGTCTCTAGTGGCGCGACGATCGATAAAAGACGGGAGAGATCCAATAGTGGAGCCTGGATTGATGGAGTATTTCAGATTTCACATCGATTGATGATATCAATGATGAAAGTTGGATTGATTTCACTCCAGATCAAGAGCTGGAAAGGAGAAGTCGAGGAAGAACTTGAGCAAGAAGTCGATGCCATCCGGAAGTGAAGCAACGACGGGAGGAAGGAAAGAGAGATAACGCTCATCGTTGTATTCTCTAATGATCTATCTTTTTTTCTTTGGAACGGAAAATACCAAGCAGAAGCCTTTCCTCTTTTTACAGCGGAAGCCCGGGTTCAACCTCCTTCACCCTTTTTAATGGGATTCCAAAGGAAAATTCCCCGTAAGAGGCCACCAATGGGAGTTGAACTCCCCACCTTCCCCTTAATGGTTATAAACTCTACACCTCTTTCGTCCATGTTTTTTGGATGGAGGCAGAATGATGAAGATGAGAGAATGTGGGTTTTTTTAATTATGAGAGAACATGGGTTTTTTTTTAATTATTTAAGCTAATTATTAGGAAATTATATATTTCATTCCAAGTATACCCATAAGATCATTTTTTTAAATTCTAAGATACCACTAAAATTGTTGCAAATACATATATGCCATCTTTGATCTTGGCTGTTAAAAATTTTGATCTAACATTCCACTTTTAGTTCTAGGGTTCTCGGGAAAACATGAGTTCTCAAATGATCATTCCTCCCCGTGTGTGTGTGTGTGTGTGTATATATATATATATATATATATATGCTATTTATTAAAAAAACTAAATACAAAATTCTAAGCATTTGAAAACTATGAATTTATAAGAAAAGTGAGAAAATATTGAATTATAAAAAATAAAGTGTTTTTTTCTCTTTTAAATTTAAACAAATAATTTAGATAAATTAGTAAAGAAAATTAATGAATCTTTAATTTTGTAATTTTGAAATTAGAAGGAAAGTTCATTAATAAAATCGATATGCATTTATTATTAAATATAAATATCATCTACAATTTAATAAAATGAAAAAAAAACATAAAACGACATGTTGAATAAAAATTAATTTAAAATAACCACAAAATTACATGTGTCAAAATAAATGAGAATGTGACATGTGGCCAAATGATCTTTATTTATTAGGGAGGATATATATATATATATATATATATATATATATATATATATATATATATATATATATATATATATCATATTCTTTTCTAATAATACGAGGGGTGAATTTTAAACAATTTAAAATTATATGTTTTCTATAAATTATCTTTAATTAACTTTTAATTAATTTATTTTTACATCAATATCAATAAATTCAAATCATTTAGACATATTTATCTTCTTCTTTTTTATAAATTCAAACTTCTTAATTCATAAGACATTTTTTAAAATTAGAAACTATATCACACAATTCAGTCATTTCGGAATCATAATGAGAAAAAAGAATTTTAAGAGATTATCTTCATATTTTATTATTCAGTTTTAACCAAATTAATATAATAAATAAAACTAAAGATAAACCCTATATTCGAAAATATTGCATAAAACACGAAACCGCATAAAACTTGGCAAAGCGTATCACGCCTAGTCTAGGTCGTGCCGATCCTACAATAACAGGTTTCTTTTGCGAAATTTTTCTAGTTTGAAATCTTGTGCATATAACAAAAACTTAAGTCTCTAATACCTCTTTTGAGTTTTCTATTCAATTATAGACTAGATTAACGCAACATAAAAATTCAAAAAACATCTTAAGTGTAAATGCACCTAGGATCTAAGTTTTACTATTATAGCAACGTACTTATAAAACTATGAATTTAAACTATCAAATAGAAGAGAACCATTAACCTCTCAAGTATAATCATATATACTTGTAATCCACTTGAAAATCTCAAATTCCTTGCAATCACTTGGAATAACTATCACACCAAGTAGAATGCCTCTAATGGCCCACACCGAAAAGACTAAAACCTAAGAATATTTAGGATTGAGGAGAGAGGCTTGAGAAATCAGTTTCTCAACCTTATAGTCAGTAATGGCTAAAGTTTCTATGGTCATAGGGTCCTTTATATCACTGTGGTGATTATCAGATAAACCATGATTTCAATCAACTAAATAATCAGATTTAATCCAGATTCAAAACATTTCCGTATCAGTTATTTGGAATGATTTTTTAAGGAAAGAAAAATAATATTTTGGTCTTAAACACTTACAAAGGTCCAAAGATGGATAAATGAAGTCTCAAGCTTGGGAAGATGCACACAACACTATCAAAGCCTTCTTTTTTCCTTCAAAAGTAACCAAAATCACCAATATGATCTCAAAAATGGAGAAGAGGGTATTAGGGTTTGCCTCAAGGTTCTAGAGAGTAATGAAGGCTATAGATGATGCCTTAAATATGATGTTAGGGGTTTAAATATAAAGAAAACCGTAAAAGATCATGGGCTTGGGCTCCAGCTATTGTCACGTCGTGACCATATCCTCGTCACGTCGTGACATGTATTGAAAAACACGTTCTCATATTTGGCATGTCATGTTTTGACCTCCCTATGGTCACGTCGTGACATATGGTTTTTCCCAAAAATCATGCCTTTGACTCCCTTATACCATAAACTAATCCATTATGTGAGATGGGTGTTACAAATATCCCCCACTTAAATTAGATTCAATCCTCGAAATCAATCCTTACAACTTACTCTACTACATAATCCGACTCCACTTGAACAACGTGAATCCAAAACAATACTAAAAAATTTCTCACACCGACAACCATCTTCCAATCCTGCTACCGAACCCGATCTTAGCAGAAGTCATGTGTCCTGACGAAGAAATGAACTTTAACACGCCACCTTTAACCAACAAAAAGAAGGCCTAATCACTAGCCCAAAATCTAAAAACCCTTTTCTATGCCCTACTACGAAACAGACAACACCACTTAACTGCCTCCATGATAACCCCGATCCACAATCCAAGCCAACCCAAAATCTATTTGGCTCAGCATTTCCTTACTGGTAACTGGAAAACAGACTCCATGACCATTCACTGATGCCTGCAACCATGAACTCGAATATGAAGGCAACTCCAAACACGAGTCCCCAACCATTGGTGCTATAACAACATAACATCACACCCTGCTAACCAAAACATTGCATATTCGATCTATCTAAAATCTCATTGATTCTGTGTAGTCCCACTAATAAATCGGAATACAGAATCCTCAAACGATTGTTCAAACTGAAAACCCCACACACATTCGCACCCCGAGACTCCAACCAAGAGTTCAACTGATAAGGGCTATCCTAGCTTATCCGTCAACACGTTCCCAACAATACATTTTCCAAACTGGGAACCCATCAATCCAAACTATAGAAGCCATACCCTAAGACTAAGGATCATTTTCTTGTCATACCTACCCTTGGTCACTCACTAGGATTACCACCAAAACATGCAAAAAGAATTGTTACAACATCCCGATCATGGATTTCAACAAACTTCAATACAGAATTCTTGCCCAAAAGACCTCGAATACGCACTTGACTTTCAACATTGTCATCACCAACCCACCACTCTTACAATATAATGGTGAATCCAAGAACATTGCAATGCATCCAAAATCTCATGCCAACTCAGGTATACAACCACCAATAAATCCTTCAATATATTTACAACGAACTTGTAGATCCAAAGTTTCAAGACTAATACCCAACATTGGTAACCAAACTCTTACTAAAAAGCCCACAAGCAAACCGGGGGGGTGGGGGTTCACAAATGCAAACATTTAGTAAGAGACTTCCGCCGCACAACTAAGACTTCCATCAAAAGAAAATTTTACTATCCACAAGATCCAAACTAGATGGTCACTAAGCCTCGAGACCACTGAAATGTTCTAATAGCTAACCATGCCAAATATTAACGATCCAAGACCAAAGAGTCTTAATCATATGACTATCAGGTCCCACCCACATGAGTTATATGCTCATTTGGTTCATGATACATTGTTACACCATTTAACCACTAGAACGATAAGATCATGAGACACACTGATCTTGCCATCATTCCATCACTGGCCTAGACACTCACGACCAACACCACATGAGCCGAAAGGTACTCACCTATCATCCCCCCGAATTGAAAGAAAACATACAACATTTATTTCAACACTTACCAAAACAACAAGTGATATGCCATCCTATAACACATAACCCTTCCATAATCCATGTTTCCCCTTACACATCAACCAATGAACCACACCAAAATTCGGACCAAGTATTTTCATGCTCTCCTAATTGATCCACAGACACACCCCTCACAACATTAATTATGTGTAACACCCTGTTTCTCGCTTTACAGTATAATCTAAAATAGGCATTTTAGATAGAATATTATTTAGGATAAATAATCTAAACGGAAGTCATAGTAATCGGTAAAGAGAATCCATATATATATATAAAGAACGTCAAAAATCTGACTACATTAGAGGAAGTTATGATTTTTCTAAGATTCGGTGCAAAAGTATGCGCACAAAAATTGAATTTTAGAACGATAGATTATTAAGAAAAATAATCTAAATGAGAGATGAAGATCTCATCAGTAGGAATCCGTCAATATAAAGAACATCTTCGTATGTAGGAGTTATGCTTTCTGCATCCATCTCTAACAGACTAAGATTATAAAAAAACATAACTTTTTGATAGCGTGAGAATTAGCTGTTCAGATCTAAAGGAAACTTGTAGATCCCGTCGAGTGCTTTCCGACAATATAAAGGATTTCGAAAACGGAGCTCGTATGAAGAAGTTATATCATTTCGAAAATATGGAAAATCAGGTGCGCAATGATAACGTGGCAGAGCCAGAGAGCACCATGTGGAAAATCGGCCCTTCACCTCCAACAAGAGACACGTCTACATGGCTTCACAAGGTTTTGACATGTGGCACCATGAAATGGTGACATGTGGCATATTATAGAAGGTAGTGAGGTGGACCACCCATTTTGCGACACGTGGCAGGCGACCAAAGGATCCACCAAGGTGGAAGTGCATGTCTCGCACTGTACCTTGCGCGATGAGCACCTCTTTCTGGCCGATAAATACCTAACCATCCTCATTCATTTTTCACACCATTCCATAGCTCTCTCTCTCTCTCTCAACTTCTATACTCGAGTTTAGGGATCGTTCTTCGGGATTTATAGTATTTTAGTTTAGCGAAGCTCTAGGCATCTCAGCTCGACTAGTAGAAGCTTCGGGTCGGAGTTCTACCAATGCAATATTCTGGTTTTTTCTAGAAACTCCTGTAAGGTAAGTTGCACGCCTTAAGTGTAACTTATATTTATATTCATAGTCGTAGTTATGAATATATATATATATATATATATATATATATATATATATATATATATATATATATATATATATATATATAAAATAAAGATTTATTAGTAATTCCAAGTTATTATACTGATTGATCTACTTACGGGAAATGTCTAGAATGGTCACATTAGCTTGGTTGTTGGATTTCAGAAAGCCTATACGCCAAAATGGCCATGCCTCCCAGCTGTCCGATATGGCTGATCCTTATTTGATTGAACTTTCGGTATCATTGGGATTAGTGAAAGATCTGGTTATCAATACCAAATCGTGATAGAAATTAATAGCTTACAGTATTATAGGTTAATACTTGTTTGGTGCAATATCCGCCAGTTGAATCTCTAGAAGGGACGTCCGATTAGCTGTTGATATTCCGAGTAATTGTCCATGTGAGTTCTTCTCACTATATTGTATACTCCAATCCGTATCCTCTATATGTTAGGATATAGGTACCTTATAGTATACACTTAGGAAATTAGACTAGGATAGTTAGTTTTTTGTTATGTAAATTGTCTGCTATATGTGTCGATATAATGTGGGAGTTGAGGACGGACCAGCCTTGTGCTAAAATCCAATAGACTTGGGCGGACTAGCTATATGCTAAAGGCAAAAGTGCGGTCCAACTATATGATGTAGGAAAAAAGGAGCGGACTAGCTTCATGCTAAATGCCAAAGTGCGGTCCAGCTATATGTTGTAGGAAAAAAGGGGTGGACTAGCTTCATGCTAAAGGCCAAAGTCGGGTCTAGCTATATGTTGTAGGCAAAAAAGGGCGGACCTGCTTTATGCTATAGGGAAAAAGGGGCGGACCTGCTTTATGCTGAAGGCCAAGGGGCGAACTAGCTTTATGCTAAAGGCCATTATATGTACGTATTTTGGAATATGGTATATTAGGGGAACTCACTAAACCTAGCGCTTACCTAGTTGTTTATAAATGTTTTTTTAGGAACTTCATTGGTTCGTGAGAAGGGCAAGGTTCGACTATACATATGCGCATTCACAATCATGTTTCCGCATAATGTAATAAATACTCTGATGTAATGAATATTTTGAATAAACAAAAATGAATTTAGGTTGGAAATCGGGACATTACATTATGAAACTGCTAACATTTCACCTTCTAGGAGAAAACAAAATGCTTCATAGTCCAACTGTGTCCCTTCTTCATCAAAATCTTCCCCAAAGGGTGGATTATTAGTGGATCTATCAGTTGATGAACCTCAACTGGTAATAAAAACGTCCTCAAGAACAACCAAAATAAGAGCCCATGTCTAAACTGAACTGAACAGATCCCACCAGTGCCTAATGAGCCCACTAACACTTCTAAATTCAAAGGAAATTCCAAAATTATCCATAAATGTTGTCAGATACCTAATCGGATCAACCCGAATACCAACTCTACCGATGCAATCAGCCTAAATCAAAATCTGCATAGTTCCATGGTTACACTTGATGAAAACTGAATGACACCACTTTGCCTTCAGGACTTTAAATAACCAAGCACCAAACTCATTTCTACTAGAGAAATTAATTCCACAACCAAAAAATCAAGAGTAAACATACATAGAGAGCATAATATATGTCCTATAAAACTTGATGAAGGTTTGACATGTCGGTTGCACCTTCCACTAGTACCCCTTGGAGACCCTCACACGACTCCCAAATGTTGGAGGAATGAAATGAACAATTGATCAGAAATGGACTGAAAAGCAAACCCAATGATCCGCTCACGACTGAACAAAATCCATGTGAAAAGTACATCCACCAACCCTAAAGTTGTTTGATAGTTCAACGACCGCTCTTCCCTTATTATAAATAGTGGTTGGTTCTGAGAACGAACCTAATCCTTAATATTAGGAAAACATACATAACCCTAAAGGCGTGATCCTGACATCAACTAAATCTGCACTCGATGTCTGACCAATCCTTAATTATTTTGATATCATGGAAGATTCCGACGGATCCTTGGGAATGTGACAAGAACCCTTCTAACTCGTAGCATCTGGATGGTAACCTACTATCCTCCTTTCAATATGCACTCTGAACATTAGGGTTCAAACTATCTTTACTTGACGTCCTAAGACCGAATCAACCATATATACTCCAATAATGTATGTCGGTCTACAAAATGGCATATGTCAATCAATAAAATGGTAACCAGACAATCATAAAGGAACCTTGAACCTTAGGTGGAGACTTAAACACTTTTACCATTAATTCTCTCACATATAATCACATAATCAGAAGCATAAAAAATGAAAACAGAAATGAAATGAATACGATATGTACCATCAACAACATCTAGCAAAACTTAGGCCTCCTCGGTCGTCAACTGAAACGTTCGGCTCCTCACCACCAGAGCCCCCACCCCACCCTCACTGCTAACCGTAATCATCAGTATAGCTGAAGCAGAAGTTCTTGCCACTCCACTCATTAGCCTCGAACAACCAGCCTTCTTGTGGCCCGCTTAATTATAGTGAAAACAAATTGGACACAATCCCAGAGGGTAATCCATGTTGATGTGACCATTATCGCCTCTCTTGTAGCAACCCATACCTCCTGATGGACACATTCCATCATGCGTTTTCATGCACTTTCTGCAATGGCCCCGACCTTGCTGGCCTTTAGCTCGTTAATTGAAGGTCTTGGGCTTCTTTGCTGAACCTACTGTTATCTTAACTGAAACTGGCTTTTGCATTGACCGATGCTCTAACTCAATCTCGCACTCCTGGGATCTGGCAGCCATATCCTCCAAACTCTTAAAACTCGATAGGATCACAAACTCCTGAATACTATCCCTCAACATATCATGGTACCTCGTTTTCTTCATCTCCTTATCCACAACATATTGTGGAACCAGTAAATCCCTCTTCCTGAAGTTAGCGGTGATCTCCACCATAGTCTATGTCGTCTGGAAAAGATCTGGAAACTCCCTCACTAATTGTTATGCCTCTAATGTAGGTGGAAATTCAGCTCTGGATCTTGTCACAAATTCATCCCAAGATGTGGACGTCGTAGCCTTATATCAAAAAGCATGACCAATTTCCTCCCATCAGTCGCAAGCTTGGTCCTTTAAAAGGCAAGATGCAAATCCCACCTTCGACCCCATGGGGCAGAAACTCGTCCATCAAGTATTCTCCATGTTATAGATCCATCGTCGGCTAGCAATAGGGTCCATCTTCCCAAAGAACTTTGCGGCTCCATGACCCTTGTGTTGGGTTTTGAGCATTCTAACACTCCTATGGTGTACATGCAACCCTAGAAACCTTGGATCTATGTTTTCTCTAAAATACATGCAAATTTGTTTTTCCAAGGTTTACAACCTAGCTAGCATGTTATGGGGTACTTGTAATAAAAAAACTTTAAGTAGAATAACATACCTTTATTTTGTAGTTGATTGCTTGGAATTTTAGAGCCTAGCACCAATAGTGTGAATGCCTCAAGTGGTGTCACAAATCACCCAAAACAATTTGGAAATACTTGAGAGAATATGATGCTCACTAAAATCGGTCCACTCTTGTTTCTCACACACACTAGTGCCAATTCTAGAACCAAAGGACCTCTTTATATAGTATGGAGGATTAAGGTTAAACCCTAATACTCATGACTCTTCATTTACCTAGGATCCATGGATTAAAAGCTCCATGGACTTCCATATACTCTTAGCCCATCCTAAATAAATCTTAGCCCAATCCATATATATATATATATATATATATATATATATATATATATATATATATATATATATGTAAGAGTCCATATTTAATTAGCCTCTTTTGATCAATAAATTAATTCCAAAATCAATTCTTGATCAACACTAATTAAATAATTTGATTTCATATTAATATATTATAACATATAATATATTAATAGATCATAAACATCTTATTCTCAAAGGTATATCCATACAAATTGTTAGGTAAAGTGCAACCCAAACGGACCATGCCGGGTTGGGTAAATTTCATACAAAATATAGTTACTATGACAACCCGAAATTTCTATCTTGTACACTTATTCAAATCAATCAAGCTCATACTTGTTTTTTCTATCTTCTAGCATTGTTTAGAGTCAATTTGAGAGTTCTAAGCCTAGTATAACCAAGGTATGAGGCTAGCAATGAGTGTATTTGAGTTCAACACCTTTCAATTGAGCCAAACACCCATTCATGAGGTGTGCGCGGCCGCTCCTCTATTGTAAGTACCACTCCTCATGCTTGTTACTTACTATATTTACTCCTTATAAACGTCCAAACCATGATCATTAAGGAGTATACGGCCATACACACCCCATGTGGTCGTACACCCCTTTGTTTAGTGTTATTTGGCTTCAAACTCATGATTCTATGCTAGCACATGATCAAGGATACTTAGGGGATTCAAGATAGAACGTTGGAATACACTTTTGACCATTTTTAGATGAATATCAAGGGTGTACGTCCGTACACCCCTTGTGTGGCCGTACACACCCTTTTTAAAGTCTAAAATGGCATTAAACTTTCATTAAGGCTAAGTATTGGTCAAGACACACTTCCTAGATGCTTAATAAGACTTTAAATCACTCAATGGCATGTTTCACCATGAGTGTGCGGTTGCACACCCACTTCGGCCGTACACTCTGGCCGTACACGCACATGAAACATACCATTTTGGCCGTACACTCACTAGTGTGGCCATACACCCATTATATGCAACCCTTGGTACTTCTAACACTTGAATCTAAGTGTTTTCTATGTCCTAGGGTGTCTTTCCTTTCATAATTAGTTGTTTAAACACTAATTATGTACATATTTGTGTCATTATATGCTTACTAGGATCCGTTGTGCTCAAGTCTTCACTTGACACTTAGCATCCTACAAACCGGTCTTTCATTCGTATCACTAACTGCAGGTGAGTTCATACCCCTTATCTTTTAAATGATTTTAAATGCTTTTATGGGGGGAATACAAGTAGAAACATTATATTTATTATATCAATCACATGTGATTAATAACTATCAAACAGACAGATTTCTTACATTTCAAACTGTGTTATCAAACAAACTGCTTCAAAAATCGTTTTACAAACTCCTTGATATGCAAAACTCTTTATTAAACTCTGTTAACTTTTCCCATTGCATTCACATTGTGATCTTCTCACATAAACGGTAATGTAAACTATATCTTGGTAATGATAGTCATACTTGGGAAAGATACAAACTCATACAAACAACACAACACACAGAACATTTGGGCCTTGATATAAGGTTAGTTTTAGTAGAAAATATAGGATTTTCTAGGACATACAAACATTTATTACAAATACTTACAAACTTTTACATCAAACATTTACAAGCACTTTCATACAAGCAATGACACTAAAATACTTATGAATTCACCAGCTTTAGTGCTGATCTACACTTTCAAAATAACTTGTACTCTCAGGTCACCAGTAGACAGGTACCGATGACCAGGTTTTGAGAAGATGGAGCACGCTCAAGACTCATCTCTTATTTTGATTCATATTTTTGGTGTCTTATAAACTATACATACCTGCATTCATACTAAAATCAGTGTCACTAGGACAGAACAAAAGTATTGCGGTTGTTGGACAGCACAAGTAGGCTTGGGGACATATAATCAGATCTGGGAGTGATATAGCTTGATCAACTATATATTTCCGAGAAGTGATTAGCATGTGCCTAGGAATGGTTGTGGTGTTGCAACAAGTCTAAAAACTTACCAACACTACTACATTGAAAACATTAGAACGGAACATAAGCTTAAAATACTATAGGCGTATTTTGTGTCACTATAATTACTTATCTGAGAACTAGAGGTCTCTATTAGTAGGTCGATAGTTGCTTGGTGGATACGCTAAGGTTATATGTGACTAAGGTGTCATAGACTTAAAATCTGTGATCTTTGCTTTATTACCTGTTCCTTGTTTGGTTGTGGATTTGGAGTTAGGATCACTTATTCGAAGGTCTATCATGTTTTGATTTCATGTAACTGGTATGCACTATGCAAGTATTGAAGTAACTGATAAAGATCATATTATAATTATCTAAATTAGTACGTCTATTAATTATTTCTTTTATCCCTATTCTCGCATAGATAACATGGTTGGATTCCATCCCCACGGCGACCCGTACTTCCCTAACCAAGGTAACTGAGGATGGCTCGATGCAGAGCCAGAAGAGAATCATCCAATCCCTCTGGATGACGACTTCGCATAGAACTTTTTGGAGGATTCTGACTCCGAACCCGAAGTCAATAACCTACCCCCAGTAGCTCAAATCCCGAACCCTAACCCTCGTCCAACATTTCAAGGCCCCACACCTCTGTGGGCAACAAACTTGAAAAGATGCAGCCATGAACACGGTCAACCCTTACCCTACAACGGAGACCAAAGCTTCTATAACTTGAGCGAGGGAGGCTCAGCGGACAGAGTCCTGCCTATTCAGGTCTGCAGGATTGCTTATAACGATGAGCAGGGTAGAGTGGCCATCAACCGAATCATGGAAGTTGATGCCGATGCGGGAGTCAATACCGTATGCATTCGCCATCTAGAGTCTGCTTATGAAAGGAATCAAAATCAGAATACGACCCTGTAGAGAGATCTTACTGCAACCCAAGCTAAAGTTAGGGAACTTCGAGCTCGTCAGGCAACATATGAAAGGCGCATGAGAGACATGGAGCGCCGTTTGTCAAAATCAAGGAATCATTCCAGTGATTCTCGTCGTAGATAGAGCCTACTCAACTTTCTATTTTTTTGATATAGCTTAAGTCTATGTAAAAGCTCTAGTTTTAGTTTCCTGTCTATGATAAGACTTTGAACTTGTTAAGTCTTGTTAGGTCTTAGTTCTGTCAAAATTTTCCTATCTTGGTGTGATGTAGGACCTACTCCTAGGTCATTTTTCTCGAACTTGCTACATCTGTAATACCAATATTATTGACAGATATATAATCTCATGAAAATTAATATCCAAGTACTTTCATCTTTCTAGTACTAGATCTACATTCAATCACACTTTCATTTGTGTTGCTGGACTATGAAGAGTTAGTCCATGAGTCACTCTCATCATTCTCTCTATTAAATTATTACCAATATCTTCATCTTTGTGATCTTATAGCTACAAAATGCCTCCACGTCGATCATCGAGGCGCACTACTCCAATAACTCCAAATCAAACTCCTCCTCCTCAATACAACCCAGCAGCTATCCAAGCTGATGTGAATGCGGCTGTTACGACATCTTTAGCACAATTCACTTCGACCGGTACTAGTGGGAGTGAAATTTATGTGCTTCCCACTATTGTTGAAGCTCTAGTACGCGCTAGGGAGTGCTCGTATAAAGACTTCACCAGCTGCAAACCTAAGGCCTTCAATAGAATTGGCGGAATCATTGCCCTCTCACAATGATTCGAGAAAACGGAGTCGATCTTTGAGATCGGCTCCTGTCTGAAAGGGAGCAAAGTAAAATTTGTCGTCTGCACCTTCGCAGACTGAGCTCTGACATGGTGGAATAGCCATGTCAAGTCACTATCTCTTATAGTGGAAAATGCTACCGGCTGGGAAGCTCTTAAGGAGCTCATGATCGAAGAGTACTGCCCGAGGGGCGAAGTTCAGAAGTTGGAGCAGGAGCTCTGGAGCCTAACCATGAAGGGCTCTGACATAGTCTCCTACACTGCCAGATTCAGCGATCTGGTAGCGCTATGTCCGGGAATGGTCCCTTCTGAAGCAAAGAAGGTGGAAAGGTATATTTGGGGGTTGGTGCCTCCATTTCAGGGGGATGTTCTAGCTTTAAACCCTGCTACCTTTGATAGTGCCAAGCAATTAGCACAACGACTCATTGACCATGGGGTCCGTACCCCGTCAACAACAACCCTAGCCATCTCAGAACCCCCCAAAGCCACTGATAACAAGCGGATGTTTTAGGACGACAAGAAGAAGAACGCGGCACAGAAATCTGCCAAAAAGCAGCAGGTCGTGGCGGTTCATGTTGCGATAGCACCTGCCGCTGTTGCACCGGTAAAGCAGTACGTTGGAAACTTGCCGAAGTGCAACAAATGCAACTTCCACCACACTAGACCCTGCCAAGAAATGCAGTGCTCTAACTGCAATAGGAAGGGGTACACTGCTCGTTTCTGCAAAGCTCCGGCAAGGCAAATCAACCAAGTCCCCGGCGTTGGTGTGGGCCAGGCTTGCTATGGTTGTGGCGAGGTGGGACACTACAAAAGGAACTGCCCTAAGGCAGGGAATGCCAACGGAGTGGGAAGAGTTTTGGTTATAGGCCACGAGGAAGCAGTTGCCACCCCATAGTGGTCACTGGTACGTTTCTCCTCGATAACTCTTATGCATGCATACTGTTTAATAATGGAGCGGAGAGGAGTTTTGTGAACCAAAAATTTGCTCACTTAAGTAAAAATCACGAGCACTTAAAGAACCGTTCACTGTAGAAATGGATAACGAAAAGACTGAGAGCACTAGCAGTATATACATAGGATGTACTCTAACTCTAGATAGCCATTCATTTTCAATCGACCTCATGTCGGTCTCAATTAAAATTTTTGATGTCATTATCGGCATGGACTGGTTTAGTCTACATCATGCTGACATCATGTGTTATGAAAAGGCTGTTCGCCTTAATATGCCGTCTAGCGAAACTCTAGTAGTCTATGGCAACAAATCCGGAATGAACCTCCGTATCATCTCGAGCATTCAAGCCCAGAAGTACTTGCGAAAGGAGTGTCGTGCATTCCTTGATCATGTTGTTGATGTGAGCCAAGAGACGAAAGACATAAATAGCATTCTAGTAGTACGCGATTTTCCCGACATCTTACCAGAAGAAATCCCAGGATTACCTCCGCAACGTCAAGTCGAGTTCAAAATCGACTTAGTTCTAGGGGCTACCCCAGTAGCCAAATCGCCCTATTGTCTAGCACCAGCTGAGATGCAGGAACTGTCTGGTCAACTTAACGAACTACTCAGCAAGGGCTTCATTAGGCCAAGCTTCTCACCCTGGGGAGCACCGGTCTTGTTCATCAAGAAGAAAGACGAATCGTTCCGTATGTGCATCGACTATAGAGAACTAAACAACCTAACCGTTAAGAATCGTTATCCTCTGCCTTGCATAGACGATTTGTTCGACCAGCTGCAAGGGGAGAATTACTTATTAAAGATTGATCTGAGATCCGGGTATCACCAATTACGAGTGCTAGGGGAGGATGTTCCCAAGACAGCCTTCCGAACTCGTTATGGACACTGCGAGTTTGTAGTGATGCCATTCAGATTGACTAATGTGCCCGTAGTATTCATGGACTTAATGAATAGGGTATGTCGTCCTTACTTGGATCAGTTTTTCATTGTATTCATTGATGACATACTTATCTACTCTCATAGTAAGGAAGAGCATAGTAAGCATCTACATCATATCTTGGAAACATTACGATCAGAGAAGCTTTACGCGAAGTTCTCTAAATGCGAGTTTTGGATTCAAAGAGTCGAATTCCTGAGTCATGTTATTAGTGAAGAAGGAATTCATGTGGAACCTTCCAAAATCAAAGCCATTGAGAACTGGTCAGCACCGAAGACGCCTACAGAAATTCGTCAATTTCTAGGCCTCATTGGCTACTATCGTAGGTTTATTCAGAACTTCTCTCAGATTGCGAAACCTCTTACAACATTGACCCAGTAGGGCGTGGCCTTTGACTGGGAGGAGAAGCAAGAGAAAGCGTTCCAAAAGCTAAAACAAGCCTTATGCACCGCACCAATAATATCCCTCCCAATAATTTCTTTGTAAAATTCTTTTTAGAAAAAAATTTCTTTCAAAAAGATCACCAATTCCTTAGTTTAAGTTCAGACACTCCCAAAAGTGTTCCCGAATCCCTCAAACCAAGGCTCTGATACAAACTTGTAACGTCCCGAAAATACCAATAAAATTTTCATTTTTAAACCATCAAATCCATACAACCATTTATGCCAAAACTAATTAGAGTAAAATGTATCTTTCAAACATCAGAGTGAAACAATAATAATCGGTGCGGAAAAGACATCAAGGGATGATTTACAGTCAAGCCGGGACTTTCCCTTTGGGACTAGAAGTATCTAAAAATGTTTGAACAACAAAACTGTAAGTATAAAGCTTAAGGAGTTCCCCAAAATACCATATAACAATATGGGCCCCTCCCACAATATATCGAGCCTCGCTCATCCAATCATAACGGGCCTCACCCAACATAAAAAAGGTCCCAATCCAACATACAAATGGGCCCAACACAATACACAATGCATAAGTCAAAAAGACATCTAGCATCCTACATAATATAATGAGTACACTCACCTTGTCGAGGTACTCAACAACTAACAGCTCTCACAGCCAACGAATGGGTTCCATACACCTCTTAACAAACCACAGAAGGTAACCCTTAGCCTACATTCTAACACTAGAAATTTAACCAAAAGTAACCCATGTCAACGGTCAAGGTCAAAGTCAACAATCATCATCACCAACAACTAATAATCACATTGTGACTAACCCATGGTCACATTGTGGCTAACAAAATCAGCCCCAATCTAAAACTCTAGATTCGAACAACTCATTTGCAATCAAAACCATTATCACATCACGATGGGTATGCACCTACATCGTGACAGAGTCCGTCTAAATCAATCATGAAATCTCATTGTCGCGTCGTGACCTCCATATGGTCATGTCATGACTACTCATATTTGGGAGAACTTAATTCAATCCTTAATCATTTAATCCATCCATTCCAACTTTCTAGAGGGCCTTCCTACTCCAAAAATATTATAAAAATTGATGCTTTATAGAGATGCATGTCTTGATCTCTTATTATGTCAACATGATGAAAAATGCAACCACAATCACATAAATGTCTTCAAAACTTATCGAAACTCCATATCCAACATATACAACCCTCAAGGGATGTCGAGGACCCATAAATTTTCCAACTTTATGGAACCCCACAATTCCAAATGACTCAAACTTGAAGATAAAGGGACAAAAACTTAGATCTAGCAACCTAGAACAATAAAGTTTGGATCTTGAACGCTTACAAAGGTCCAAAGATAACCAAATGAAGTCCCAAGCTTGTCAAGATGAACATAATGCTATCAAGGCCTTCTTGTTCCTTCAAAAGTAACCAAGGTAATTCAAGGGGTTGTAATAAATCACTAGGCGTTGTAGAATACTTTTGGCGTTGAAAAACATCACACCTCACAACCATTTTTGCCACATCGCATTACATCTGTATCTAAAAACCTCCTGAACGTGTTTATACATCATTTTCACTCCCAAACGCCCTCCGATAAAACCTTGATGAAATTCAAGAAATAATTTTGGAATCCAACTTGATTGACGATTAAGAACCAATCGACCTTTTTAAAATAAACAGTTGTTTTAATAGAGTAACCCAACGTTCCCTGGACGGTTATAATGCGTTGCTTGATGACCACTAGTTCTTCATCGGTTTCTACTTCTTTCCGCAGCTCATCCTAATCAACCTTCCATGCCGATGTCAGAGCCCCAAGATGAACGAAAACATCTCTGCAAGACAATGCATCCACAACACTATTATTTTTTCCGAGTTGATAAGCAATGTCAAAATTATACCCTAATATTTTTTATAACCATTTTTTATGGTCTTCTGCAACGGTACATGATACTAATAAATATTTTAGACTATGATGGTCGGTTCGAACCAAAAACTTTCGCCTATGCCATTAACGACGCCACTTTTGTATAGCAAACATAATACCCATTAATTATCACTCATAAACTAATTTCATCCGAGCACGAGCTCCCAATGTATGGCTATAAAAAGAGAACAAAATAGCAATACAGATTTCCTAACATAAACAATCTATTTATTCATAGATCAGTTTGTTTGACATGTACTTACAAAGGGAAATCCTCACTACAATACTAGAAACATGAAACCCTAACCTAGACAGAAGAAGTACATAAAAGATTTGTGACTACTATTAAAATATTCCAACACTTACATACATATCACTAAAGACATATCTGATCACCCACAAAATATACTCATCGACCTAGAAAATGATCTTTGATATATAACCATGTATTCACCTGCAACCCTTAGAAAAAAAAATATGTAAAGTATACCCAAAATATAAAAAAGAAAATATCAACCATTTATAAAAGTCAGCTATTAGTATGATGTAAGAATATAAATTTAACAAAAACCTATCGGTATACTATCTTCCATCAAAACTGCACCAAGATCATAGCCTAACGCATCTGTTTCAACAATAAAAAATTTGATAAAATCGGTAAAAGCCAAACTGGGTACATTTGTCATTGTTTGTTGCAACAACCGAAAGGCTTTGGTAGCTTCTTCAGTCCACTTGAAACTATCCTTCTTTAGCTGTTCTGTTAACAACCTAGTGTGCTATACCCCTTCACAAATTTTTTATAGTAACTGGTTAACCCTAAAAAGCCTCGTAGTTCCCGAAGCGTAGTTGGTACCGGCCATGTCAGCATTGCTTCAATTTTAGTTGGCTCTACCGCCACTCCTTCTTTTGAAACTATGTGCCCTAAATATTCTATCTTGCTTTGTGCAATGGCGTATTTATTCTAATTAGCATAATGTTGATTCTTTTGCAAAAACTTTTAACATAATTGATAAATTCTCGACGTGTTTCGCCTCGGTTTTAAAATAAAAAAGAATATCATAAAAACATCAACCATACTAACCTTCTTCGGGTACCGCCCCGACATCGGATCAAAATACGGAAAAAATATAAACCTACATCGGGCCCCGCCCAACATCGGACCTTAATACGGAACATACTAACATACATAAACGGGTCAGACTTGGTGCCTTCGACCTATTCCTACTGGAGGAAAACTCGCCTCAAATGTCGAGTGAAGTAGTTGAGCGTCTCTGCTCCCGCAACCGGCTCTACTCACGACAAGACGATGATGAGGATGAAAGGAAGTCTCTGGATCTACTATCTTCTCCTTAAATCCTCTAGCTTCTTCTTCTTCCACAAGCAAGAACCAGGCGTTACAACGTGTTACCCACCAGTTGGATCACCAAGATAGCTGTCAAACTTCAAAGTAATTATTCAGGTGAGTTATCTCACTATCCTATGTATTAAAATACATGTCCATGTATGTTAGGGTAGAGATCTAGTAAAGTAGAGCTTATAGTATAATCTATATATGCTTAATGTACTTGAAACTAGTAGAGTAGAGTGCATAAATGTACTCGTACTAGTAGAGTCTAAAGTGCAGCCACTATGTGGGTAATGTTGTAATTAATGACTTAGTTAAGGGTTGATGGGGGAACGGTTAAGGAGGCTGGGAGTCTATAGGCCCGCATGTTAACGAAATACCATGTAGGCCGTAAGTACGCATAGACCCGTATTGACAAAATGACATGTATGTCGTAAGTACACATAGACCTATGTTGACGAAATGGCATGTAGGTCGTAAGTACACATAGACCTGTGTTGATGAAATGACATGTAAGCCGTAAGTACACATAGACATGTATTGAAGACGAAATTGTCGGGCCGTAAGTCTAAAATACACATATTATTGGCAGGATAGTGAGGCATTGTTTGTATGCATGTATATGTATTGTGGTATATGGTATTTTGGGGAATTCACTAGCTTCATGCTTACCTAGTTGAATATAAATGTTTTTCATGTACTTCATTGATTCGTAAGAAGAGCAAGGTTCGAATGTACATACACGCATACACAACATGTTTCCGCACAATGTAATCATACTCTGATATATTTTAATAAATAAAAATGAAAATTTGGGTTGAATATCGAGACGTTACACATATACTCCATGACAATGGTGTGCTTGGTCTTCGCGTGATCTGGTGAGTTACACTAACTCCCTTATTCTATAGACTTTAGTTATTAATGTGTGTTGTTGTTCACGTATATCATATGGGGTAGAGTTGACAATAAACAGAAAAGTAACTTGTTCCCAAGTGGGGGACAAATTATGCTCTTATATCTTATTCTTGGGTTGGGGGGTAAGGGGTATGTTCTCGAATGGATCATAGAAAGGAAGGGGGTTGGTACCAACAATATGTGTAAGGAATTAGTGTGCTATATCAATATTATGTGATTTATGTGTTAAGTTTTATGTGTGGGTAAATGATCGATATAATGGGTTAGTGATGTGTATGATCACTACGTTTTATGCTTACTCGTTGTTCTTTAAACTTTTCAAGATTATCTGGTACAGATAAGGGCAAGAGACCGGCGTGACTGCAAGCAACATTCTCATACTTATTAAATTGTCATTATGAACTTTTGTTTATGAACCTGGATACCTAGATTGCTCCCGGAATATGTTTTCTAAACAATTTCATTTTTGGTAATCTGATATTGTGTTTGGAAGTTTGAACGAATAAGTATTTCAATGTTTTTTTTTCAAAAAAGTGGAGTTAATTTTCTTTAGGTTGTTACAAAGTTATCACATCGTCCATATTGGTTATGAACGTTGCCTCCCTAATATCCTGAGAGCTTCCTCCAGCCACATCAGGAACTAGGTACAAGATTCGACACTATGTACCGCACACAGACAATACGTTATAAGTAGGATCTAATTATTTCCATTTGATTGTTTCCATTCATAACAACTGCCATGAACATGGAGCATACTACCTGCAAAGATGATTGGTAGCATACACACGGTGAATGTATAAATGTATATTTTATGAAAAAAATTAAACAATTAATGGTAAAAAAATTAATAAATGAAAATAAACATTTAAATTTTGAAAAAATATTATATCACCCATACAAAAGCCACGAAATAGACTTGAAAATGATCCATAACATTTATTCTAATGTTGGTGTAACTATGTAGCTTCGTTCTTTCAAGATTATGTAAGTAAGCAGACACGATGATAAAGCTTTGGTTATGATCATGATATGAGCATTTTTTTTTTGCAAAATAATCTCTTATTAGATAACATGCTCTATAGTGTACGGATTTTCGCAATACAGAATCTAATTTTCGTATTATGGTCTCTGGATTTTCGCAGTCAATATGACAAGACAATACATGTTGTGTCAGAAAATACACTATTTTGATAGATTTTTGAAGATAACGTCATTATTCACAGACGTGGGTTTGATATATATATATATATATATATATATATATATATATATATATATATATATATATATATATATATATATATATATATATATATATATATATATATATATATATTCGGAGGCCACATCAATTTTTGCATATGCTATCTCAAAAAATTATGATTATTTTGATTATTATTTATTTTTATAATTAATTTTTGAAAAAAAATATTGTTAAGTTATTTACTGTAATAATGACTTGTTCCCGAGTTTTTAATAAATTAGATAAAGGAAATGGAAGGAAAATATTGATAAAAAGCAAGAGAAAGGAAAGAAAATTTTCTTTATTATATGTTTTCTAATTCGCGAAAGAAATGAAAGAGAAATTGAATATCCTCCTATTTTTCTTTCTAAATATCTTCCTATTAATTTTTAAAATATAATTAATTTTTTCAAAATATAATATGTATCACCATTTTATATGAATAAAAAGAAAAATAGAAAAAAAAAATAAAAGGTTATTTAATTTCCCGAAACGAAATGTAAATTTTAATTTTCTATGTTTTCTGGAATCTATGTCTTCAAAAATCTTTTTGTTCTCTTCACTTTCTTTCTATAATGAGGAACACAATTTTTTTTCGACATCCAACATTCATTTATATCCCTCCTTGATGAAAATAATAATAATAATAATAATTGTGTACCACGTTAATTCGCTACGTCGTTTTCTGCAACCTCGTTTATTATGTCCTGCGTCAGTGTGAATTTTGGATGTTTTTGCGACATATGTAATCCGCTTGATATGAAAACTCGAAGACACCTGTCCGCCACCTCCTTCATCCTAAATTCTTCTCTCACTAGGCATCAAAACTCGTACTCGAACAAGGGACAACAAGCATTGGTTTCAATTTCCAAAATCCGCCCTCAAAGGTACTACTGTCGTTCGCATTTTTTCTAGATTTCGATGTCAAATGGGATTAATTCGACTTACTTTACTCTGTTCCGATTTGTTGCGTAATCGATTAGGGTTTGTTTCTATGTCTATGCGAATTTCTACCTCATTGCCATATCTGCAATTCATATCCTCTTTCATTACAGATATATAGTTATGTGAATGAAATGCGTTTGGAAACGTAAATCATATGTTCTTCACTTCCACTTTCAGAAATTGTTAATTTAGGGTTTCACGTGAATGGCACTTTTGGGTATTTTCCAGTCGGCGCCCTAAGCTTTTACAATTCGTTAATGGAGTTTTAAAGTTGAATTCGTTCTCTGTATTAACATATTATACATGTATCATAGGCCGTAATCTAGGGCATGGCTGGGAAGAAAGCTATTGCGATATGCCAATTAGGTGGCGTATTCAAGACTCTCGATGATGGCTCATTGTCGTATGAAGGTGGGGATGCTCATGCCATAGATATTGATGAGAATTCAAAGTACAGTGATTTCGAAATGGAGGTAGCAGAGATGTTTAACTGTTCACCGAATTTCATGTCTATCAAATACTTCCTTCCTGGAAACAGGAAGACACTTATCACAATCTCCAATGATAAAGACCTTCAACGCATGATGAAATTTCATGGTGATTCTAGCAGCATTGATGTGTATGTCATGATGGAAGAAGTTGTTCCAGATGTTTCAAATATGCCTGCCAGTAGGTAATTTTCAATTTTTCATCACTCATTCTGTTGTTCTTTATATTATTGACTAAAATAGATGAGATATATTTTAGGGTTGATTTGAGTTATACTTTATTGCTAATAGGTCTAGTTTAGCTAAAAAGGGAATGGCTCAAATGGGTTTTAGAAGTTGCCCAACTAAACTGCTTTATTCTAAAGAGTTAGATCATTTTGTTAATAATAGCTTTTATTATCATATTGGTAACAAACCTTCTTCATTTGTCCCATCTAGGTCATTTAACTTTTTATTGTAGGTTATAGGCTATGTGCTTTCTAACTTTATTTTATTCGGGTCACTTTGACCAATTTTTGACCGGTTAAGGCAGTGACATAATTGACCGGTCAATGCTATGTCACTGCCTTAACCAGTCAAACTGATTGACTTAATATATTATTTATTCTTTTTTGCAGGTCAAGCAGAACAACATTATCGGAAGCCGGACTTCTGACAGACCCCACTCCTTGCGTATTGGATGATGACATGGACGAAATAAGTCCACGTGTACTCCTCGATTCCACTTTCGATGTCCCAAACGACCTCGCAAACCTCAACGACGAAATTCCCATAATACCCCCCTCCCCCTCCCTCCCCCTCACCATCTCCCTACCCCCTACCCCAAAACACACCAAAGCCGCCCAACAATGGCAAAACAACATCACGGGAGTCGGCCAACGCTTCAACACCGTAACCGATTTCCGCGACGCGCTACGCAAATACTCAATCGCGCATCAATTCGCGTATAAATATAAAAAAAACGATAGCCACCGTGTCACTGTTCGATGCAAATCCGATGGTTGTCCATGGAGGATCCACGCTTCAAGACTTTCCACAACCCAATTGATATGCATCAAGAAAATGAACCCCACACATACATGCGAAGGCTCCATTGTGAAAACGGGTCATCAAGCCACAAGAAGTTGGGTCGCGGGTGTTATTAAAGAAAAACTAAAAGTGTCCCCAAATTATAAACCCAAAGATATTGTCACCGATATTAAAGAACAATATGGTGTTCAATTAAATTATTTCCAAGCGTGGAGGGGTAAAGAAATTGCAAAAGAACAACTTCAAGGTTCTTATAAAGAAGCGTATGGACAATTACCGTATTTTTGTGACCAAATCATGGAGACAAATCCCGGGTCCCGCGTGACTTTTAACACGAAAGACGACTCGAGTTTTCACCGATTGTTTTTATCGTTTCACGCTTCGTTATACGGATTCCAACATTGTAGACCGTTGATTTTTCTCGGGAGTGTCCCGTTGAAGTCGAAATACCAAGGGACATTACTGGCGGCAACCGCCCCGGATGGCAACGATGAGGTTTTTCCGGTGGCTTTCGCGGTGGTGGGCATGGTTTCCGACGATAACTGGCGGTGGTTTTTGGAGCAACTCAAGGCGGCATTGATTACGTGTCACGGGATCACGTTTGTTGCGGACCGGGAAACGGGGATAAAAGAGGCGGTGTGTGGTGTTTTCCGGGAGGAAAATGTCCACCACGCGTATTGTCTCCGGTCACTTTCCGATCAACTTATACGCGATTTGACCGGAAAGTTTTCGCATGAAGTGAAGCGGTTGATTGTCGATGATTTTTACGCAGCGGCTTACGCGATGAAACCGGACGATTTTCAAAAATGTATTGAAAGTATTAAAAGTATTTCGGTTGAAGCTTATAATTGGGTGATTGAAAGTGAACCTGTTCATTGGGCAAACGCGTTTTTCCTAGGGGCAAGATATAATCATATGACATCGAATTTTGGTGAGATTTTTTACAACTGGGCTTCAGATGCTAATGAATTACCAATAACACAAATGGTGGATACAATTAGGAGTAAGATTATGGAGTTGATTTACAACCGAAGAGCCACTTCTAACCACTGGTTAACTCGGTTAACCCCGGTTAGTTCAGAGAGGTTAGAAAAAGAAAGTATTAAAGTTTGCGCACTTCAAGTTTTTAACTCGGGTGAACAATTTGAGGTTAGGGGGGATAGTATTGAAATAGTGGATATTAATAATTATGATTGTAGTTGTAAAGGGTGGCAGATAACGGGGTTGCCATGTTGTCATGCGATTGCGGTTATTGGGTGTTTGGGGCGGGACCCGTATGATTACTGTGCGAGGTATTTTACGGTTGAGAGTTATCGGTTGACGTATTCGGAATCGGTGAATCCGATTCCGAGGGAGGAGAAGGTGATGGCGGAGGGGTTTTCTCAGGCGATTGTGACGGTGACCCCTCCGCCGACTAGGCGGCCGCCAGGGCGGCCGCCTAGTAAGAAAGTTGGAATGCAGGAAGCAAATAAACGGCAACTTCAGTGTAGTAGATGTAAGGGTACCGGACATAATAAGTCGACTTGCAAGGAAGTTATGTTATCATGAAAATTTAGTGAGTATTATATTTATACAGTAAATCTTACTTTTAGAACAGATACTGAAGTCAATGGAACAAAAAAAAAACAAAAGTACAATTTTTTGTCTCCAAAAAGTATTATACTTTTGTACCATTGACATCGGTATTTGTCTAAGTTTTCTTTTTCATCTATGCGATGATTTTAACTTGGGTTCAGGTTTTTTTTTTTTTTTGACAGGAGGAATAAACTGTTACTGTGATTCAACAGCTGTTACGTGTTGACATCAAGTGTGGTTTTGGTGCCTGTTTTTTAGTTATGGTAGAAGTATTTTCTGTATTGATTTCTTTAAATCGTTTAGGAGACAAGAATCTTAGCAATGATCATTTTGTACAGTTTTGCTTTTGCTTGTAGACATGATAAACACCTGCAGATATAAATAAGTAGGAACCATGGCTGGTTTTTGAATTTCATGGGTTAGCATTAAATTCACGTTTGTCAAGGTAAATGCATGATATGATCATGTTGTGTTGGTGGATTGATTATAAATCTTCAAAAGATCGAGGGCTTAATGTTGATAAAAGTTTAGGGTCTGCTTTGGAAATTTCTTGAAATATCAAATAGATGTGATAATTTTATTAAAAGCTAGCAAGAAGAACAAAGGATCAAGGCTCGATAGGATTTTTTTTATCAACGTAATCCAAATTTTCAAACCCGTGGGATGTCGCTTACAAAACCAATTAAAAGAATAAAGAACTATGGAATAAAAAAACATGTTTTCTGTACGTGTTATTCTAGAATGCTATGGAGTTCCGATATGAACAATAACAGCCAAGCATCGTAATAAAAATCGAGATAAGAATGTGCCTCATAGAGACGATGGCCGGTCCAATGGTATTTGAAGCCCAGGGCTAGAATATTTAGAGACGATGGCCGGTCCAATGGTATTTGAAGCCCAGGGCTAGAATATTTAATGATGCCTTTTGATTGTACCATATGTCCATACAATAACAATGAAGTCATATTCATATTTAAAAAATACAACATGTAATGATATTAATTGCAAAAATAAAACAAAAAAACAAAAAAAAACTAGAGATTTATTTAAAATACATATCTTAATAGTTAAACCAAAAGAAAATAACAAATAGTATTAACTAAAATGCCACTAAAGACATTAACCACTACAAGCTATATTAAGATTTTAATACAATTATATTTTTTCTGAACCACGGAGGCAAATATAGAAACCAGAAAACCAACATGAAGCTGGAGGTCACATACAAACTAACTAAAGCAACAAAAATTGAGGCCAGAAAAACAAATAACATCTTTTTAAAAGAGAAACTAGTCAACTATATACAAATATTCTAAAACAAGATGGGCAAAAGAGTCAAATGGGCTTTTTGGCAATCAACCCAACACTATATGATGTAGAAGATGTGAGCATATCATCAGTCTTGTTATCCATCCAGGCAATCCTTTCCAGCACACAAGGTAAAATGGACTTTTTTTGGTTTTGACAAAACACTTATACTTGAGTGACATAAGAACAAATGAACACCATCTCTTCAATCTTGATAACAAATAAATATTATGTGCCATTTCTTGATTTTCCTTCCAAGAGTGATCTTCCATTTCCATCTTCAAAGTGTCATTACACTCATGAGAGTCGTCTTCTCGAAATTGAAGCAAACAAGGAATTTCCTTTCAGCTATCACCATGAGAACCCACTACAGATTATGATTCATTGTTTCCTTGTTACCTTGAAAAAACAAACTCATTCCTGTTGAGATCAATTCCAACCAACCCAGTTAACCCGTGCCATTGAAACACTTACCTAGATGTGAGAGATAACCAAAGAACAATGTATGCCAAGTGAAACCCCACCCAAGATATTGATAATTATACCCACAAAGAATTAACCCACTAGATAAATGTCAGATTGCAGTCATGTATCCTATTGATGTCTACCCTATGGACAACAAGCACGCCAAGTGAAGCCCCCTTTCATTCTTATTTCAAAAATACATATGATAAAATCAGATAAAAAGATCATCTCGTTTTAGATCCAAGATGTGTAACGATTCCTAAAAAATGCATATGATAAAATCAGATAAAAAAATTGTAACCTATGCTACATCGATTTCAAATAAAAAATCGCTTGGATACTTTGATTCACACAAAAAGAAATTGGGAATAAAACAAAATCAGAAATCAGGAATTCAATTAAACTAGGAATTAGACATAAATTAACCTGTAAATTCAAAATCTAGCAAGAAATTCATGTTCACTATCAATTCCAGAAAATAAAAAAGCATGTGCTTCCAAAACCAGAAAAAGAAACAGGACCTACCAGCTGATCGGATTAGAGAAGGAAACGACTATAGTTGGCGCTGGAGCCGGAGATCAAAAGTTTGGATCGGAGAAGGATCGGTGGTGTGAGCGACATTTATAATTATGACCGCTTGGAATAATCGGTTTTGAGTTAGGGGCAGATGACAAAGTCTGTTTGCGTGCAACAGTCAGCTTCGTTTGTTTTATAAAAGTACTTTTTGATCACTTTTCTCTTTTGGCGGGGAGATGTTTTGATCACTTTTCCCTTCTAACGGGGAGACGTTTTGCAAGTGCACATCTTTTTCCGTAAACTTGGAAAAAGACAAAAGACATATAACCACTTCCAAAACAAACAGCACCTCAGTCTCCTCGTTTCCTGAATCTACTTAAAGCAACGTCATCTCCTTGTCTTCCAATTTTAGAAATTGGAGCTTTGTACTGGTTTTTCTTTTGCCCATTACCGGACTCCCATGTGGACCAAAATTTTGCTAGAAAATAATATTAGACCTATAATAACCGGACCAAATTTGATGCCTCTATTATTGTGATGCCCTGGGCAGCTCGCCCAACCCTTGGGCCGACCTTGTCTCCGTAGGAGTTTTTTTTAAAAGCTTTTTGGTTTATCAAGCTCTTAAGGCTTCACGGAAGTTGGTTCGGCGAGGACCTCGGTGAGTCCTACGTGTGCTCGACGAACATTGGGCCGTCGACTCAGTAGAATCTTACAGATGAGAGAGAGTGTGACTGTTTTGTTTCTTGGAAAATTTTGAACTTTTTTTTTTCAAAAAAAAAATCAAATTTTACCCCCTTTCAACCCTATATTAATAGACGAATGTCTGCGCGTTGTGCATAAACACCTATATAGTTGAAATCTTTAAAAATATATATATTTTTTTTAAAAATATAACAATAACGTTGTTGTTAAATTTGATATAATAATCCGTATGTCAAATTGATATAATATACTGATTATTTTGAATTATATGATAATATATACATCTATTATAACTGCATAATCTCAATCGATTGAATGATTTCTACCCACGAGTTGCTCATGAATAAAATTAAATATAATATATGGTTTAATGTTATTTATAGTTGTTATTCTTGTTAATTAATTTTTTTTTAATTTATTTGCTTAACGTTTTAATTTCTATCATTATAATTATTTAAAACATCAAACATTGTTTTTTTTTTATTTTAAAGGTAACAATATAATCATTTATATAGAGTTATTTTTATCTGTTGTTATTGTAAGTTATTTTAAGCTACTTATTTGAAAACTTTTAAAGATTATAAAAATATATTGGGGAAATATTTTAGTTAAATTGATATTAGAATTTAGTTTTTGCATTTTAGCACTACATTTTATCACTTTTAACTATTCATAAAATATTCTTTGTGTAACATCCCAAAATTCAAGGCCAAAAATTTTGCTTTTTTATTAAATTATAACATAAAAACCATCGGTATAAAAAACATTCATAATGATATCTCATGTCACAATCAATATGTCAATAATCCAAAACATCACCATAAAAACCATTTTGTAAAAAGTAAAATAATTCAGAGTACACTCCCAGGAAACTCCATGCGGAAAACATGTGTGTGATGCACTGTTACACCGCCGTCTCCTTCCCCTTAGACGAAGAGGTACCTGAAACATAAACTGAAACTGTAAGCACGAAGCTTAGTGAGTTCCCCCACCATACCCATAGCACGTAATCATCGGTATCTTTCAACCGGGAGCTACCCTCCCATTCGGTATCTTTCAACCGGTAACCGGGAGCTACCTTCCCCTTCGGTATCTTTCAACCGGTAGTCGGGAACTATCCTCCCCTTCGGTATCTTTCAACCGGTAACCAGGAGCTACTCTCCCCTTCGGTATCTTTCAACCGGTATCCGAGAACTAACCTCCCCTTCAGTATCTTTCAACCGGTATCTGGGGACTATTTCACCCCTACCCCTATCACATATTACATATTGGCTTCATGATAACATGCATAGGCATACTGAGTCACATAATGACATATCATAAGCATACAACTATACATGCGAGGGTTTTGTCCACCTCTTCGGTATCTTTCAACCGGTAATCGTCGTCGGTATCTTTCAACCGGTAACCAGGGGCTAACGTGCCTTACTACTACTAACACATACTCAACACAAATATAGCAACTAGAAAATTATCACAAAGATAATCGTCTCACCCATAATCACCTACTGGTGGGCCGGCATTGGTGTCGTAGACCCACCCCTACTGGAAGGTAACTCACCTCGTAAGGTTGACTGCTGAAAAGCTGATCGACAGATATCCAATTGCTGCTCCAGTGATCCTCCGGCTATAATTCCCATAAAATACTTAGTCAGACATTGATAACTTTTCTTAGGGTAAAATGATTATTTTACCCCTGACAAAGTCAAAGTCAAAGTCAACTTCCAGTTGACCTGACTCGCCGAGTTGGGCCTCCAACTCGTCGAGTCCCTACCCTGCATCTGTCCTTCTTCACACTTCTACTCGTTAAGTTTAGCAATGACTCGACGAGTTCTCCTTCTAAAACAACCTCGAATGAACCTTCATCCGACTCGCTGAGTTGTATGAACAACTCGTCAAGTTCATCCTCGTCCTACAAACAAGTCCTGTCCTTGACTCGCCAAGTTGTATGAACAACTCATCGAGTTCATCTTCAAAAGTTGGGAGATTGCCTTGGACTCACCGAGTCTGCTCATGCACTCGTCGAGTCCTATGAACTCCAGGTCTATGGCTAAGTCCAATACGTTGGGTCACTCCCTTGGACCCTTTAAAACCCTTCTAACACTCAACTGGGTTCCTTTGAACCCTAACAGAAAAGGGGAGTCAAGCCTCGCACTCGTTGAGTCCCAAGAACAACTCGTCGAGTCGAGGTTGTCCAAGTCTCATTTCTCGATTTCTGATGTACAACACTTGTCCAAATGATAGATCTAGGCTCCTAAGATTGATCTAGCACGTAAAGTTATGAACTTTACGTGCATGCATGGGACTATGAGCTAAAAAGACCCTAATAGAAGCTCTTGAGTTGCATGGGGCTTTCCATGGGTGCAAAGGTAGTCCCTTTCTGTCTTCTAACTCCTTAAGGAGCCTGGATCTGAAGCCTCAACCCCCAACCATGCTTGCAATCATGGTTGGTCACTAAGAATGGCTTATAAAAGCCCTAAATCTCCCCAAAAAAGGATCTAATACAAGAAGGAGCAAGGTGTCAACTTTATACCTTCTAAGAACTATAGATGATGCACAAGTTTGACTCCTCTGACCAACCTCTTGGTTCCTCAGCCTTCTCCTTCCTTCATGCCACCACAAACCACCAAGAATCACCAAAAAGGCCTTTAGATCTTCACAACACGATTAGGGTTCTGTATGGAGTGTTCTGGGAGCATAATGGGGCGAAGGAGGCAGGGTCGGTCCATTGGTTTTCAATGCCCAGGGCAAGATAATTAAATCATGCCCCTATATATTAAGATATGTAAAAAATAGTTATAAACTAAATAAATGAAATATAATAGCTAAAGAATAAAATAGCTAGCAAATAAATTTAATATGTTATTTTATTTTAGAATATATATATATATATATATATATATATATATATATATATATATATATATATATATATATATATATAACGCTTTGCTTTTATCTTTAGTTTTATTAGCATACACACTTTGGTTCCAACCATTATGAAACAAGCTACCTCATATACCTTTAAATAGATTGATAATTCCAAAGTCTAATACGTTGATGTTTTAGGTCAGAGAGAAGCAAATGTAATTGATAAAGAAGTAAAATTAATGTGGCACTTGACTTTGCCAACTATGAAGAACATGTGTTAAAAAAAATTCTCTTTAACCGTAGAAGTAATATTAGTTTGTAAAACCCTCATTTTCATTTGGATGCAAATATAGTCTCAAAGTTCAAAACGTTGTATATTCATGTAAATAAAAACACTGATATGATTCCACTTGTTGAGTTTAAGAGATCTTACTAATTATGACAGCTGGAATAGGTTTTTCTAATGGAAAACACATATATTGAAATAAAAAAGCCAGTAGCAAGATAGACAAAGATACAATGAGTTCAAGATTAAAGGATAGTACATAAATTACCCAAAATATACATAAACATTAAAGTTTGAAAGAGAGATCATCAATTTAGGAGGTAACCAGTGTAGCAGGTTAGGTACTCCAAATTTCAACCATAAAATAATAGCAATGAACTCTTAAAGCCTCACCAAAAATACCAATCAAGTTTTGATTTGATTGTAGTAAGAATAACCAATCCAATAATTAGACCATCAATCCTGTTAAAAGCCAATATGAGCAAATTAACCATTAAAACGAACCAAGGGCATAATGGTCAAAAATTTACATTTACCACTTCAGCAAAGTAAAAGAACTTCCAGGAAACTCTTTATAATCTGCAATCATCAAGGGACAAATTAGCCAATTTTCAAGGAAATTTCCCATCATCATCCATCTAAAATATAATATTATCAGGTTTAAAAAGGTCACTAAACCACATTTGTCACTCCGTCACAACAGAACAAAAGGCTGGCAGCACCACCAAAGAAGCGAAAGTGGACCAGGAGTATCGTGAAGGGCAAAACGGTCAAATAGCCCAAATAATATCAGTCTTCAAACTTCCGAATTAGAGAGATCAATAAAACTAAGGGAAAAATCGTCCAATAAAAACCAGCAACAGTCCTTTAAATCCATCGATGATAGTATGAGGGGCAAAGGCAGAGTCTGATTGCTTGAAATATTCACATTCACGTCTCCTCGTTTCCCAAATTGCCATGAAGAAGGACGTCTCTTCGTCTTCTGATCTTTGAAATCGACAATGTGTGCTAGTTTTCTTTTGCCGATGCGGTGATAATAAGTGACCAAATTTGGGCCAAAACAATATCAGACCTATAATAAGTGGACCAACTCTGATGCCCTTATTATTGTGATGCCCTGGGCTGTGGCCCAGCTCGCCCAGCCCTTGGGCCAACCCTGGATGGAGGCTGTATAAGGTTGTTTAAATAGGGTGCAAACCCTCAGATTAGGGTTTTGCCCAACCAGAGTCTACTCGTCGAGTCTTGCCGCCGACACGACGAGTCTGCCACTTAACCCCGGGGTCCAAACTGCTACTACTCGACGAGTTGGGCCATCAACTCGCTGAGCCTCAGTCCAAATTGCGAAAAATACTTGAATGAAATACATACCAGGAACCGGGTGCTACAAATCTCCCCCACTTATTCTAGACTTCGCCCTCGAAGTCTGCTGCTCGTTCTTGGAAAAGCTCTGGGTAATGCTCCATCATCTCGTCCACCGGCTCCCACGTCCACTCTGAGCCCTCCTACTACCACTATCACATAGAACTTATCATACTGGCACATAGAACACATCAAGTAATAGCAAACCAGGAAATTATCACAAAGACAATCATCTCAACTGTAATCAACTACTAGTGGGTCGACCTTGGTGCCTTAGACCCACTTCTACTGGAAAGTAACTCACCTCAACGTCGTGTAGTGTCTGCATTGTCCTCGATGTGAAAATCGACTCTCCCCGAATCCTCAACCCCTACACGAAAACTTTTCTAAGTTATCAATTCATACTCATAACCCTTACAAGAGTCACTCAAATCCAAATCCAATTCAAATTCAAAGTCAAATCCTTAGTCAAAGTCAACATCTGGTTGACATAACTCGCCGAGTTGGCCTGCCAACTCGTCGAGTCCCCATATCCTTAAAATGACATAATCCTACTTCCCTCCCGTATTAGTGACTCAACCCTAACTCTAGGGTACACAACTTTAGCCGCCACCATGGGAGTTCCTTCAGCCGCCATTTGTAATACAAAGATCCGTCACCGCCGCTAAAGTGCCGTCGAACGTCGCCATCGCGACGCCTGCTGCCGGAGACGTCGTGGGTAACCGCATAACTGCCGAGGACCAGAGAAACTCATTATGTTCGTCGTGTGTGGGTTGTGAGCCACCAAAAGTGCTCAGTAAGTCCACCGCAACCCACCTTCTTCTTCTTCTTCTTCTTCTCTCTCTCTCTCTCGTTGTTTTTATGGAAACGACGTTGGAGACGTCATTACCGTCGTCGGTGGTCGTAGGGCCACTGTTTCATCTTTTTGGCGACAATTGCCGCCTAGGTGATGGCTGTGTGGGTGTATGTTCAAGTATATACATTGCTATCGGTGTTTGTGTTATTGTATGATCCATTTTTGGTCGGAAATCCAAGGAAGACTCGCCACTAGCATCGTGAGGTGGTAGCTGCCACCTCATGCTGCCACCAGCTACCACCTTGGGTGGCTATGAATATATATATATATATATATATATATATATATATATATATATATATATATATATATATATATATGATTGTGTGAATGTGTTGTGTGTTCCGGGTTGTTTTGATGACTTTAGGTCAAAATTATAAGCCACCACCATTAGAAATGATGGCTGTCACCGCCTGCCACCGTGAGCCGCCGCCGACCACCACTGCCCGAGGTGGAAGTGGGTGGTGCCCAACCTAGTGGAACCCTAATGGACCTAAAAATTAATCTTGGACTTGGTTGGCTTGTGTTTGGGTTGGAAACCCTAATTAGGGTTTAGAAAACCCTAAATTTGGAAGATGTTAGTTTTCGATTGCCAGAACTCGCGTTTGGACTAGTGGATTGTTGTATGACTTATGCCCAATTACACTGTATGATTGACCTAGTAGGTTGATAGACTTAAGGGATTAAGTCCTTAATGGGTTAAGTGTTTCTAATTAACCCTAATCGTCATTTCATGTGAAAACCCTAATTGTGTTGGGTTTTGAGTTGGGCCTTTTCTATTGAGCCTAGATGTTTGGACTATTGATGGGTCATCCAAGAACAAGTATATGGACTAGAATATTGAATTGGGATTTAGGATAAGGCCCATTGGAAAAGCTAGGCCCAATTTGGAAAATTGAGCCATAGATGGGCCATATTTGGGCCTTGATGATTATGAGATTGGAGCATCAGAATGCTACATGTTTAGACTAGAATAAATGGTTAGGTCTTGAGTTAAGACCATGTAGAGGTTTGTGCCCAATTTAGAAAATTGGGCCGTATGTTGGGCATTGGTTCATTGTTTGACTTTTAGGCCTTCAGAGAATGAGTTTGGGTGTTGGTCTTGGACTAAGCTAGGTTAAGGGTAAAATAGTCTTTTTACCCTAAGCATGGACTTATGTTTATGTATTGAAACCCAATTATTAATTGAGTGTTGTTTTGACATTGACAGTTCGAGAATCTGTCAACCAGTAGCTAGAGTTTTATCCTCGGGACTTCAACAGTGTGAGGTGAGTCTCCTCACCATACCAGTGGGTCAAAGGCACCAAGGTTGGCCCATTTACCTATTTGTAATGATTATTGCGGATATGCTATCGACACATTATGTATTTATGTGAAGGCCATGCGGGGGTTCCCATGGCAATTAGTTATATGTAGTATGCCAATTGTCTTCGTGACTCTTGCATGTAGTGGATATTTGCGAATGTGATGTCAATATGTTATGTATTTATGTAAATACCATGTGGGGGTTCCCGTGGCCGATTTTATGATATGTGGATTGTTAGTTGATTATGTGACATGTCACTATGACACTTGTATGGAAGTCCCCGGCGGGTTCCCGTGGCAGTATATTAAGACCATTAGGAGGTTCCTATGACATCTGGTATAAGTCCTTAGAGGGTTGGCTTCCTAGTATGTTTACATGTTTAACTTGTATGTTATATCTATGGTTAGTGTAGAACGTGTGGAGGTTCCCACGACATATAGCCAAGACCACATGGGGGTTACAGTGGCGGCTAGCCAAGGCCATGTGGGGGTTCCTATGGATAATAGTTAAGACCACGTGGGGGTTTCCCGTGACACTTGGTGTAAGACCTTGGATGGCTTCTATGGCACCCCTATATGTTTATATGCATGGTTTATGCAATTGATATGATATATATGAGTTAATACCACGTAGGGGTTTCTTGTGGCACTTGGTGTAAGACCTTAGATGGCTTCCATGGCATCCTTATATGTTTATATGCATGGTTTATGCAATTGATATGATATATATGATTATGTGTATAAGACCTTGGATGGTTTCCATGACATCCTTATACGTGTATATGCATGCTTTATGCAATGGATATGGTTTATGTGATTATGTGGGGTATGCTTTGGGGAACTCACTAAGCTTTGTGCTTATAGTTTTGTTTATGGTTTCAGGTATCATCGGTTTGAAAAGGAAGGGTCGGACTTGATCGTAACGCACACACCCGTATTTTCCGCATTATGTTATTTTGGGACGTAACTCTGATAAATGTTTTAATTAAGCAATGTTTTTGAATGATTAGATGAAGTAGCATTTGTGTTTGACTATAATGAAAAATGAAATTTTTACCCTTGATTTGGGTCGTTACAGCGATGAGCTGGGAAGAGTGCCCTTTAGGTAGTGTAAAATACGTTTAAGAGCATTGTAGTGCGGTTCTCATGGAGCATGCATGTGTTGGGTTTTCTATACACCTTTACACTAAATTAAACAAAAGCATTCAACTATAATCTTATGTGTATATGCACCCTAGATCTAGGTTTTATTATTGTAGCAACATACTTTCAAAACATGAATATAAACTTAATCAAAGAGAAAATATTACCAACCTTTCAAGTATAACTGTATATACTTGTGATTCCAATGTAGATCTCGAACTCCTTGTTGCTCTTGGAAGATCTAGCACCCAAAATAGGAATGTCTCTAATGGTTCACACCCAAAAGTCTAAACCCTATAATCAAGGATGGAGAGTGAGTGTATGAGAAATGATTTTCTTAGCCTTTCAGGAGGTTAAATCAATCTAATTCTGAAGGTCTAGACAAGTATTTATATAATTATGGGGTTAGCAGATAAACCCTGATTTGAATAAATTAAATAATCATATTTAATTATTTACCTTATCAGTTACTATAGATAATTCCAGAGGCCTTCTGGAAGCTCTCCAAAACCATCCACCAACAACGGGTTCTAGAATGTTCAAATTACTCAACTACTGAACAATTAATATCTAGTTCCTATACATTCAGATTAATTCTAATTAATTCCAAATTAGTTCTAATTAATTCTAATTAATTTTAATTAGTTTTAATTATCTTCTAATTAATTTATTAACCTATAATAAATCAATTAACTAATTATCTCACTCTTTTAAATCATCTCTAGCTACTTTAGCTCTTGAGAGCAACCCCAAAAAAACTTTGTTATTATTCTCAAAGTTATATCAATTAGTTATGACATTGGACACCTATTTCCAATAGTATGAACATACATATTTTTTGTAAACATAAGTAATCTCTGACCTTGTAAACATTAGGTACTGAAGATCCCCAACTAGGCTTCGATAGGTTGTAGGGTCGGTTAAAGGAGAGCCGATAGTGGCGCTTAATTTGGAGTGTCAACGGGGGTGACAATTGCTTATAAGTGGACATGTTGGATCGATATAGAATTTCCTCCATATATTTGCATTGAGGAAGGAACATCTTGTTTTTGGTGCATTTGACTGAGATGCCCAAAAAGTAAGACATAGGGCCAGACAATTGGGTAGAGGTGGTGAAAATGATGTCCTCAACGTAAAGACGTAAGTAAGCAAACTTGTGACCGCGTCGAAAAATAAAAAAATAGTTGTCACTTTTGCTACAGGTAAAAACAAGATGTAGAAGAAGCTTATAAAATTGTTAGTACCATCCCCCGGGGGCTTGTTTTAAACTGTAAAGAAGTTTACAAAGCCTACACACATGATCTGGGTAGCAGGAATTAAAAAATCTAGGTGGTTGGTGCATGTAGATGATCGCTTGAAGATCGCCATGAAGGAAGGCATTTTTTACATCTAGATGATGGATATGCCAATTGTGACCTATTGCAAGACTAACGACTGTGTGGATTGTGGTAGGTTTTGATGAGATTAAGAACAACCTTTAATCTATGAAGATCGATTAGATCTTGAACAAGTATGTAAATATAAAACTATAAGAACATGAAAATAAGAACGAAACAAGATTGAATCAAACGTGTCGAATGATTAAACAAAATCCTCAGAAGAGCTCGATTAAGAACATCAACTGTAGAGGATTGGTAGGTTACAAGAACGATTAAAGAAACCTGTTATGCTCTAGATGAATCGCTATTTTGTTAATCTCTAAATCGTTAACCTAATATGCATGCAAGCATATACTTATATATAAAACATAAAAGGCTCTCGGTTGGACAGGCCCAAACCGGAGTACAAAATAACTATACTATCGAGCCCAAAAGACGCAATCTTCAAAATAATCTTCAGCCCAACAATCTCCCCCTTTGCGTCAATTTGGAGCGAGACCTTCACTTGTTACTTGGGCCAGCAGCTGAAGCAGGTACCTTCTTCTTCACGGTGCTGAACAGACATTTAGTGATAGAGAGAATGGTCTGTCTAAACCGGATGTACCAATTGATCATGTCGTTGAAGTACTTGATGTCATCAGCTGAGTTCTCTTTACACCGTTTGATAATCGATAACACATGCTCCAAACAAGCTGTGGTGTAAAGGTGTTTGTCAGCTAAAGCGAAGAGACATTTCTGTCCTTCCGCTCTAGTGAACATAACCGAGTTGCGTCTCGGGTCGATCTTGCCCATTTTCATTTGGTTGAGATCACTGGCCGATCCCACAGGAGCTATCTTCGGTTTCTTCTTGAAGACTGTGGCGACCTCCTGATCCATTAGGGCAACCTCCATGATGTAGCAGGCTAACATCCTTTTGACATGGTCTATAATGGGACCATATTCGACTTCATCAGTCAAAAGGATATTATACAGGACAATCCAATCATGAGGATTTAAATTCGGTAGATCTGCCAGGGAGATAAGATGAGCAGTTCTTGCAGATCCCCGAATGAGCTTGAACCAAACGTTTGTGAACCTCCCTTCGGCGTAAGGCTTCAGCACCCGGACGTTCACAATCTTCTGGGCGCTCCAAGTAAGGTACTGAGGACGAGCAGTCGCTAGATAGAAGTCAATGAGCTCCCTGTCAAGCTCAACGTTCGGGTGAGGGACTTCAAAGATGTTAGAGAAGGCGTGGAAGATGAACGCCTTTCGAGTCAGCAGCATGTCGAACTGCGAGTCGACAGTATTGTTGCAGTCGAACGATATAACCGGCTCGATCCATAATATGCTGGGAGTTTCTATGGCCTCTTTAATCAAATGTTCCCTAGTCCAGGCAGGGAAGAGAGTCTTCCGGCTCTCAAGGAGATCGTGGGCTTCCTTTTGCTTGCGTTCGGCTTCTTCGGCCTCTCGCGCCACACGACTGGCATCATCGTCAGCATTGCGACTGTTCTTTCGTTTTAACATATCAGCAATGGTCTCCCTGTCTTCATCTTCATCTTCTTCCTCAGCTATGTTTTTGCCTTTGTTCTCCACACCCGAACCCGAAGCATGACCAGTCGGAGGTGGTTCGGTTGTGTGAGTAGCTTTGGAGGAAGGAGGTGGTTTCAATCCGTCCTTCTTCTCATCTCCCCCTTGTTTCAGAATGGACACGAAACTAGGAAGGCCTTCAATTTTGCTAAGAAGGTCCATGGCCGAAGAGAGCTTTTCAGCAAGGGTTCGCCTCACTGAGTGGTTGAGAATAGGATCGTGTGCTTCAAGGATGTTGGATAAGGCTGCGTGGACATCCGAAACACAAGTTTTGATCACCTCCCTTTCGGATCGAAGAGCTTCCAGTTGTTGTTGTGAGTTGGAAAGCTCCGTGCTCTTGACCTTGAGGGCGGTTGTTTTGCTCGGCAGAACGTCCATCAATGAATTCTCGGCTGCGAGATCCTCCTGTAACTTAGTGAGGCGCGCATCAATGGAGGCACGAAGGGCCGAGTTGTCGTCGCTAATGTTTTGGCGAAGTGTAGCGAACAAAGTCAACTCCGTTGAGACGAACTTGGCCAATTGCTGAACGATCGGTTCCAAAGTTGTCTTGGTGGCGTCGGCGCTTTCCTGCAAGGACTTCAGCAGGACAGAAGCATCGAAGAATAGTTTATCGACTTTTTCGGTCGCAGCCTCACAGGCTCTGGTGGAGGCGTCAATCGCAGCAGTTGCTGATGCTACCGAATCATGTTGAGCCCTGGAGAAGGCGTCAACAATTTTCTGAAGGGCAGCTTCAGAGAGAGAGGACTGCTGGTTGGAAGAGGAGGCGAGAAGTAGATCAACCTTCTCGTTAAGCTCTTTAAGATGCTTCTTTGTCACTGGAGCATCATCCTCCTCGTCACTCTGAACCTGAAACGGACTATAGTAGACCGAATCAAAGTTCATGTGTTCCCCGCCAAGGTAAGTGTCGTCTCCATCAGAGGCATTTTCTGGAGATGGAGGGGGTGGAGAAGCTGGGGGTGTTGTGGTTGGGGTATGTTGAGGTTGAGTATTGGGGGGGGGGGGTAGTTTTGGGTGGTGGTTGAGGGTGGATAGGTTCGGTTGTATGGGTTTCGGTTTGTGGTGGTTCGGTTACGGGAGGGGTTTCGGTTACTGGTGGTGTTTCGGTGGCTGTGGTGAAAATGGGTGGTGGTATAGGGATAGATGTTGGGGGAATAGTGGTAGTGGGGATTATGGTCGGAATGGAAGTAGGAATGGTTGGTGGAGGTGAAGGAACTGGTGAATTGTGAAGTTCCACCTCTGGGGTAGGTGACCGAGGTGGTGTGTTGCCTCGTTGAGGGGATTCGTCTCCTTGAGAACTGTCAGACCCCGAACTCTCGCCCTCAGAATCACTTGAAGAAGAGGGAATAACGAGCTTGCGCTTTGGTTGTGTCTTCCTCCTCTTCGGCTGTGGGGACTGTGCAGCCTTTGTTTGTTTCCTCTTTTTGGGAGAAGGACCCTTTGGAGCTTTGGTCGCTTGCTTCCCTTTGTCAGCCTTTTTGCCCCTGTTTACCGGTTTGTCTGCATCGTGGATAGATCTGAGCATATCCGGTGTCAGTTCCCTAGGACCAGTTGGCCTGAACTCCTTGATCGTCCGAATCAACCTGCTGTCAGAGGGCACGCCGCCATACATTGTCTCCGGGATGGAGCCAATGAACGAAAATTTCGATGCATCTGAGACGATGATCTTCTTGGTATGAAACGTACCAACGGAAGACATCGATGCACCTGCAGCAGTGGGAATTTCGAACTTGTCCATCGCCCACTTGGTAATCAAAATCCAGAATCGTGCCAACGACACCTCAGAGTGTTGTGATGATGAAGAAAGGCTCTGGATGAGCTGTTGCCATAGCACCAACCCATAGTCCAAGTTAACCCCGTTGTAGACCGCGTACATGATCGACAGGAAAAGGCGACTTGCACCGTCGGATCCTGAGCTCCGTTCCGACAAGCCCTTGAAAAGGACTGTAAATAAGTCGTTCCACTGTGGCGGCAGGCAGGACTTCTTGAATTTTGCGACGGAGGTTAGGACCTCCGTGTACCTCATGTTGTAAAACATGCTAAACAGAAGCCCAACCGGAATCGTCTCCGGATTTATTCTCGATGGGTCAACAGCCAACCCAAGCATGGTGCAGAAACGCTGTCGAGAAACAGATGTCTTGTGTTCAGCAATCTCGAAGAACACCCAGTCAACTGCTTTGTCATAATAAGCAGTCGCATAAACCTGCGAGAGAGCCACCATGGGCACAGACTCAATCCTGGAGAGAGCGGTGGCGATTTGGGAGTACTTCAGGCACTCGATGATCGGCGACATGTAGGAGTCGTACGCCAGAGGATTGAGATCGATCACCAGGCATTGTTGCGGACGAATGGGAAGGATTTGTGATGTAGCATGGACGGAAGAAGATTCTGCCATTGTTGAAGGTAGTCGAAGAAGAAGATGAACAGTGAAGCGTTTTGGAGGTTTTTGCTCTCTAGAAAATTCGGAAGCAGTAAAAAGGTAAATGGTGTTGTAGACTGCCTTTTATAGTGAGGGATTGGAGAGAGAAAAATCATTTCATATCTTCTATGCGATGATCACGTAGGAGAGATAGTGTCAGATTCCTAGGATCACGCTACCCAACAAGCGTCGTTTCAGAAGAAAAACGGTTCAAAGCCGCACGCGCCTTTAAATGCCAGAAGGATGACGCTTGGATTTCGCACAAACGTCCACAAAGTCAGTAAAAGTAAGGCCGTTTCAAATTCACACGCGCCCACTATGTCAGTAAAAGTAAGGCCGTTTCAAATTCACACGCGCCCACTTTTTACCGTCGTTTGAATTTTAATCCTTTGAACTCCCGCCGAGTCAGCAACCTTTTCGTCTTATCTTTTTAAATGGCAGTTTTTGAATTAAATACCCACGCGCTTCATAATTAACCACCAAGTAATAATACAGCCTGTAAAAGTTAGTAACGGAATTTTGGAAAATCAGAGATTTTCGTGCGAAGAGTGTAAAAGAAAAAGAAATAAAGCAACTCTTTTAAGGATATTCTGTGATGTCAATAATGACACGAAACTGTTGATCCCGGGCACGAATCTCTTCCTTCAAGGTCAAGAGAGACCTTAAAGTGTTAGTGTGGATTCCCGTTGAATTACGATCAAACATTTATTAATAAATGTTGAAAGGCTTCTTTTAATTAGGCTAAATAAGGGTGGCTTTCGCTTTGATTCAGCAAGTCTATTCTTGAAATAAGAAAGAATGTGAACAAAGTACTTGTGAGACCAGTGTAGCCTGTTGAACAAGTAGGTAGGAATTTATTTTAAATTGGCTTGGAAAAATATAAAATCTCAGATAAAAAAAATTAAAACCTGGATCCCAAGGGAAGAAATGTTATGGTGTTTAACGATTTCATAGGAATCACACAAAAGAAAATTTGAGATTTCATTAGGGTACATTCGTCAATCCTTTGGTGAAAACTTGAGCAAATTAATTGTTCACCGTCAATTCATTAGGTGTTGAATTTTGGGTTTCACTCAGCTCGTAGTGACATGAAACTAAGATCATAAACACAGATGTTGTGTAACCATAAACCTCAGTGGTAATTTCTGAGAGTCTCAAGGGTTACGTTGATGATATGAATGTAGTGGAGAAGATTTATGAAGATGGTGTAAGAAGATATAGTACCTCTGCTGCGAAAATAAGGACCAAGCAGGAAACTCTTAACTCATGTGAGAAAAGAGTGAGGTAGCTCACGATTAGAATAAATGTGCTAGCCTTATTGGGAAGACAAGGTTTGTGTATACCAGGTCATGAAGGCTATTATTCAAAATCTTATGAGGCTTGAGACACATACAGCAGCATGCTTCTAGGGACACTTAAGTAATCCAGCAAATATATCCCCATAAACGAACGAACACACAAAAAATAAAGAAAATATTTTTGGAGTTTTTGAGATTTATTAAAAAATTAAAAAAATAAAAAGAGTAAAGAAAATAAGTGAGAAAAAAATAAGACTTAAAAAAAAAACTTTGGAAAAAATTGAAAAACCGAACCCGAACGTTTGGTTGGTTTCGGTTGGGAAAAAGTTGAAAAACCGAACCCGAGCGATCGGTTGGTTTCGGTTCAGCAAAATTTTGAAAAACCGAACCCAAGCGTTCGGTTGGTCTCGGTTCAACAAAATTTTGAAAAACCGAACCGAACCTTCGGTTGGTTTCGGTTCAACAAAATTTTGAAAAACCGAACCCGAACCTTCGGTTGGTTTCGTTTTTGGAAAATTTTGAGAAACCGAATTTGGAAAGTTTTGAGAAACCAAGGAATTTAGACATGCAATTGGAAAATACTTTTAACACAAAGAAAAACACAATCGTACAAGAAATATACAACAGAGAAAAACTACCTTTGAAGTGATGAGCGAGACACATGGTTTAACCGAACCCGAACGTTCGGTTGGTTTCGCTTCTTACGTTTGAGGTGGAGAGGTAGTATGAGGTACTGACTCTGATTCCATCATACCTAGCCCTTGCAATATTTTATTGAATGATGCTTCAGGAAGAGCTTTGGTAAAGACGTCAGCCAGTTGATCAGTGGTTCTTACGAAGTGAACTTCGACGTTTCCATCTTCCACGTGATCTTTGATGAAGTGATACCTCAGTGCTATGTGTTTGGTTTTAGAATGTTGCACTGGGTTATGACTGATCCTAATTGCACTTTCAGAGTCACAATATAGTGGGATCTTCTTCATATTCAGTCCATAGTCTCGAAGTTGACTCTGGATCCAAATCACTTGTGATGTGCACGATGCAGCGGCAATGTATTCCGCTTCGGCAGTAGATAACGACACACACGTTTGTTTCTTGGATTGCCAGCTGACCAACTTCCCGTCAAGGAATTGACAACCACCAGTTGTGCTTTTTCTGTCGAGTCCACATCCTCCAAGATCAGCATCAGAATAGGCTTGAACGAAGAATCCTGAGTTTGATGGATACCATAGACCTAAGGAGGTGGTTCGCTTGAGATAGCGTAAGATGTTCTTTACTGCAAGCATGTGAGGTTCGCGTGGGTTTGCCTGAAATCGGGCACAATAACATACAGAAAACATGATATCAGGCCTGCTAGCAGTAAGATACATTAGTGAGCCTATCATTTGACGATAGAGCGTGATATCGACAGCCGGTTTGTCTAGAGATGGAGTAAGCTTGGTGCCGAATGCCATTGGGACTTTGACTTTGGAGTCTCCCATCATGCCAAACTTTGCTAGGAGAGTCTTTGTGTAAGCTTCCTGATTAATAAAGATGCCTTCGGGTCCCTGTCTAATATTTAAACCAAGGAAAAAGTTAATAGGACCCATTGAGCTCATTTCAAATTTAGTCTCCATCAACTTTCTGAATTCAGCTGTTAAGCTGGGATTCGTGGAGCCAAAGATGATGTCATCGACGTAAATTTGAACTATCATAAGGTGGTTACCTTCCTTTTTGCGAAAGAAGGTTGGGTCAACCGAACCTTGATTGAATTTAGACATCTTTAAAAATTTTGTTAACGTTTCATACCAGGCTCTCGGAGCTTGTTTGAGGCCGTACACAGCTTTATCCATAATATAGCAATGGTTTGGATACTTTTCGTTCACGAACCCAGGAGGTTGCTCCACATACACAGTTTCTTCGAGTTCTCCATTGAGAAATGTACACTTGACGTCCATTTGGAAAACTTCAAAGTTTTTGTGAGCAGCATAAGCCAGAAATATTCTAACAGATTCTAGCCTAGCTACTGGAGCGAAAGTCTCTTCATAATCTATCCCTTCCTCCTGGCAGTATCCCTTTACTACCAAACGAGCCTTGTTTCTTATTACATTCCCTTCCTTGTCCATTTTGTTCCTGAAAACCCATTTTAGACCAACAACCGAAGCGTCTGGAGGAGTTGGAATGAGGCGCCAGACTTTGTTCCTTTCAAATTCGTTCAGTTCGTCTTGCATTGCTTGAACCCAATCAGAGTGATCGAGGGCAGTGTTAACTGTCTTCGGTTCCACTTTCGATACGAATGAGTTAAACATACAAAACTCAACCTTTGAAAATAAGGATATCTGTTTTGCCTTCAGTTGTGATCGGGTCAGAACCTTTTCAGATACATCACCAACTACTTGAGAGATAGGATGATCTCTGGTCCATTTGGTAAGAGGAGGGTAATTCGGATCAAAGGTTGGGTCTAGTTCATCATTAATCATTTCTTCTGGCTCAGATTGGCTATCGTAATCAAGCGTCATATCATCATGCTCCCCCTCGATTGATGAGCTTTGAGAACTTTGAGGTTCAGGGGTTTCTTGTGATGCTGAGCTTTCAGGCGTTGAAGCACCTTCGGTTGGAGAAACACCTTCGGTTGGAGTTGTAGAACTTGGCTCCCCCTCGACTGAAGCATTGTTAGATAGAGGGTCATCAGTAGTCGATCCTCCTTCATGTATTCTCCTTGCAGCTTCTTCGACAATCTCCTTTATGTGGTCAACTTTGTTGTCTGCTGCACCTGCTTCTGAGAGAGAAGCTTTCTCTGGTTCGTCAAAAAGCTCCAGAAATTTATCATATAGGTTAGCGATCGAGACTGTGACTTGGCCAGTTTGAGGAAAGATTTCCCCAGCAATGTCTTCTTTGGCCTGTAGCTTTTTGACATAGCTATCGTCAAAGGTCACATAGTATGTCTCTTCAATTCTTCTCGAACGCTTGTTTAGGACCCTGTATGCCTTGGATGTGAGAGAATAACCCAGAAAGATTCCCTCGTCGGCTTTGACATCGAATTTGTTGCGTTGTTCTTTAGAGTTAAAGACGAAACACCGTGAGCCGAACACGTGGAAAAATTTCACATTGGGCTTTCTGTTGTTTAGTATCTCATAAGGTGTGAGCGTGAATCGCTTGTTGAGATAAGACCTGTTCTGTGTAAAACAAGCAGCAGAAATAGCGTCAGCCCAAAAATAAAGAGGTAAGGAAGCGAAACTTAGCATAGTTTGGGCAGCCTCACACAAAGATCGGTTTCGTCTTTCGACAATTCCGTTCTGTTGTGGTGTGTAGGGAGCTGAGAAGTTGTGACTTATTCCCTTTTCTGCTAGAAACTCTTCAAACTCCTTGTTCTTGAATTCCAGACCATTGTCGCTCCTAATGTTGCGAACGACCTTCTTGAGCTGTACTTCAATCTGCTTAATGAACAATTTCAGCTTATGAGTCGCTTCAGATTTGAGCTTTAGAAAGAACACCCATGTAAATCGTGAAAAGTCATCAACAATAACAAGAATATACTTGCTACCACCGATGCTTTCGATAGATGAAGGACCACACAAATCAACATGAAGTAATTCGAGTGATTCAACAACTTTTGTGTTGATTATGGATGGGTGACTTTGACGACTTTGTTTTCCCATTTCGCATGCAGCACATAAGTGATCTCTATCGAACTTGAGCAATGGAAGACCCCTAACATGGCCTCCAGTGACAAGTCGGTTGATATCTTTAAAGTTGAGATGAGAGAGTCTTCGGTGCCACAACCAGCTTTCGTCGGATTGAGCTTTTGATAACAAGCATATAGCTGGGTTTCCTTTGATAGGTTTAAGGTTTAAGGGAAACATGTCACCCTTTTGCTCCGACTTGAGAATCACTTTCTTTGTCTTTTTCTCTGTGATTTCAGAACCTTCATCATCGAATGAGACTTTGAGACCTGTACCTCCAACAAGCTGAGATACACTGATGAGGTTGTGTTGGAGTCCTTCTACATAAGCCACCTTCCTTATAGTAAAGTCACCATTTGTTATCATCCCGTATCCCTTTATGGTGCCGAAAGAGTTATTTCCAAACTTGACGTTGCCACCATTTGCAAGAGATCTGTATTCCCTGAGCTCCTCTTTCCTTCCTGTCATGTGACGTGAGCAGCCGCTATCGATGTACCATTCTTCGTCGAACTGCTCGTCACTTATAACCTGCAAAAATTAAGCAGATTTAGGAACCCAAAGTTTCTTGGGTCCATGTGAGCTTTTCATGGGAACAGGAACAGTAAGAGAGATGTCAACTAGATATGTTCGTTTTATGAGAGTTGTTTCATCTTTCTTTTTAATGGTAAAAACTTTTATCTTATTAGGATTGGTTGCGTTTGGTTTGGACTCTGGTTTGGATTCATTAACCTTCTATTTTCCCTTTTGTTCAGCTGACGAATGAGACTTTTGAGAGCGAACAAAATTTGTTTTAGAGCAAGATGGAGATGAATTGGTGGAAGTTGAAGAATTAGAAGAAGTAGAAGAAGTGGGTTTAGATGGAGGGGACTTCTTGGCTTGAGACTCTAGGTGACCCTTTTGCTTTTGATCATGGGAGGGATGGATCTTAGAGTTTTGTTCTCTTTTGACTTCAGAACCGAACCTTTGTGTTCGGTTGGAATCATTCTTTGAACCGAACCTTTGGTTTTGGTTTAAGTCTTTTTCAGAACCGAACCTTTGCCTTTGGTTGGTATTTTCTTGTGAACCGAACCTTGGCTTTCGGTTGTTGTGACTTTCAGGCTTTCCAACAGGATTGTTTTCATACTTCAGATTCTTGTCTTGATGTGAGAAGTATGCATTCTGGGATTGCCAGAATTGTCTCCTTTCAAAGAGATTCTTCCTGTATCTTTGGTTCCTTTCTCTCTTCTTATTCCTCATCTGCTTAGGTTGATGATGAACATTAGCTTTCGTTTTCGGTTTCTCCTTGGCTGGTTCCTTTTGAACTGAAGGAGTCTCACTTTGAGTAGAGGGAACATCTTCTTTTGCCGAACTTTCATCCTCCTTAGGAATGTCTTTCGTACCACTTGTGCTTGGCTCATTGAAATTATCTGGCTTATTCAAGGGTTCAGGTATGTATCTTCCTTTACTCATCCAGGAGGTTCTTTCAGATAGGCCAACGGTTTCGTTTGCATTATCTATTGGAGCTTCCCAGAAGTACTCATCACAGCCATCAGCATTGTCTTCGTTTACAATAGCTGTGAGTTCAGCTGTTTGAGGTTTGGTTACTCCAGTCACCTTGTATACTTGATTTGGAGTGGTCCTGACCTTTTGATACACAACTGCTTTTTCTGCTAATTTCGGGAACTTTTGTTGGGACAATCGAGCGAACTCCACTGAATTTTCAGAAATAAGATTCTTGTGGTTTTCAGGTTCACTTTTAACAAATTCTGAGCAGTCAACCGTGTCCTCTACAGAAATTTCACTCATGTTTTCGTCCTCGTTAAGCTCAGATGCATTTTCAACATCAATTTTGTTTTCTGAGCTTACGTTGGCGTTTAAAGAGTCAAATTTTTGTATGGTTTCGGTTCTCAGTTTAAGTCTATCATTTTCATCCAAAAGATTTTTAAGCATGTCCTTGTGGTCCTTGGATTTAATGAAGGACTCAATTTTGTCCAGTCCATACATGTAGGTCAGATTGACATCATCAGACGATATCGCACTCTCACAATTATAGGCTTCGGCATCGATTTCATCCTCCTTAAACTCAAGGAAGGGCAAAATCATGCGATGGATCTTTTGGCCTATTTCACAGTCTAAGTGAAGCTGAGTAATATTAGAATATAGACGTTTTGCAATTAAGCAAAAAACATTCCGCTGTTTTAACAATTTTAAATTATCTCTTTGCAAATAAATGTTTTCGTCTTTAACTTTGACTAATTCAGACTCCTTCAACTCGATCCACATTCGCCGCTCCTCACTCTTCGATGCCACCCTGCTTAATTGATCAGTTAGGTTAGAATTGGTGACTCGAGTTTGAGTTAAGCTACTATCTAGATGAGAAATTCTTGTATTAACGTTTTTTAGTTCTTTCTCATATGAGGATTGTGGTACTTTAGATGAAATGAAAACCGATTGTACCTTCTTTATTAGTTCATCAAGTTCATTGAACTGCTGACTGAGTGGTTTGGCCGTAAAGCACATGTCCTCCTGCACCTTCGGTCCATCGCTTCCACCATCGGTGTTGTATCCTCTCATTTGAGATACGTCAGACACCATGAAGCATCTTCCTCCACTGCTCTCCTCCTTTGCCACATAAGCCTTTCCATGGGTAGGCTTCCTCACTTCATCGTCTTCTGAGTCAATAGACCAAACTTCCGTGCTACCGAACTCGTCATCATTAACTGAACCCTGCACAATAAGAGCATTAATAGAAGGGTTAGTGGTAGACTTCTTCTTTCTCAACTCATCCAGCCTCTTCTGCAACACAGCTTCCTCATCCTTTCCATCATCCTTTTCAGCCATCTTCTTAAGGACACAATCCTTAGCATAGTGGTTTTTCTCACCACAGTAGTAACAACTTACTCCGGAATCGCCATCCACCTTCGGTTCCTTCTTGGGCTCCTCAACCTTTGGTTCATTGTTCACCTTTTCTGAGCTGTAACTCCCCTGCCAGTTTCGGGTTTTATTGTTGGGGAATCTCTTCTTTATGAACCTCTTGGGATTGGACACCATCATAGCATAATCCTCAGATGTGAGGTCATACTCCTCCAAATTGAGGTCTTCATCCTCCATCACAGCTTTACTTTTTGATAGGAGGGCCAACGAACCAAGGCTTGAGATGACGCTCTTCTCCTGCAGTACAATCTTCTCCTGGGACTTGAGAATACCCACCAGTTTAGCCAAAGAATACGATTTAAACTGCTCATGGGCTTTGACTGTAGACACCACTGCTCTCCATTCAGACCTCAGACCATTTAAGAAAGTAACCTTCTTCTCGATAAGCTTCCTTTCAATGTCATGTTTGATCATCTTGCTGAGAAGATGATTGAAGCGATCGAACGTCTGGGTCACCGTTTCTTCGGCTCCTTGCCTGAATTCTCCAAACTCAGATAAGAGCAAGGTTTGGATAGAATGTTCAAGATCCTCGTCTGTAGAATACAGTTCGCGAAGTCTATCCCAAACTTCCTTTGCCGTCGTGCATGAGCTGACCAACCTAAAGGTGTCGGATTGAAGGGCGAATCTGATTAACCTTAACGCCTTGATATTACACTGGAATTTGTCCTTTTCATCTTGTGCAATATCCTTCACATCCTTCAGCAGATCGTTGTACTCCTTTTGTGTCTTAATAATCCTGGACGTTGCAGAATGAGAAAATGGTCCATTAATGATAGCTTCCCATATGAGGTACCCATTATCCTCAGATCCAATCACGTAGTCTTCGAAGTGATGTGCCCATACTTCATAGTCATGGGTGTATAAGATTGGAATCTTTGTCGTCGAACCGATGCTGTTGGAAATATTAATAGGGTTTGATTGCGTCTCGTCCATTATGATCGAAAAACCTGTTCAAAGATCAGACTTGTAATAAAGCAGATTAGGGCAAAACAATAAATATCAAGATACGTCAATAATGAGATGACGGCTCAATAAATATTATTAATTGCGGAAAAACCCTAACTGTAACCTTTTCACAGAAAAGATGTGTATCGATTACACAGCCTCCTGCTCTGATACCAATTGATGAGATTAAGAACAACCTTTAATCTATGAAGATCGATTAGATCTTGAACAAGTATGTAAATATAAAACTATAAGAACATGAAAATAAGAACGAAACAAGATTGAATCAAACGTGTCGAATGATTAAACAAAATCCTCAGAAGAGCTCGATTAAGAACATCAACTGTAGAGGATTGGTAGGTTACAAGAACGATTAAAGAAACCTGTTATGCTCTAGATGAATCGCTATTTTGTTAATCTCTAAATCGTTAACCTAATATGCATGCAAGCATATACTTATATATAAAACATAAAAGGCTCTCGGTTGGACAGGCCCAAACCGGAGTACAAAATAACTATACTATCGAGCCCAAAAGACGCAATCTTCAAAATAATCTTCAGCCCAACAGGTTTAACCAAAGAGATAAATGTTTCAGTAGAATCAATTCATATAATTTGTGAATTTTCATTTACAACCACTCGTGCTTTATATCTTTCTAGGGTGTTGTTTGAATGAAACTTATGTCAAAATATCCAATGGCAACAAATAATATATAAGTCAGAAGGGCGTGACACCAAGTCCCAAGTATGTGTTTAAATATTGCGTTATACTTAATATTCATGGTATTATTCCAATTTTGATAATGAAGAACGACCTTATTGTGACACATGTTTTTCATAACAAATATTATTGCAGGAGATGTAACTTGTTGATGGGGAAAGTCGGGTGCCACACAACACATGACCAACGAGAACGGTTTTTGGTAAGTTGTTGGGATACTCTAATGTTGGGAGAGTAATATACTTTGAGTATACACATTAGTGAAGTGATACGCGATGCGTGAGATAATACACGTGAGATAATATGTTACTATATTTAGAGTCGTGATTTTTTTCATGTAGTTTATTGTTTGTATTTCATTTTACAAAATAGAAAACACGTCATTTGGTTACATATTGATTGAGTTCCGAGCCCCAAAACGCGGGGCATTAAAGTTGAATTGTTTTCTAGTTTAAACATTTTGCACAATCTACCCTCACCATAACTTTTTTATTTGAAATAAGAATGACATTTTTTTTAATATGTTGTTTGCTATTTGTACTCCACTTTGGTTGTCTAGATTAAAATACTAAGTATCTTTATCCAAAAAATGGGCCTTGTTGGGTTCGAGTTCAAAGCCTTAAATTAGGGGTGAGCATAATAACCGAAAAACCGAATCATAACCAAATTAACCAATATAACCGAACCATAATAACCGAACCATTTTAAAAACCGTTGGTTCGGTTTCTAATTTTTGTTAACCAATAACTAACGGTTCGGTTATTGTTTTATAGGTTAACCGAACCATTATTAACCGAGCCGCTAACTTTATAAATTAATGTATAAAAATAAAAAGATTATATATAAAACAGTATAGTCAAACTTATTTAAGGCCTATTAAAAATTCAAAATATAATTCATTAATCATCACTTATCAGGAGACAAACAATCTTCCAATCATGCATTGAGTTAGATTATTGATTAATGTTGTAATTCCTAATCGGCTAATTCTATAGTTTTTAGCATTATTCACCATTAGTTTAATCTTCACACTTATAATCCTAATTGGAAAGATTCTCACACTGTTAATCCTAATCAAAGATTGTTTTGACTTTATAGTTCCTTTCGAATGATTTTTTTACTTTATAATCACCACTTTTAGGTAAGTTAAAATTTTGGTTCTTCTTGACTTTGTGATATATTAAGAATGCATTTTTTCATTTTTTTTTATTTACTGTTTTTGACTTAATCACATTTAATGTCTACGAGTGATCGGTTTTTTTTTTATCCATATAACACATAATATGAATGTTTGGTTGTTTTATCTTATAGTTTTTTTATTTAATCGCATTGAACGTGTATGAATGTTTGACATGATTTTAATGTTAATATCAATTATCAATATATGAAATTATTAATGTCAATTTTTTAAATGTTTTATATTTTTATTGAATGTTTTTTATTTTGAATGTGACTATGTGTTATCTCACTCCGAGTATCAAAGGTACACATTTTATTCTATTAATATAAGCTAGGTTACAAACATTGGTTCCAAGGACTCTTTTCTATTCTCTTTTCATTTTTATGCCACTATACTTTCGTCATTTATATTATTTTGAACATTAGGGTTAACCAGTATTAACCATTAACCAAAAACGTTAACCGACAAAAACCATTAACCATAACCAATATTAACCATACCCAATGACTACCAAAATGCATTAACCAATCATAATGATTATGGTTCGGTTTCGACCAATAACCAAACCAAACCGCCCCATACACACCCCTACCTTAAACAAATGCTTGGGACTTTTTGATAGTAATTATACATCGGGAGCCAAAAACTTTTAACGTGTTTATATTTGCTAATAATATATAATATATTTTTGAAGAAAAATATACATGTGTTTTAATATTTAATCAAGGTCAATGTGGTATATCTAAAATTACAACTTCCGTTCACTTTTTTTTAGGTGAATGACTTATTATAAAGGGATAATATAGTTTAGGTTTTATTCGTATTTTATATATATATATATATATATATATATATATATATATATATATATATATATATATATATATATATATATATATATATATATATATATATTCATGTATTATCATTGAAAATGCTAAAACCTACATACCAACTAACCATAAAGATGTAATTCGAACAATCTAAACAAATTCTTATATAAAAAACAAAGAAAAAAACTAAATGTGAACGAAATGTTATGTTTATCCTTATAAGTTATTAACCCTAATGAATCCTTATTTGATTCAATTCGGTTTTGATTTTCTTTGTGACATTATATAATAATAGGGTAAATTACACGGATGGTTCCTGTAGTTTGGGGTAATCTGTGCGTTTGGTCCCTAACAACTTTTTTTAACTCGGAAGGTCCATATTAAAACTTTTTGTTGCACGTTTGGTCCCTATCTGACATAAAAAGACTATTTTGCTTTTAATGACTATTTTTATTTTGTTAGTTCTTTTTTATGTTGTTAATTCTTTTTATATATTTTAGTTATTATTAAATAAATTAAATTAAATTATTAACATATTGCTGGAAAAATGACAGATCCCGGCATAATCCTCTACTCTTGCCACCACCTTCGGTCACAGGCACCAGCTTCAGTCGTCATCGCCGACCATAGATCCAATACCACATAAATTACCCAAAACTCAACACACTAAATATACATCTAAATCCAAACGTGTAACTCAAATCCAAAACCAAAATAAAACCTGAAAATGATGATCAATCCTAAAACAAAACCAGATTCAGGTGAACCCCCCACCCTTTCGTTGGTAGCACAAGAACACCCTCTTATGCCTTTACTGCTTCACGCCGATCCTATGGTGTTCTAGTTTTTGCATTTGAAACCACATAAATCAAAATGTTTGAATCCCAATTGATGATGAATCCTATAAATTGACTAATGGACTGTGGTCTGGAAGACAAAGATCAAATTTCTTTGAAAATGAAGAAGATCGATGATGAGAAATCAATGTTTGAAACCCAAAAATCCAGTCTAGAGACCAACAATATCAGTGATAAAACCGAATTGATTTTTGTTCTATGTGAGAGAATGGGAAATTCAGTGGGTTTGAACTAAAGAAAGGGAGTTGATGTTCACCGGAAGACGATGTCTGCAAACAAAGCTGGTTTGATGGCATTGATTGTCGGAGGTTGTGAAGTAAGTACCATCAGTGAGATGAGAGATAAGGGGGAGAGAAATAGTGGTTAGTTTTCGCCATCGACATCCACCATCCCTGCTTTCACATCTCTCGATCTCCAAAAAACCCCAATTGATCTTCAAAAACCCTAGAACCTATCTTCACTGTTGCCATAGTTTTTTTCCCACGAACATGAACAAAAAAAAGGAGGTGTAGAAACCCTAGTTCCCGTCGCCAACCGCCATGGTTGTGCTTTCTACAATTTCCGATATAGAAGGAAAAACTGATGTGTGAAAACTCTAGATCCCTTACAGGTTGTGCGCTCGTTTGAGAAGGACAGGAAAATGAGAGAGGTGAAGCGTGAGCTTTGATGGGAGGGGATGAGGAAGTGGACCCATATATTTAATTAATATATTTTGTTCATATTTAATTAATACTTTTTTAAAAATCTAATAATTTAAAAAAGAATAAAAGAAATCAGTAAGGGTAAATCAGTCTTTTTAGAACGGATATGGACCAAACGTGCAACAAAAATATCAAGTAAGGACGGTCCGAGTTAAAATAAAATTGTTAGGGACGAAACACACAGATTACCCTAAACCACAGGGACCATCCGTGTAATTTACCCATAATAATACAACAAGATATTCAAATATTTCTTAAGAAAGTCAAATTGTTTTATGTGAATAAGACATAATCCTGTCGGTGTCAGCGGGTTACACCGCTCGTATATGACTGAACTGTGGACCGGGTTTCTGCATTGGAATCGAACCGTTTAGCGTTTGTCCCCTTTTCTCTTTTACTCCTCATGTCGTTCCATAAACCCTAAAATTCTTCAATCAGATTCCAATATACGTTAAGGGTTCATGATTGATCCAAGAATCTGCCAGTGATGATGAAGCAAGACTCGAATCCAACTACCACCACCAACCACCCTACATTAGCCACCGTCTGCGGCCACTGCGGCGTCGAAGAACGGAAGCTTCTCCACAATGTCCGTCTCCGAGGTAACTTCCGACGCCTTTGCACCACTTGCGTCCTCCGTCTCCACACTCAGTACTTCTGCCCCGCTTGTCTCGGCGTCTACGAGCGTTCTCCTCCCGTTGACGCCGTCGTTTGCTACAAATGCTACTCTTCCTCTCACCCTAACTGCGTCTCCTCTCCACCTGTGAGCTCAATCGCATCTTCGCGCGGATCGTCCCCTTGTTCATCCTGTTTAAACCCTAACGCGCTTGTTTTGAATCTCAATAGACTGGAAAACGGGACTAGGACTGGTGGTAGGGCGATCGATAACAATGCGGCGAGACTATTATTTGCTGCAGGGAGGATAGCGTCCATGTCGATGAATAAGGCGGAGGTGGCCGCATCTACAGAAGCCGAGAGGAGATCGAAGGAGGCAGCCTATACGAAGAAAAGAGCAAGGGAAGCTCTCGATCATGTTGTGTATCTAATGGTAAAGGAAAAGAGAATCGCTGTTGAAACTAATAAGAGAGTTGTCACTGCAAACAACAGCGTTGCCGCCACTGCCGCCACACCAGTGGCGGCAGCGGTGGTGGTAGATGCTAGTGTTGTGAATAACAAACTCGATGCTTCAAATGAGGTCTTGGAAGCTTTGAATGCAGTGGAGATAAAAGAGAAAGGAAGGAAGCTGCAAGAACAGGGTAATGGAGTGGTCGTAATGGATGTAGATGTTGTTAATGGTAAAGGTTCAGGGGTCAGTTCTAATTCTGTTTCTGAAAATGGATCTGTGAAGACTGATCAATTGGGGAAGGTTGTCAATGGTGTAGTTCCATCAATCGGCCATGAACAGACTCAAGAAAAGATCCATTCTATTGAGGAAAGCACTGTGAGCAACCCAAAGCTTTGAAAGAGAAGATTGAAGATTGAAGCTAGTAAGTAAGTAGCTTTTGCAAAAAGGTTTATCTTTTAGTAATTTAACCTGTATTTCATCTGAATATTTGCAGGTAATTTCTATGTACAACACAAATTACTGGATAGTTGGTGAGATTAGGTTGTGATGATATGATTGATCTATGGCAACAAGCAAAGTGATTCATTATGGTAAAGGAGCATTTTTTTTTCTTAAAGTTTTTATCTTGATTATATAATATGTGAGAAAATGTGCCATTTTATGATGAATGTGAGCTCTCTTTTGTTGAAAGATTTTTTATGCCTTCAATCTAGTTGTACATTTGGGATTAGTGAATTTAGTTGTTCCTTTTTTTACAATGAGTTGTTTGGATTACACCCTTTTTGCCTAAATATAATGGTTAAGATTTTGCAAATTGCCTACAAGTCAAAGTATATTTAGCTTTTTTGTGGTTGCCTTTGTTCTTGATTGTTTGAAGGGTAAATTTGATAGAATTTTTTTTTTCAAGTAGCATCTTCTTACTTGAAACCACTTTTCTATTTTGTTAAGAAGGGTTAAATCTTACACAGCTTTTACTATTATAATTGGGTAGATTTTTCAAAGTATAGTAACCTGATTTTTTTTTGAAAGTAGAATGTTATTATTGGGTATTTTTTTCACAAAAAAAATGAAATTACATTGTTAAGGAATATGTAATTAATGGGAATTATGAAGAACAACTTATTTGTACACACATAAAAGTTTTATATGTCCAACACATTGACACTATATGTTTATGTTTATGTACACTATTGTATCCTTTGTAATGAGTTTTTCATCTTTTATATGTTTATGTAGATTATTCTTGAAATCTTGTTATATCATTTTGAATCCTATTATCTTCAATGCTCTTTTCCTTAAATTAGTATTATGAATTTTTAAGATTTCCGTTTTAGATGGTCATAATTTATGTAATATCTGTCTAATGGATATATTTGATATTCTCATATACTTTGAGTTTTTGGCTTGATAAATTTTTAGTGTTTTTTTTTGGTTTTCAATATATTTGACTTTTTTGGATGATAATGAATTTGATTATTCATGACATGTGTACTAAATATATTGTATAATAAAAACAAAATACACAACTTATTTTGGGATTTTTTTTTTTAACTACCCAAGGATTTGCAGAACTAATGATGTCAGATGTTATCGATGCTCAAAAGTAAAAAAAAAAAAAAAAGATACATAAATGACAAAACAGTGGGAATGGCTGTTGTAAACTCAAAATTCTCGAGCACAATTTATCATATTTTAAAAGTTAATAAAGTTTATCAAAACTCACATATGGTTTCATAATCTGAGAAAATGATAAACTTGTTCTCTTTGTTTATAATAATCTAAGATCTTAATTTGATTCTTAACTAAGATAACAGTATAAAAACTAATAGGAGTATATCAATTTCATTGTGTAACTACTTGAGATCTTTCTCCACACACATCTAAAGGGAATAGAGTATGCGATGGAAATTTTTTATTTTATTGGGATTGTTATATGAGATGAAAGAATGAAGTATTGTGTTTTCAAATTTATCCCAAATAGGTCTCTTTGAAGCTTGTGAACGATTAATGAAGTTTTTCATGTATCATTACTCTACAAAACAAGTTAATACACAAACACTATTTTGATGATGGCATAGAAAGCGAGTAATGCATCATGATTTAGCAGAGAGTTCTAGTATTTGACAATGGATTTTCGGTGAAGATCCGAAGTCTTCCAATAAGATCCTCTCACAAGGTTGTAAGAGTGAAATGAAATCAATGAATTTTGAGAAATTAAATATCCTCTTACCTTTTGATCCTACGTATCCTCCTATCAATTTAAAAGATAACATGTGTCATGTTTATTAAATCTCATTAAATAAGCATCAAATGTTGCATATGTCACCATTTCATTGGGTATGAGGATATGTAAGAACAAAAAATAGGAGGATATTTAATTTCTCATGAATTTTTTATGAATATCCAAATCGTTTTCAAAGTAGTTACATGCCTTTATTGCGTCATAAACTCTTGAAAAAATAGCCTAAATTTTTTCACCACTTTTAAATTTATCATAGTATTCATCACTTTAAAATTTTTTCACCATTTTTATATCAGAGCCTCTACAAGAGAAAATACTTACAGTCAACTGAAAGAACTCAAGTATATTTATTATACCTTTTCAGAAAATTTATTTATAGTTCTTAGTGTTACTCAAATATGAAAAAGAAACTATAAAAAATAAGTTTAGTTTTTCATAAAATTTATTTATGGGTCGAGTGTTACTCAAATAATAAAAAAATATGAACATAAGTTTAATATTATTTAAGATAAATGTTCAAATGAGAACCAAAAAAGGTTAAGAACCGTAAGAACCTCTAATTTTGGATGTTTATAAAGGGTTTAGGGTTTAGGATTTAAGATTTAAGGTGTTTATAAAGGGTTTAGGGTGTTTATAAAGGGTTTAAGGTTTAGGGGTTAGGGTTTAGGGTTTAAGGTTTAAGGTTACCCTAAACCCTTTATAAACGTCTAAAGTTAGATGTTCTTATCTTTTTTGGTTCTCATTTGAACCACTCCTTATCATTTAAAGTGGTGAAAATTTAATTTGTAAATTTACAAGCAAAAAAACAAAAACTTAGTTTTTTTTTATTTTTATTTTTTTTATTTTTAATTTTTTTTGACTTTTGACTTTGGTAAATCATTTGATCCGATGCTTTTACAATCCACATCTACTTCCTTCATATGACAATATTGGCAAAAACAAAATGTTACTATCTATCCATCGCTGACATCCTCATAAACACCAATCTTATTTTTGCTTTGTTACTTATTCGGAATTTCACATAAAATATGAAGGTGTCAAAGACTCAAAGTAACGAATGGTCCCTATGGTTTGAGATAATTTGCATGTTTGGTCTCTAACTTATATTGTCATTTGCATATGATTTTAGAGATAATTTGCATGTTTGGTCTCTAACATATAACACCCCGAATTAACAAAATATTGTAATTCAATAATATTTGAATATAAGGATCCTTCACAATAACGTTCATCACAAGCAAAACTTCTAAGAAAATTTCAAAGAACCATCAACAACGATGTTCTTGATCTATTAACAGTATTAGTTCTAGAATTTGTGCACCATACAACCACGAAATAAAGACCAAAATTACAAAAAGATTCCAAAAGGACCTAAAAAATCAGTTAAACAAAAGGGACAAGATTTGTTATTTAATCCACTACATTATGAATATCTAACTTTTTCAATGAATCTATAATCCCATGTGTAAATATGCAAACATGTATTCTTTACAAACAACATTTGTAAATTTTTGTCTCATTAACATAGTATCAGTCCAATACATATCAAACATAGAACAAGACTGTCTATTCATCTGTGTGACATTATCATTCACCAAAACCTTCAGAAAGTATGTTACCAATTTCATCTTGCGTGTCACCTTTCACCAATATTTCACTACCACCTGAATTAATCAACAACCGATGGGTCCCACCATCCGGGACCCAACCTTTCTCCAACATCACATCCAATAACCACCGCCCTTCATCTTTATACCCTTCTTTCCAAAGACCATTTATCAATACCCCATAAATTTTAGGATTCACCACTTCATACTCACAAACCAACTTATTAATCATCTCCAAAACCATATGCAAATGACAATTTCGCCCCAAAAATGAAACCGAATCCTCTAATATTTCCATACTAGGCCACAACCCTTCATCCACCATTTTATTAAGAAAGAAACCACATTTGGTCACTTGATTATGCTCAATTGTGCTCTTTATGAGCTCGTTATAACCTTCTGAATCTAGACAACAACCCTCTATCACCATTCTTGCAAAAACAATCAAAAGATAGTTTTTTTTTGGGATTTTGGAGAGACTTTTCAGGATGATATTGTAATCTGAATTAGAACAATACATACCGGAATAATAAGCAAGTGGAATCATGTCAATTGCTTTGTTTAATTTCCCATTTTGACATAATCTCATGATCAGAATACTGAAAGAAGATGGATTTAACGTGCATTTGTTTAATGACATGTAGTGAAACACATCTATGGCCTCTAAAATCTTGTTATTTTTGCAGAGGTTTTCGATTAGAGTGGCGTAAGAAGAAGAGTCTATGACCCAATGTTCTTCACGAACATGGTGAAATAAGTTGAGGGCATGATTGATTTCTTTTGGGTTACATTTTGCGATAATGAGAGCGGAATAAGTGAGGGAATCAGGGGTAGAACCGGAAACTATCATTCTACTGAGAGCTTTATAAAGGGTATTACTTGTTGGATTCTTGGTAAGATGGCTTATGAAAATATTCCATGAAAGAGTGTTGGTTATGTTCTTCTTCATCATTTCTTGAAATAAATCAATCGCTTCAAGAAAATTACCAGATTCACATTCACAGTAACATTTAAGAAGAACATTATATGGATTTGCTTCTGTAACTTGATTATCTTCAAGAAATGTTTTTGCCTCGTTAAACTTGTTCAATGTACAAAACCCATTAACCAAATCAAGAAACACACAATCTGATGGCTTCAAATCAAGATTTATCATCTCCTGGAGAAGATTTAAGGCATCATCCATGGATAAGTTCTTGGAGAAATAATGTATCAATGTCTCATAAATGGATACATCTGAGAGAATCTTGGAAGTTTTCATCTTTTCAAACAATCTCAGACCGATTTTGTGTTGATTGTTTTTAAACAATAAGGGTATGATGTGGGAAAAGAACTTCGATTCAAGATCACACACATTATCCAGAACTTCATTTAAAACAAGAAGAGCTTCATCCATGAGGTTTTTGCCAATAAGACTACTTACCATGATGTCATAAGTTCGGCTATTTGGGCAGCATCCCTTCTTCTGCATTCGATTATATTGATCTAGAGCTGCATCAACCCGATCTGCATCAAATAAAGCTTCCAAGAGGTGATTCAAGGTTTCGATTGATGGAAGAATGTTTGTTTTCACCATCTCTTTATATACAAATAGAATAGACTTAAGCCCTTTCTTCTCTTCCACAAGAGCACCTAATAAGCGATTAACAAAAGAAATTGAGGGCTTATAGCTGAATGAATTGAGTACAGAAAGAACCCGTAAAGCTTCATCGAGCCTATGATAGGTAATGAAGTTATCAAGTAGTCGTAAGAGAGCTTGTTCTGATTCCGGAAATTGAGCTTTCATCATTTCATTACAAAACCCCTCCATTTCATCGACTCTAGAAGCCATTCCCAACCTCATAATTATGTGATAATACGTATCAGAGGTGTTTTGAAACCGGTTCTGTAGGGAGGCCCATTTGAACAATCGCAAAGAAGAATTCAAATCGTTTGTGGAAGACAGTATATGAATTAAGGTTTCGGGATGAAGCTTACTCTTCAAGGATTGGATTTTGGCTTCATATTCGGCGGAATTCGGTGGGTTTTGATCAGTCCGAGGGTTTGTTTGGATGTAATTGGCACCAGATACTGAAGAAAGATATGCATTTAAGTGAGCCCCTAACGAAATTCTGCCAGGAAGTTTCAAATATGGGAGCTTGGCAATCATGGAAGGCACTCATGAGCACTTGCAACTGGTGTAGACCATTAAATCACTTACAGGTATCAATGTGTTCTCGAAATGTTAAGGATTGATGGCGGACAAGGGAAGTGACGAGTAGAGTAGCGACAGAACCCTAACCCAGTCGATTGCTCACCTTTTTCTTGTATTAGAAACCATTTTCTTAAAAGAACGTTATTTTGAGATAGATACTCGAATCCCTCAAACTAAATATCAACTTGTAAGGTTCCAAAAAAGTTTCATTTTTCAATTAATAAAACATTATCTTAAAACATCAACATAATTCTCATAAAAGATCAAGTGTATCAAAACATCACAAATTATCAGAGTTATCATGAAAATGTAGAACTATATCGTGTGTGCACTGCAATTACCCCGAACTCTTCCCGTTTGCACCAGAAGTATCTGAAACATAAACTGAAAACCGTAAGCACGAAGTTTAGTGAGTTTCCCCCAAATACCACATTCCACACGTATAATGGACGATGAGTATAACAGGCCCCGCCTTAACTCATAATATGGGTCCCGCCAACAGAGTATAGTAGGCCCTGCCCTAACTCGCATAACAGGCCCCGCCCACCGAGTATAACGGGCCCTACCCTAATTCGCATAACGGGCCTCGCCCAACATACATACATACAATTATAACAAGTAATAGCATACAAAATATCCATCGGGCCCCACCCACTAAGCATACTAACACATACACATGCGAAAGTCACACGAACATCTAGCATCTTATCATAATAAACCATGGGTCGGCATTGGTGCCTTCGACCCACTAAACACAGTTAGGAAGACTCACCACAGAATCTGAACAAAAGCTAATGAGGTCCCAACTCTGAATCTTAGCTCTAACCGATGCCTAACCATCAAAAGACAAATTCTTAAATATAATCCAAAATACCCTTTGGGTCAAACTAAGTCAAACGGTCAAAAAGGTCAAGAAAAGTCAACTCAACTGACCACCATGTCGTGGTACCCTTGTACCACGTCGTGGTGTGGAATACAACAAAATAGTCGCGACCTGCCCTGCCACCACGTCGTGGTAACAGGGTTTTCAGCAGCTTAATGCATTCAGCCACTTTCTTCGGTTCCAAAGGGTCTTTGGTTCGAAAAAAGGGTCTAGATGGATAAAGTTTCCAACTTTATCCAATAGAACCCTCCATAATGTATAGATCTCAAATTTAAGATCCAAAACACTTCATGGCTTAAGCAATAATCATCCAATCCAAAAGGTTACTTGACCAAAAGCTTCAAAAGAGTCTCTAACACCAAACACACCATAAAAATCGGTGCTTTTCAAACAAGCATGTCTTAAAATCTTATTAGGTCAAAAATAGGGCAAAAGGCCAAGATTCCATGCATGGCCTCAAAACTCAATTCTAAACTAGATCCAAAGAGAGAAATGCTCCAAATGTACTAGAGATTCATAAAGTTGCAAGCTTTATGAACATCAACCATCCAAGGGAGCAAGACATAGAGAAAAGTGGGCAAAATCCATAGATTCATCCATTAACTCATAAATATGAAGACTTTATACCTTCTTGAGATGCTAGAGGAAGGTAAACTTTTGGATCTTCTTTGTCTTGGACTCCTAATGTGTTCTTCCACCACCTTCTTCCTTCACAGGAACCAAATACATACACTTTAAGGCCAAAAACACAATGGATCTAGGGTTTGCAAGGAACGATTTGGAGTGATGGAGGCTCAACCCTTAAACTTTAGGGTTTTCCCCAACAGCCACCACTACAACTCGGCTAAATCACCACGTCATGGTGGTTCATTAAACCCCATGGCCCAAAACTCATCACCATGTCGTGGTGAGGCTTCACTACGACGTGGCCTTCAAAATGTAACATCCTGACTCCCAGGTATTATATTTTATTAATTTGAATGCTTGTGAATTGAGCAACTCGACGAGTTGGAGGCCCCAACTCGTCGAGTAGGGACGGATTTGGCCGCGTGGGTTTAATGATCAACACGACGAGCTGGAGGGACTAACTCGACGAGTTGGAGCTGTTTGATGAAAGACTAATTTTCAGGGTTAGTGTCCTATTTAAAGGACCTTAAGCCTCATATCTGCCTCCCTTGTCACCTTAACGCTCTGTGAGAAACCCTAGACCAGTTCCACTCGTTGTGAGAGAGACAGAGATTAATGTAGCACCTGGTTCTTAGTACGTATTCTTCTATTAAATTCTTTAAAATATTTTGCATTTTGGCCTTGGAGTCGGCGAGTTGAAGGACAAACTCGCTGAGTAAAAGCGGGATGAGACACGGGGTTTAAGCAATGGACTCGACGAGTCGGGTCCCAGACTCGGCGAGTAGGCCCTGTCTGGACAAAAACCCTAATCCGAGGGTTTGCACCCTATTTAAACACCTTAACTTGGCCTCCTTCGTCCCATTTGCTCCCAAAAGACCCCCATAGCAAACCCTAGCCGTTATTGAAGCAATCTAATGCATTTGGAGTGATTTTGGTGACTTTGTGCTCCAAGGAAGGAAGGAAAATCTTGAAGGATCAAGAGAAGGCTAGAAGGATCCATTTTTTTAGCATCATTTGCAGTCTACAGAAGGTATAAAGTCTATACCTTGCTTGTTCTTTTGATAGATCCCATTTTGTGGAGTTATAGGACTTTTCTAAGCCATTTTGGTCACCAACCATGATTGCAAGCATGGTTGGAGGTTGATGTTTCGGATCTAGGCCCTTAGAAGAGTTACAAGGCAGAAAGGAGTGGCTTTTGCACTCAAAGAATCCCCCATGCATTGTAAGGGCTTGTTTTAGGACCTTTTGAGCTCAAAGTCCCATGCAAGCACGTAAAGGTTGTAACTTTACGTGCTAGATTGATTATAGAAGCATAGATCTATCCTTTGATCAAGAGTTGTACATCAGAAATGGAAGATTTAGTGAAAGTATGTGGCAGACTCAACGAGTCCATTCTTGGACTCGGTGAGTCCAAGGTTTTGTCCCATGTCAATTGTGGGTCAAAAGGACCCAGTCGAGTGTGGGAAGGTTTTAGGGAGTCCCGGGGAGTGACCCAACGTTCTGGACTAAGCCAATGTTCTGGAAATTCATGGGACTCGGTGAGTGCATGAGCAGACTTGGCGAGTCCAAGGCAATCTTCTTATGGATGAAGATGAACTCGACGAGTTGCTCATGCAACTCGGCGACTCAAGGACAAGACTTGCTGATCAGTTGAAGATGAACTCGACGAGTTGCTCATACAACTCGGCGATTCGGATGAAGATTCAGTCGATGTTCAATTAGAAGGAAAACTCGTCGAGTCATCGCCTAACTCGACGAGTAGAGACGGGTATGAAGACAATGGATGGATAGGACTCGGCGAGTTGGCGAGCCAACTCGGCGAGTCAGGTCAACTGGAAGTCGACTTTGACTTGGACTTGGACTTGGTCTCAGGGGTAAAATGGTCATTTTACCCTAAGAACAGTTAGCAGTGTATGACTAAGTGTTTTGTGGGAATTATAGCCAGAGGAGTTCCAGAGCAGCAGCGGCAGCAGTCAGAGGATTCCTGCGCAGATCAACAGCTACTATGAGGTGAGTTACCTTCCAGTAGCGGTGGGTCTATGGGCACAATGCCGGCCTACCGCTAGGAGTTGTATGTTAGATGATTGTCTTTGTGATATCATCTAGGTTTGCTACTACCTGATATGTTATATGCTAGCATGATATGTTATATGCAAGAATAGTAGAGTTCGGTTGTTAGGACCGAAGGGTAGTTGGACACCCCAGATACGTCTGACAATATATGATGATATGTTTATATGCTGGCATGATTTGGTTTATGCGTTAGTGGTAGTAGGAAGGGAATAGTCCCCAAGTTAGGTTGTTAGGACCAAAGGGTAGCTCAGGCACCCCAGATATGCCTGATAATTTGTTATGCTATGATATGTGATAGTAGTAGTAGTAGTAGGGGGTGGAATAGTCCCCAAGGTTCGGTTGTTAGGACCGAAGGGTAGTCAGCACCCCAGAACAGCTTGACATGGGTTGGTCAGCACCCAAAATGGCTTGAGACAGGTAGGACGACACTCAGAATGGCCGCATGGGTAGGTCGGCACCCCAGAATGGCCGTACCGGGTAGGTCGGGCACCCCAAAATTGCCTGGCAGTATGTATGTGATTGTATGGTATGTGGTACGATGGGGGAACTCACTAAGCTTCATGCTTACAGTTTTCAGTTTTGGTTTTAGGTACCTCTTCATCGAAGGGGAAGGAGCTGGCGCGGTAGCGGCACATCATACACACACTTCGTTTTCCGCACTATGAGATTGTTCTGGGATTTGTACTCTGACATTATGGAAGTTTTCAAGCTTTGGTTTTCAGAAACGAAAAATGTTTTATGAAATGATATGATCAAATGATGTTTATTCACAAATGTTTTGCAAAGTATTTATTTAAAAATGAAATTTTTGGACGTGAAAATTGGGTCGTTACAAGATGGTATCAGAGCCCTGATTTAAGGGATTCGGACACACCTTCGGGGGTTTCTAGACTCAAATCGAGGGATTAAAAGATTTTATAAGAAAAGGGTTTTCTAAAGAATAAGACAGAAGAGTTTTTGAGAAAGAACAAGTGTGTGATGTGCGCGACCGGCCGAGCTCAAGTAAGTATTCCCTAAAGTACCCATACAATGTTATGCTATGTTTATCAGTTTCAGTAGAATAACATGCTAGAATAGGACTAAGGATCTAGGAATGATGCCTTATGTGCCTGCTTTATGTGCTTCAGCTTATGAGAATTGCATGCTAGTATTGAGTAGACATCAGTAGGATAGCCTGTGTAGGTTATGCCTGATAGTATGAGCTTAGCATTGCATGCTAGTGCAGTCTCTCATTATGAGAAGAGATTCGCTTGAGTAGTTTTCCTACATCCAAATGCTGCTTGCTTTGTGCTTTGTGGGACTCTGAGTGATGGGAGTCAGCCATTAGGTGAATACGTCACGTCACATGCGGTTAGGGTTGAATAATCTCAGAGTGCTGGATTTGACCCTATTGCGTAGCTCTCGTTTGAGTCTAAGCGTTGTAGGGACGATTCTTTTACTTGAAGGATTATCCGAGCCTCACTGCATGTGATGGTATTCAGGTAATGACTAATTGGCATTACAAGGAGGCCTTCAGCAGTTGAGGACCGGATTAGGTGGAGTCACATATTTTCCCTAGGGTAAGCCTAGGATGAGGATAGCAGTGATCAGCAGTGGTAAAAGGGATCTGGTGGAGTCAAGGCAGTCCTCGAGGAAGGTATGGATAGATGTGGAAGGTAGTATGAGCCCGTACTACTGAAAGCAGAGGATCTGTACCCGAACTGAGGAAGGCCGAGACAAGACTAGGGAACTTGTAGAGGAGGTGATCCCTCAAGATGTATCAGTATCACTAACGGTTGTTATTATGTATTTGAAGAATGGTGGTACTACGTCCGAGGCCAACAGTTGGAAGTTCAGGAGAGGGATCGGGTTCGGGATCAGGTTTTGAGCCAGTAGATGAGAGGCTACGCGAGAGGCATCCTTGAGTCGACCCCTATCATCTTCGGGTCGATCAAGGAAGGGATAGTTGAGCTGATGGAGGATCGCCTTAGGGCGTTCAGGAGTGATATGGCGTCTGGCCAGTCGGGATCCCGCACACTGTCCTTTAAGGACTTCAGGGGCAGCGGTGCACCGGATTTTCACGGGGCGAAGGACCCCATTGTGACTAGACGATGGATCGCAGACATTGAGTCTGCGCAGTTGACCAACTTCTGCCCCGAGGGGTCGAAGGTACAATTTGCAGTAGGATGTTTGAGGGACTGGGCTAGGGATTGGTGGGAGTCGGTTGGTGACTCTCTAGGAGCCTCGGCTGTTGAGGCTATGATATGGTCAGATTTTGTGACCCGGTTCCGAGCAGAGTTTGCACCAGCTGTAGAGCTTCAGCAGCTGGCCAGGGAGTTTTTGGACACGAGGCAGACTATGGAGACTGTGGTGGAGATCACCGCCAAGTTCCGGGAGGTCATTGCTGGTGCCCCAATATGCCGGGGATGAGGATATGAGGAGGACCCGCTATCACGACATGCTGCAAGCCGACATTCGGGATCATGTTAGTTTTTCAGTTTGCCCTACCCTGGATTCCATGATTGCCAGGGAAAGGGAGAGGGAGATCGATCTGGAGCATGTCCGGAAGAGGAAGGTAGAGGAGGGGCAGACGACAGGGGCTTCGGGGAAGAAGCCCAAGGGATCAGATGGTAGGCCGAAAGGCCAGTCAGGATAGGGCCGCTGCAGGAAATGCGGCAGGCCACATGAGTGGACGTGCAGATTGGGATCATCGGGCTGCTACAAGTGCGGCAAGACGGGGCACTTCAGCAGAGATTGTACCGCCCCTGCACCTGTTATTCAAACATCTGAGTTGTTGTGTTTCCACTGCAACCAGAGGGGCCATAAGAAGGCCAACTGCCCCCAGTTGATAGCAGCAGCACCAGTGAAGGCGCCAGCTCTAGCGACCCTGCGGATTACAGATGGCCGGCAGGGCAAGGCAGAGGCTCCAGTGGTGAGGAGTCGGGCATTTCAGCTGACGGCCGAGGAGGCACGCACTGCACCCGAAGTGGTGATAGGTATGATCTCTTATTTATGTTCTATGAGTCGCTGCTGTGATTTTGATATATGATGTATGTGCTCTGCTTAGGATCGTTCCATGTGAACGGTATACCGGTGCAAGTATTGTTTGACTCGGGCGCTACCCGATCATTTGTCTCTCTTGCACTTAGCAAGAAGTTTTCTGAGCCTTCGGGCATGTTGGATTGCCCTTTAGAGGTAGAGATTGCTAATGACCGATCGATGTGAGCATCATCGATATTTCGAGATTGTGTGTTGAGATTATTCGAGGAGCGCTATCTGGTAGACCTAGTTCCTATTCCGTTGAGAGGGAACAAGGTGATCATAGGCATGGATTGGTTGAGCCCCAATGGGGCGGTGATAGATTACGCACATCAGATGGTGCAGATCAGGACCCCAAGTGGGGGAAAGTTGGTAGTTCAGGGCGAGAGGCCACAACGAGGGCCAGTGGTATGTTCAGCAGCGAGAGCTAGGCGCTACCTTCGGCATGGTTGCGCAGGATATGTCGCGTATGTTATGGACACCCGAGAGGCGGGTAAGGCGACGGTGAGCGAGGTTCCGGTGGTGCGAGATTATGCAGATGTGTTCCCAGAGGAGCTTCCTGGGATACCTCCGCAGTGACAGGTGGAGTTCAGGATCGACCTAGTCCTTTGTGCGGCTCCGATAGCCAAGGCACCGTATTGGTTGGCTCCTCCTGAGATGCAGGAGTTGTCTACACAGCTGCAGGAGCTGATAGACAAGGGATTCATTAGACCGAGTAGTTCATCCTGGGGAGCCCTGATTCTGTTTGTGAAGAAGAAGGACGGGTCACATCGGATGTGTATAGATTATCGGGAGCTAAACAAGGTAACAGTGAAGAACCATTACCCACTCCCGAGGATTGATGACCTCTTTGACCAGCTACAGGGAGCATCTTGGTTCTCCAAGATTGATCTGCGTTCAGGATATCACCAGATGAGGGTCAGAGAGGAGGATGTGCAGAAGACCGCGTTTCGGATGCATTATGGCCACTATGAGTTTGTAGTGATGCCCTTTGGGCTCACCAATGTTCTTGCCGCGTTCGTGGACCTCATGAATCGCGTGTGTAGACTGATGTTAGACTGGTCTGTGATAGTGTTTATTGATGACATCTTGGTTTACTCCAAGATGCAGGATGAGAACGAGGAGCATCTGCGGGAGGTTCTGGAGACTTTGAGGAGGGAGAACTTGTATGCTAAGTTCTCCAAGTGTGAGTTCTGGTTGCACGAGGTACAGTTCCTTGGACATCTCGTCAACCAGAACGGGATTTCAGTGGACCCGGCCAAAGTGGAGGCCGTGATGAGATGGGAGGTTCCGAAGTCTCCATCCGAAATTCGAAGTTTCCTAGGATTAGCCGGCTACTTTCGGAGATTCATCCAGGATTTCTCCAAGATAGTCGTACCCTTGACCAGGCTACCGAGGAAGGTCGTGGTCTTTCGCTGGGGGCCTGAGCAGCAGGCCGCATTCGAGACTCTGAGACAGAGATTATGCGAGGCGCCAATCTTAGCCCTGCCAGAGGGCATGGAGGATTTTGTTGTGTACTGCGATGTGTCCATCTCAGGGTTGGGCACAGTGCTGATGTAGAGAGGGCATGTCATCACCTACGCGTCGAGGCAGCTGAAGCCTCACGAGTCGAATTACCCGACACATGATTTGGAGCTGGGGGCTGTTGTGTTCGCCCTCAAGATTTGGCGTCATTACCTCTATTGGGTTCGTTGTACCATCTACACAGACCATAAGAGCTTGAGGTACCTCATGGATCAGCCGAATCTAAACATGAGGCAGCGTCGGTGGATGGACGTGGTAAAGGATTACGATTGTGAGATCCTTTACCATCTGGGGAAGGCCAATGTGGTGGCCGACCCGCTTGGCCGCAAGGCAGCACCGATTAGGGATATCTGCCTGAGGATGACGGTGGTGACTCCGCTTTTGGAGCAGATTCGGGAGGCCCAGCAGGAGGCCATGAAGGAGGAACATCGGAAGAGTGAGCGGATTGTGGGGTAGGTTTCCTCCTTCGACTATGACAGCAGAGGATTACTGACACTACACCGTAGGGTGTGGGTGCCATACCACGGGGGCGTACGCCAGGTTTTGATGGAGGAGGCACACAAATCTCGATTCTCTATTCATCCCGGGGCGACGAAGATGTATAGGGATCTTCGTCTGGATTATTGGTGGCCCTGCATGAAGCGGGATGTGGCGTGGTACGTGGAGTGGTGCTTGACCTGCAGGAAGGTCTAGGCCGAACACCAGAGACCACACGGCAAGATGCAGCCATTGGATATCCCGCTGTGGAAATGGGAAGACATCACGATGGATTTTATCACTACGGTTCCCATGACCACACGTGGAGTTGATTCGATAAGGGTCATAGTGGATCGATTGACCAAGAGCACGCATTTCATACCGATTCAGGAAAGCATATCGGTCGAGAAGCTGGCCGATATCTATGTGCACGAGGTGGTGGCACGACATGGAGTGCCAGTTTCGGTAGTATCGGACCGAGACGTTCGTTTTACTTCCAGGTTTTGGAAGCGGTTTAAGGACGAGATGGGTACTCGTCTCCATTTCAGCACCGCTTTCCACCCCCAGACGGACGGGCAGAGCGAGAGGACTATCTAGACTCTCGAGGACATGCTTCGGGCATGTGTCTTAGATTTCGGTGGTAGTTGGGATACATATCTTCCATTAGCGGAATTTTCGTATAACAACAGCTACCACGCGAGTATTGACCGCCCTCCTTTTGAGATGCTCTACGGGAGGAAGTGCATGACCCCAATTTGTTGGGGTGAGGTCGGTCAGCGAGTCATCGGGAGTACCAAGGTGGTGCTCAAGACCACGTGATTGATTCAGCAGGTTCGCAGCAGACTGCAGACTACTCAGAGTCGGCATAAAAGTTATGTCGATAAGCGCCGATCACACCTGGAGTTCCAGGTCGGGGATATGGTTCTTCTGAAAGTATCGCCATGGAAGGGTGTTATTCAATTCAGGAAGCGGGGCAAGTTGGGCCCCAGGTATATCAGACCGTTCAGGGTTATAGCCCGGGTGGGCAAGGTGGCGTATAGGCTGGATTTGCCAGCTGAGCTCAGTCAGATACACATCACTTTCCATGATTCTCAACCGCGGAAGTGCCTGGTGGACGACACCGCAGTGGTGCCTTTGGAGGACATTTAGGTTGATGGCAGCCTGAACTACATTAAGCGACCGGTGGCAATCCTCGACCAGAAGTCGAAGGATTTGAGGAACACAAGAGTGGAACTCGTGAAGGTACAATGGCAGCACCGAAAGGGGTCGGAGTGGACTTGGGAGCCGGCGGAAGAGATGATGGAGCATTTCCCCGAGCTGTTTCAGGATCGAGCAGCAGACTTCGAGGACGAAGTCTAAAATAAGTGGGGGAGATTTGTAGCACCTGGTTCTTGGTACGTATTCTTCTATTAAATTCTTTAAAATATTTTGCATTTTGGCCTTGGACTCGCGAGTTGAAGGACAAACTCGCCGAGTAGAAGCGGGATGAGACGCAGGGTTTAAGCAATGGATTCGACGAGTCGGGTCCCGAACTCGGCGAGTAGGCCCTGTCTGGACAAAAACCCTAATCCTAGGGTTTGCACCCTATTTAAACACCTTAACTTGGCCTCCTTCGTCCCATTTGCTCCCAGAAGACCCCCCCATAGAAAACCCTAGCCGTTATTGAAGCAATCTAAGGCATTTGGAGTGATTTTGGTGACTTTGTGCTCCAAGGAAGGAAGGAAAAGCTTGAAGGATCAAGAGAAGGCTAGAAGGATCCGTTTTTTAGCATCATTTGCAGGCTACAGAAGGTATAAAGTCTATACCTTGCTTGTTCTTTTGATAGATCCCATTTTGTGGAGTTCTAGGGCTTTTCTAAGCCATTTTGGTCACCAACCATGATTGCAAGCATGGTTGGAGGTTGATGTTTCAGATCTAGGCCCTTACAAGAGTTACAAGGCAGAAAGGAGTGGCTTGTGCCCTCAAAGAAGGCCCCATGCATTGTAAGGGCTTGTTTTAGGACCTTTTGAGCTCAAAGTCCCATGCAAGCACGTAAAGGTTGTAACTTTACATGCTAGATTGATTATAGAAGCATAGATCTATCCTTTGATCAAGAGTTGTACATCAGAAATGGAAGATTTAGTGAAAGTATGTAGCAGACTCAACGAGTCCATTCTTGGATTCGGCGAGTCCAAGGTTTTGTCCCATGTCAGTTGTGGGACAAAAGGACCTAGTCGAGTGTGGGAAGGTTTTAGGGAGACCCAGGGAGTGACCCAACATTCTGGAATAAGTCAATGTTCTGGAAATTCATGTGACTCGACGAGTGCATGAGCAGACTCGGCGAGTCGAAGGCAATCTTCTTATGGATGAAGATGAACTTGACGAGTTGCTCATGCAACTCGGCGAGTCAAGGATAGGACCTGTTGATCAATTGAAGATGAACTCGAAGAGTTGCTCATACAACTCGGCGAGTCGGATGAAGATTCAGTCGATGTTTAATTAGAAGGAAAACTCGTCGAGTCATCGACTAACTCGACGAGTAGAGACGGGTATGAAGACAATGGATGGATAGGGACTCAGTGAGTTGGCGAGCCAACTCAGCGAGTCAGGTCAACTGGAAGTTGACTTTGACTTTGACATGGACTTGGTCTCAAGGGTAAAATGATCATTTTACCCTAAGAATAGTTAGCAGTGTATGACTAAGTGTTTTGTGGGAATTATAGCCGGAGGATTTCCAGAGCAGCAGCGGCAGTAGTCAGAGGATTCCCATGCAGATTAGCAACTACTACGAGGTGAGTTACCTACCAGTAGCGGTGGGTCTATGGCCACAATGCCGGTCCACTGGTAGGAGTTGTATGTTAGATGATTGTCTTTGTGATATCATCTAGGTTTGCTACTACCTGATATGTTATATACTAGCATGATATGTTATATGTGAGAATAGTAGAGTTCGGTTGTTAGGACCGAAGGGTAGTCGGACACCCTAGATACGTCTGACAATATGTGATGATATGTTTATATGATGGCATGATTTGGTTTATGCGTTAGTGGTAGTACGAAGGGAATAGTCCTCGAGTTCGGTTGTTAGGACCAAAGGGTAGCTCAGGCACCCCAGATATGCCTGATAATATGTTATGCTATGATATGTGATAGTAGTAGTAGTAAGGGGTGGAATAGTCCCCGAGGTTCGGTTGTTAGGACCGAAGGGTAGTCAGCACCCCAAAACAGCTTTACATGGGTTGGTCAGCACCCAGAATGGCTTGAGACGGGTAGGACGACACTCAGAATGGCCACATGGGTAGGTCGGCACCCCAGAATGGCCGTACCGGGTAGGTCGGGCACCCCAAAATTGCCTGGCAGTATGTATGTATGTGATTGTATGGTATGTGGTATGATGGGGGAACTCACTAAGCTTCGTGCTTATAGTTTTCAGTTTTGGTTTCAGGTACGTCTTCATCGAAGGGGAAGGAGCTGGCGCGGTAGCGGAACATCATACGCACACTTCGTTTTCCGCACTATGAGATTGTTTTGGGATTTGTACTCTGACATTATGGAAGTTTTCAAGCTTTGTTTTTCAGACACGAAAAATGTTGTATGAAATGATATGATCAAACGATGTTTATTCATAAATGTTTTGCAAAGTATTTATTTAAAATGGAAATTTTGGACTTGAAAATTGGGTCGTTATAATTAATTTGAGTGTTTTTGTGCATTTTTGGAAGGAGATTAGGAGAGGAACATGGATTGGATCGAGGATGGACTTTTGGATCCAAAGTTCTTTAGTGATTAGCTTTTGTTGGAGGTAAAAAGCTACCATCTTGACCATTTCTCTTGTTAGATCTCATTCGTGGGAGTTTTAGGGTTTTCTCCCATCCATCCTTTGGTTATTGAGTCACTTGAAAATGTCATGAGATGGAAACTTCAGATCTGGACCTCATGAGGTCCCTTAAGCCCAAAAGGTCCAAGCTTTATCAAGCTAGAGGAGAGCTTTTGTGCTTAAGAACCTAAATGGAACTTGTTTTGGCACTTCAAGCCTTAAGTGCCATGCAGGGATGTAAAGCTTGTAGCTTTACTTGGTTTCTCAGCCTTGGGAGGCTAGATCTAGAGTTTGGGTTGTAACTCTGCCTTAAAATGTCTGAATGAGAAAATGGACTAAGGGACTCGACGAGTTGATGAGCCAACTTGACGAGTCGGTCAGGGTTTACCCCGATGGTCTGGATGCGTTACAGACTCGACAAGTTGATGAGACAACTCGACGAGTTGGGTTGAGATCTCTCGACTTTTCTGAGAATAGGAGGAACTCGACGAGTCACCTAGACGAACTCAACGAGTTTAGTCAACAAGGATTATTGACTTAAGCATTGACTTATGTTGACTTTTAGGGTTTGGTCAACTGTGGACTTGTGAGACCATAAATGGGTAAAATGGTATTTTCACCCTTTTGAAAATTGGTGGAGGAATTAGCTTAACAATCTCAGAATAGTTGTTACCAAATTGTTTATTAGAAATAATTATATTATGTAGGCGGAGTCTAGTCTGTTCATGTGGTGCTAGAGCTACTTGATTACATACGAGGTGAGTCTTCTCACTATACTTACCTTGAGTGGTAACTTTGTGTGTCCGGAGGGTCTTATATGCTTACTTTGAATATTGTGATATCCTGCATTATGTCTTTGTGATTTATGCTGTGTATTATTATTATGAGCTTTATTGAGTTAGGACCAGAGGGTCCACCCGAGTTGTAGGACCGGAGGGTCTCCATTGAGACACAGTGACCGAAGGGTCTTATTTGAGATGTGTTTGATATTTTGGGGAACTCACTAAGCTTCATGCTTACCGTGTCATGTGATATGTGTTTCTGGTACTTCTCAGGATCGCGGGAAGGCGCCGACTTGATTGTACACACGTGGGAGAGTTATGTTTTGAGGATACTGGATTTTTAATCAAACAATTATGGATTTTGTGTTTAATAATTTGGATACTTTGGTATTTGTGAAATGTGTTAATGAGATTTATGTGATTTTAAAAATGAAAATATTTTTTGAAAATTTACGGTGTTACACAAAAGAAATACAATACAAAATCGAAATACTTTCATACCTGGAATCAAGTGTTACATTGATCATTCAAAGAGAGATTGAAAGATTTCTCAAGGCCAAGATGATCAAAGAAGTAAAATTCCCAAGATGGCTGCCCAAAGTGGTGGTAGTAAAAAAGAAGAATGAAAAGTGGAGAGTATATGTGGATTTCACGGATCTTAATAAAGCCTACCCTGAAGATCCATTTCCTCTTCCACATATTGACTTTTTGGTAGACGCAACTGTAGGTCATGAAATCCTTACCTTCATGGATTGTAACGCCCTATTTCGAATCGTTTCCCATTTTGGAGTGGTAATCAAGGATTGGGTAGTAGCAGACTTAGGACCCTTGAAGAATTGAGATTTGGACTCATTTGGGGGTGGAGTATGTAATCTGGATGATTCGAGTTTTCAGTTTGTGTTTAGGAGTCAAAGGGTATTTTGGTAATATGTCAGCTTGGGCTTTTATGGAAATCGGATGTTTGTTCGGGATAATGCAAGGCAGGTATGGGTTGATTAAATAGGAAACCCTAGTACGCGGGGCGTACGTAGGGTGTACGCGGATATTTAGATAGTCGAAGTCGGATTTATATCGAATAAGTTATGGCCTTCATACTGCTTAAGGTTTTAAGAGGAAACCCTAGTACGCAGAGCATACGTAGGGTGTACACGGGGTGTACTGATGAAATGGGAACTATGCTGGGTGTAATAAGGTGTACGCTTAGTGTACTGCGAGGGTAGGATCGAGGGTGCGAGACCTCGTACGCGGGGCATACGAGGGGTAAGTGAAAACCCTAATTTTTGTTGTTGTACCCTATATAAGCACATTAAGTCTTTATGGCTAGCATCTTTACTAGCCTCCAAGTCCCCAAAACCCTAGAAATCGTCCTTTAGCCTCCATTATGGTATTTTGAGCTCATGGTGTCCATTTTGGTGTGTTTTGGCCTATATCCAAGAAGTAGAAGATTGGTGCAAGGTTGAGGATCAAGGAAGATCTTATGGATCTTGATTATGTGCTTCATTTCCAGCTTGTTTGAGGTAAAAAGCTATGAACTTCCAGATTTTTTGAGGTAAAAATCTATGAATTTGATCATTGATGTATTAGATCTATTATATATGAGTTTTGGTTCATTTTGGTCCCAAGAATGAGATCTAGTGGTATGATACCACTCCTGGAGCTTTGAGTATCCCCTCTTGGTGTTTCTAAGGATCAAGGTCCATAAAGTTGACACTTTAGGGTTTAAATCCATCCATGCATGAGTTTTGGTGTTTTTCATGATGATAGAATGCTACATTTGAAGGTTGGGTCTTCTTGGGCCATGCAAAGTCACCAAGTCAATGACTTTATGGTTCTAGACGTTCATTTAGAAGTAGATTTGTGGTTTGGACTTATGGAATTAAGCATTAAGAGCATAAGGAAGGTTTTAGCTTAATGGAGGATTACGCTAGGCATACAAGTCTGTAGACGCAGCGTACAAGCCAAACATCGTGTATGCTTAGCGTACAATTGAGCATGCTCCACGTACTCAGTCAGTAGGGACTTTGCTTGTGGGCTTTGGTTTGGGCCATCCATTGGGATTAGTTGTCTTGGGACTTGTTGGGCCATCAGGTTTTGGGCTGATAACTATTTTGGGAAGGCCTACAATGGGTTTGGGCCCAATTTGGAAAATTGGGCCATGGATTGGACCTTGGGTGGTTTTGGTATTTGGGCCTCTTTGGATTATTACGTTTGGGCCTAACTCTTGGTCCAAACTAAGTAAGGGGTAAATTGGTTATTTACCCTAATAATGGATTTATGGATATGGTTTGGAACCAAAATGTTGATTGGGTGTTGTTTTGATATGGATAGTTTAGGGATCTATCAACCAACAACCAAGGATTTTATGTATGATCCGGTAGTGCGAGGCGAGTCTTCTCACTGGGTTTAACAAGTCGAAGGCACCAATGCCGAACCTTATTGTTATTTTAGGATATTGGGAGTTTGTGTGACTCTATCATGTATATGGGCTTCTATGTATACCGGGCGCGACTTGATGCTGGACGAGGCCCGATGATTGGAACCTATGCTATGGTTTATGATATTGTATGTGATATTGTTACCGGGCAAGGCCCGATGCCAGGCGAGGCCTGATGAGTAGATTTTATGCTAAATTATTAGTATCTTATTTTATGCTTACCGGGCAAGGCCCGATGCCGGGTGGGGCTCGATGGTTGTAGGGAATGCTATAGTCTTTGTGATTATTTCATGTTCTAGTAAGATTATATGTTTATATGATTATGTGTGTATCAGGCGGGGCCCAAAGTTAGACGGGGCCTGGTGATTGACAGATCTGTAATCCGAGCGGGGCCCGAGGCCGAGTAGGACTCGAGATTGGGCGGGGCCCGATGGAGGGCGGGGGCCCAACATGTGATTGATGTATGCATGGTATGTGGTAACTTGGGGAAGTGACTAAGCTTTATGCTTACGATTTTCAGTTTATGTTTTAGGTACTTAGGTTTTCAAATGGAAGAGCTCGGGATGATTGCAGAGCGCACACAACATGTTTCCGCATTCTGTGATTTACTTGATTTGATAAACCTGGATTACTTTGGTTTCATGGAAATGATATGTATTAACAATTTATTAACTTAAAACGAAAATTTTTATGGTATTATTATTGGGACGTTTCAAGTTGGTATTAGAGCCTCGGTTTGAGGGATCCGGATACACTCTCGGGTGTGTCTGAAGTCAAACTGAGGATTTGGTAGAATTTTCAAAAACAAAATGTCATATAAAAAACGGGTTTCTAATAAAAGGCAAAGGGTGTGGTGCATGAAATTGACCGAGCACAAGTAAGTTTTCCCAAATTACCCATACATGTTCTCTGATATGATTTGATATGTGAATTTGTGAATTGTATGCTAGCTAGGGCTAAGGATCGGCTCAGTTTTGCATGATAGAATGCTAGGAGAGATGCTTGTATGACTATTGTATGATCTTGTAGACTTGCATGCTAGTTCTGATTAGCCAGTGGTAGGTTGGCCTTATATGTGATGCCTTATAGCCTAGGAAGCATGGGATGCTAGGGTGGGTGTAGTTTATATGCATAAGGCAATCGGTAATGGGAGTGGGAGCTCCTAGTATGAATTGTAGTATGTGGGATTGGAGTGCTACTACACGAATGCTACTTGCTTTGTGCTTTGTGAAACTCTTAGATAATGGGAGTTAGCTACTAAGCGAATATGTTAAGTCACATGTAACAAAGGTTGAATAATATTAGAGTGATGGATTTGTCCCTATAGCACAGCTATTGTCTGAGTCCAACCGTTGTAGGGATGAGTTTATTTCTCGAAGGATTATCTAAGATTTATTGCATATGATGGTATTCATGAGGTAGGTGACTGGCATTATGGGGAGTTCTTCAACAGCTGATGGCAGGGTGAGGAGGGGAATCTAGGAAAGCCTAGGGATTGCTTTAGTGGGTTTTATTGCACCAGTTAGTGAGTGTTGGTGTATGGATTTGAGAAGGTGAGTTAGAGTATTCAGGAGGATCCTTTAGAAAACTATGGACAAGTGTGGAAGGTAGTATTATCCCTATACTACTGAAAGCACAGGATCCATACTCGAATAGGGGAGAGTCTTGAGGAATCTAGGAAGTCTATGGATGAGGATTCTTGGGTATATTCAAATCTTTTTTGTCACACCCCCGAACCAGACGGCGGAAACGTCCGGGGGCTGTCGTGACTCAATTGAATACCATAACATTGAATATATATGAAACAAAACAACATTCGTCACCATTCATCAACATAATACAACCAGTAGTGTTTACATGTCATACATTGTTTTAACATTACATTTCCAAAAATTAATATTGTTTGGTTCATTCAAAAACAAACTGCAACCGTCACTGAGCATGATTTCCCTTGACTCACTGGTTTCCTGAGAATACAAGTATTTTGAAAAACGTCAACATATGAAATGTTGGTGAGTTCATAAGTAGTGTTTGAAATCGAATGTTTGCATTGTAAAAAAAACTACCAGAAAATCCGATATTTTCTGAAAGGAAAAGCTTTCAAAAACGTTTGTGAAGATCCATAGGTATGCTTGTTTGTTTCTATACTTGCAAAAATTGTTCATTTAAGATGTATGCGTTTAAAATCTGTATGTGATAAAAACCCTAGGGAAACCCGATGTTCCCCTAGTTCTTTTGAAATCCGTTGAGTTGCGTTGAAAACATTACACAAATAGTAGTATCGGTCCCAAGCGACGTTGGAAGGTTCTCGAGCATTGATTATTTACTACAAACCCGCATTACACAAATGCCCGGTTTATAGATATACCAACGATTCCCGAAGGCGTCGTCAGTACTAATCACGTTATCCAATCGCCCGGACTATGAGTGGTCCCACATCCGAAGAGAATGAGGTCACGAAGACCCCGGTAACTCTATTAACCGGCTGGGAAAAATGTGTGCGAGGGGTCCCCGACCCGCCTCGTAAAATGTGTAGACTCTTCTAGCAATACCATGGCCCTTGGGGTCCAATGATACAAGCCATTGAAAGTCACCCTACGTTGTGCCAAGTTGGTAAAACTCAACACTTCGTAGAAAAAAAATGTCTTCGGGCCTTAAGATCAGGTCATTGGGCTAGCTAGGCCCAACAAACAAGATTTTACACTTTTGGGGCCCGAAGATGGTGCGTAGACGTCTGTGCACACTCGTATGTATGTGTATTACCAATCGTTATTTGTATGTATCAAAGAGTTAGTAGTTGTGGATTTTCATTGGCTCGAGACCGAGCCAATTCGTTTAACAACGACTTTTGGTATTGTAATGAGTTGTATTTCGTTGGTAGTTGAGGTGTCATTATTTGATCACATTGTACATAATGAATCAGCCTTGAAATATTTCTGTTTTCAGCCCCTCATTATTTGTAAAATTTACATTTTCAACCCTTTTATTTAAATATTTCCCGGTTTGGTCCTTAAACTATTTTTCTTGACATTTTAACACCAAAGATTATTGAAATTAATATTTTCCAGCATATTTTTCAAAGAAAACAGTTTAAGTCCCTGAAAATGCAGTTTTTCTCGGTTTTAGCCCATCTTTTCGCAATTTTGACAATTTTGGCCCAAAATGGAAAATTTTTGCAACTTTGGTCCTTTTTAAATTTAAAAAGCATTTTAAACCTTTGAAAAGGATTTGGAACACTTATAGTCCACTGTTTTACAGAAAGTTACAGTTTTGGCCCTCCAAAACGGAAAAATTCGCATATTGGGCCTTATTGGGCCGAAATTTGCATTTTTAGCCCAATAGGCTTGAAATTTATGTTTTAAATCCACTAATTGAATAGAATTCCAGAAATAGCTTTATTGAAACTGTTTTGACACATTTCAACCATCAGAACCCGTAAAATGTCATTTTGGGCCCTTAATTTTGTATTTTTCACATTTTTGGCCCAAAATGTGTGTTCTTAGCTTAAAGAAAATTGTTGCTAACCACTTGGCTATTTATCTAGTACCACTTATTATGTGGGAACATATTTGAAGCTAATATCATAAAACATGAGTTATATCTCGGTTTTGAGGGGTTTAATGGCTAGATCCAACATTAAAACACATATAAGCATACATATAAGCATGGAAATCATACAAGGCATACAAACACATATAGATCTACACTTTCACTTGTATTCCCCCCCACAAAAACTCTCAAAAACAGAAAATAGGGGTATGAATCTCACCTTGGGGTGTTGGTTCGGTTTTTGCAATGAAAATGGAAGGAAAAATGAAGTGTTTTTGGCCTTGGCTCCCTTTGGTGAAGATCTTGAGTTTGAGATGGTTTGAGGATGCTAGATCACGATTTTTGTATAGATTAGGGGAGGATTTTGATAACAAAAGAATTTAAACCATAGATCTATGCATAATCTTACCTTAGGAGATGATTTACTTGCAAAAATCCCTTTGGAAAGCCTCTAAATTTCGAGATCTTTGGAGAGGGGAAGGAGAGAGCTTTTTGAGAGAATTTTGTGAGATGTGTGTGTGTGTTGGTTATCCTCGGCCGAAACAAGAAGGGAGAGGGAGAGAGAGAGAAGGAAGAAAAGACTTTGAGGTGATGCTTGCATGGATGAATGTGATTTTTGCATGGAGAACCCATGGGTAAAAATGAGGTGGCACTTAAAAGTCAACCTCTCCTTGTGTTTGGGCCTTGGGCCGAGAATATGAAGGGAAGGAGGAAAAATTTGGGCTTTTGCCCCTAAGCCCAACATTAGAGGTAGTTTAGGGTATTTATTGGACTTATAAAATAAAATTGTGATTTTTGTGCTTTATTAAGCTAGGTTAGGTTTAATTATGGATCAAAACTTGTGTTTTATTTCCTTCTAGGTTCTACCTAGCCCAAAATATTGAAATAAACGAGTGTGGGTCTAATTAGAGCCCAATTAGGGTCCTAAACCCATGATAGTCAAATTGGAAGGTCATTGGTCCGTTTGGATCCAATAAGGAAGTCTTAGTCCAAAATGGACTTGACAAGAACTTCTAGGGTCTCCAATTGTTTGATGACTACTTATAGTACTTGTATTTGATTGAAGTTTTTGATTCACATTAGGTTGAATGCATAGATTACATGGCTCAAAATTTACAGTTGTGACATCATCCCCCCGTTAGAGGGAATTTCGTCCCGAAATTCCGCTTGAAAGCTAGATTTGAGAAACTAAAATAGGTGAGGGTACTTTTGTTTCATTTGATCTTCGCGTTCCCACGTGAATTCTGGCCCACGCTTTGCGTTCCACCGTACCTTCACGATCGGGATGCGACTCTGCTTAGTACGCTTCACCTCCCTGTCCATAATCTCGATTGGTTCTTCGACGAACAGGAGGTTCTCATTGATTTCGATTTCGTCAAGAGGAATGATAAGGGTTTCATCTGATAGGCACTTTTTCAGGTTAGAGACGTGAAACACGGGGTGCACACCGTTTAGCTCCGCGGGTAGTTGTAGTCTGTAGGCTACCGGACCTATTCGGGCGACGATTTCGAAAGGTCCAATGTACCGTGGGTTTAGCTTTCCTCGTTTTCCGAAACGTATAACCCCTTTCCAGGGTGAGACCTTCAACAATACTCGATCACCGACCTGGAACTCTAAGGGCTTTCGCCGTTTATCAGCGTAGCTCTTCTGCCGGTCGCGCGATGCCTGTAATCGAGCTCTGATCTGGGCAATCTTTTCTGTGGTCTCGCGAATGATTTCCGGTCCTGTCATTGCCCTATCCGACGTATGTGTTCCTGCTAGCTGGGTGTCACCTACTTCAGCCCAACATAACGGTGATCTACATTTACGCCCGTACAGTGCTTCGAAAGGGGCCACCTTAATGCTCGAATGATAACTGTTGTTATATGAAAACTCGATCAACGGTAGGTGGGTATCCCAAGACTTTCCGAAGTCTATCACACATGCACGAAGCATATCTTCAAGCGTCTGAATGGTTCGTTCGCTTTGACCGTCCGTTTGTGGGTGATACGCGGTGCTCATATCAAGATGAGTTCCCATTGCCTTGTGGAGCGACTGCCAAAAGCGTGACGTGAATCTACTGTCCCTATCTGAGATGATAGATTTTGGCACTCCATGAAGTCTTACAATCTCTCGTAGGTACAAACGCGTCAGCCTCTCCATCTTGTAGGACTCTTTGATGGGCAGGAAATGGGCAGATTTCGTCAGTCGGTCGATTATTACCCATATGGTGTCCAATCCGTCCGACGTCTTGGGCAGCTTGGTCACGAAATCCATAGAAATCCCCTCCCATTTCCACTCAGGGATTGCTGGTTGCTGTAACAATCCGGAAGGTTTCTGGTATTCCACTTTTACTTTGGCACACGTAAGGCACTTACTAACATAAGTTGCGATTTCCGCCTTCATGTTAGGCCACCAATAGTGCTGCTTAATGTCCAAATACATCTTGTCCGAACCAGGATGAATGGAGTATCGTGTCTTGTGGGCTTCCTTCATAACGATCTCCCTGAATCCTCCGATTTTTGGAACCCAAATACGGTTCATGAAGTAGTATACCCCATTCTCTTTGACTTCCAGGTTCTTCTCCATTCCGCGTAATGCCTCGCTAGTTCTGTTTTCCGTTTTCATAGCCTCTGCCTGGGCTGATGCAATTTGAGTGGTCAGATGAGACTGAATCGTTATCGAGTGCGTTTTCGTACGGTGATTTGTGTATTCCTTCCGACTTAATGCGTCAGCTACCACGTTGGCCTTGCCTGGATGATACTTGATCTCGCATTCGTAGTCGTTTAACAATTCCACCCATCTTCGTTGTCTCATGTTCAGCTCCTTCTGATTCAAAATGTGCTGGAGGCTCTTGTGGTCCGTAAAGATGGTGCACTTTGTACCGTACAGGTAGTGCCTCCAAATTTTTAGGGCGAAGACCACAGCTCCCAGTTCTAGGTCATGGGTTGTGTAATTTACTTCGTGCGCCTTTAGTTGACGGGACGCATATGCTATTACTCTTCCTCGTTGCATGAGAACGCAACCTAAGCCCTGATTTGACGCGTCACAGTAAACTACAAAATCTTCCGTTCCTTCAGGTAGAGATAGTACAGGAGCGCTGCAAAGAGCTTGCTTCAAGGTTCGAAACGCAACCTCTTGTTGGTCTGTCCACTTGAATGGCACACTCTTTTGCGTGAGCAAGGTAAGTGGCTTGGCGATTTTTGAGAAGTTTTGGATGAATCTTCTATAGTAGCCTGCTAGGCCTAAGAACTGACGAATTTCTGTGGGAGTAGTCGGAGTTGCCCATCCTTCCACAGCTTTGACCTTAGAGGGATCCACATGAATTCCATCTTGGCTAACTACGTGGCCTAAGAAATTCACACTCCGAAGCCAGAACTCGCACTTGGAGAGTTTGGCGTAAAGCTTTTCCGATCGCAGCGTTTCTAGGACTTGTCGAAGATGTTGGCCATGCTCCTCTTTGCTTCGAGAATAGACGAGGATGTCATCGATAAACACAATGACGAAGTTGTCCAAGAACGGTCGACAGATTCGGTTCATTAGGTCCATAAATGCGGCAGGTGCATTTGTTAGACCGAAGGGCATCACGACGAATTCGTAATGTCCATAGCGGGTTCGGAAAGCGGTTTTAGGAATATCTTCTTCTCGGACTTTGAGTTGGTGGTATCCGGACCGTAGATCTATTTTAGAAAAGTAGCTAGCTCCTTGGAGCTGGTCAAATAGATCATCGATTCGCGGGAGTGGGTAGCGGTTTTTAACAGTGAGTTTATTCAACTCTCTGTAATCGATGCACATTCTGAAGGATCCGTCCTTCTTTTTGACAAAGAGCACCGGAGCTCCCCATGGCGAGTAGCTAGGTCGGATAAATCCCTTGTCCAGAAGCTCGCTGAGTTGGCTGGACAATTCCTGCATTTCAGCAGGAGCCAGTCGATATGGTGATTTAGCGAGGGGAGTTGCTCCTGGAACGAGGTCGATTCGGAATTCAACCTGTCTCTCTGGGGGTACTCCTAGAAGATCTTCGGGAAACACGTCCGGAAATTCACACGCTACCGGAATGTCTTGGATGTTCGTTTCTTCTTTGGTCTTGTCCACTATGTGGGCCAAGAACGCTAAGTTGTTCTTTCGCAGATGTTTTTGTGCTTTGATGCACGAGATGAGGCGGAGATTCGTACTGGGTTTGTCTCCGTAAATTACTAGGGTTTCGTGATTTGGGAGACGAAGGCGAACGGCCTTCTCGTGGCACATAATCTCAGCATGGTGGGGGCTTAACCAATCCATGCCGATAATCACATCGAAACTCCTAATTGACACTGGCATCAGATCTATTCGAAAGACGCACTGGTTAAGGGTTAGGGTACATCCGATGTAGATCTCCCTCGTGGATTCGGTTTTCCCATTGGCCATTTCCACCGTATAGGTTTCATTTAGCTTCTGGGGTTGTTGTTTTAATAAATGTTTAAACTTCTCGCTTACGAAACTTCGCTCCGCTCCGGTATCAAATAAGATGCATGCATAAGTGTGGTTTAGGAGAAACGTACCGGTCACAACTGCGGGATCTTGGACTGCATCACTCTGACCCATGGTCAGCATTCTTCCTGTTCCTCTGTTTCCGAAGTTGTTGTTGTTGTTAGGGCAGTCTCGACGGAAATGTCCCGTCCTTCCACACCCGAAACAGGTGTGGCTAGGCCCTGCGTTGTTGTCGCCGGCATTGGTGTTGTTGGTGTTGCGGTGGTTGTTGTTGTTGTTCTGGTTGTTTCCCTGACTCTGGTTCTGAGAAGGGTAAGTCCTGCAGAACTTTGCAGTGTGTCCCCTTCGATTGCAACTGGTGCAATGGAACTCCCTACATTCTCCTTGGTGATGGAAACCGCACTTGTTGCATTTGGGATGAGTGCCGGAATAGGGTCTTGAAGTATTTGAAGTAGCTGAGGCTGGAGCATGTGAGGTGACTGGAACCGGCGCAGTGACAGCGTGAACTGCCACCGTTTGCTGCTTTTTAGAGGTCTCGGGACCTTGACGCCCCTTCCTCTTGTGGTTCCATCCCTTCTTACCATCGCTCTCCTTCTTCTTCTCAGTCTCTACCAGTTTCTCGCCCTTTTTGTGGTTATGATCATAGAGCCTCTTTGCCAATCTCTTCGCGCTGTCAAACGTTTCAGGGTTCGCAGCTATCACATTCCCTTGAATGGGGGATGTCAGTCCCCAAATGAATCGTTCAATCTTCTTCCCCTCTGATGTGATCATACCCGGGCACAACAGAGATAGTTCGCTGAATCTCGATATGTAAGCATCGATGTTCCCATTCTGCACCGTGAGATTCCATAGTTCCTGCTCCATCTTCTGTATTTCGCCTCGGGGGCAGTACTCAGCCGTCAACATCTCTTTCATCTCTGTCCAGGGAATAGAGTTGGCGACAGGAAGTGTCATAGCTTCCACATGACCATTCCACCAAGTGAGCGCTTGGTCCACAAAAGTGCAGGCCGCGAACTTCACTTTCATCTGCTCGGGGCACTCGCATATCTCGAATACCGACTCTACTTTCTCGATCCATCGCTTTAGGGCGATCACTCCTCCGGTACCGTTGAAAGTTCGGGGTTTAGCGTTCGCAAAATCCTTGTAGGTGCACGTTTTAGTGAGTCCTTGGTTCGTCCCGTTGTTCGAACTTCCGGAGCCTTGACCATTGCCTCCTCCGTTGTTTCCTCGGTGAAGTTGTGCCATAGCTGCTGTGACTGCAGCAGACACGGCTGCCTGGAAAGCAGTGGAGTCAACTTCCGGCGGGGTTGGTTCGGGATTTCCGCGAGTAGCTGGGCGAGGCATCTTTCTGTCATGAAACGGAAAGATGTTGAGTGTACGTGGTTTCGGTGAGGTTATGATCCTACTAACTAGGCGTATGGTGCGAACCTAAGCATTACTATCATCAAGCATGCAATCATAATGTCTCAACACATAGCAACTGAGAATAATTTAGCAAAACACACAAAAGTTCATTAATATTATCCGTGTTTAGTACAAGAAAATTTGCTCGCAGGAGCATACATAAGTAACACTAATCCGACAGCATAACGGCTCCATGAGTAGTGTAGTCACTTAAACATAGAGCCGGAGTACATAACATAGTTACTAATATCCTACTACGATAGGTCTATCCCTAACCGCGATGAGCTGCGTCAGGAGGTGGTGCCGAAGATGTGGATGCTCCCTGAAGACGAGCCACTAGGCGTTCTGCATCCTGAAGTCGAGATTCCCACCTTACCTGCCTCATGTGAAACTCCCGGAGGACGTCACGTGTCTCCTGCTCCGCACGCTCGACTCTAGTCCACAACCGGCGTACTTGATCAGCAGTGTCCTGAGCAAGGTCGCCGGTGTCCCGTAACCGTCTCACCATGACTGGTAGGGCTCGGTCGGCCGGTCCTCCGTCCCTCAAGTCAAAGAACTCGCGTGACATGCCAAACGGGGGTCGTTGTCCCTGATGTCTGCTCCATCTCCAAAGATCCATGCCCCAAGGAGGGGTAGGTCCAGTGGGTCCCACACGATAAGCGGGTACCCTGATCGGGTAAGGGGGGTCGATGACCTCAGACTCTGCATCCGAATCACCCCCTTCGCTGTCATCGAGCTCCTCTTCGAAAGGTTCTTCGTCTTCTTCGGGTTCGGCAGGCTCGCCCTCGACTTCTGCTTCCGGTTCCCCATCTGATTCCTCTTCGGGGTCCTCCTCAGGTTCTTCTTCAGGCTCTTCCTCAGGCTCCTCCTCTAGCCACCCGTTGTTTCCCTGATTAGGGAAGTAGGGGTCTCCAGGGTGATGAAAACCAGCCATGCTGTCTGTGCGAGTACGTAATTATGCTACATTATTCCTAGGGTACTATGACTATTACACAGACCAAGCAATTATTCTCTTTTTGGGTGATATAGGGTAAAATTTTTAGGTTCCCTGGCTATTCCGATCTCATCAAGACATGTGTTAGTTTTACCTTGGAGAGATTGTAGTTGATCAGGCTACATTCACTCCTTGGTATCACTAAGAACAGTCCCGAATTAACCGAGATACCAGTATTATGGTGTTTGATTCAGCGTTAGGTCCTTACTCCTAATGCAAGCAAGTGTATTTTATTCATTTGTTTTGTTCAGAGTTATGTTAGTCCCTCTTATTGGTTTATAGTTGCATATCAATGTATGGCTCGACATGCTAGTTCACTATAAACAAAGCTCTGATACCAACCTGTCACACCCCCGAACCAGACGGCGGAAACGTCCGGGGGCTGTCGTGACTCAATTGAATACCATAACATTGAATATATATGAAACAAAACAACATTCGTCACCATTCATCAACATAATACAACCAGTAGTGTTTACATGTCATACATTGTTTTAACATTACATTTCCAAAAATTAATATTGTTTGGTTCATTCAAAAACAAACTGCAACCGTCACTGAGCATGATTTCCCTTGACTCACTGGTTTCCTGAGAATACAAGTATTTTGAAAAACGTCAACATATGAAATGTTGGTGAGTTCATAAGTAGTGTTTGAAATCGAATGTTTGCATTGTAAAAAAAACTACCAGAAAATCCGATATTTTCTGAAAGGAAAAGCTTTCAAAAACGTTTGTGAAGATCCATAGGTATGCTTGTTTGTTTCTATACTTGCAAAAATTGTTCATTTAAGATGTATGCGTTTAAAATCTGTATGTGATAAAAACCCTAGGGAAACCCGATGTTCCCCTAGTTCTTTTGAAATCCGTTGAGTTGCGTTGAAAACATTACACAAATAGTAGTATCGGTCCCAAGCGACGTTGGAAGGTTCTCGAGCATTGATTATTTACTACAAACCCGCATTACACAAATGCCCGGTTTATAGATATACCAACGATTCCCGAAGGCGTCGTCAGTACTAATCACGTTATCCAATCGCCCGGACTATGAGTGGTCCCACATCCGAAGAGAATGAGGTCACGAAGACCCCGGTAACTCTATTAACCGGCTGGGAAAAATGTGTGCGAGGGGTCCCCGACCCGCCTCGTAAAATGTGTAGACTCTTCTAGCAATACCATGGCCCTTGGGGTCCAATGATACAAGCCATTGAAAGTCACCCTACGTTGTGCCAAGTTGGTAAAACTCAACACTTCGTAGAAAAAAAATGTCTTCGGGCCTTAAGATCAGGTCATTGGGCTAGCTAGGCCCAACAAACAAGATTTTACACTTTTGGGGCCCGAAGATGGTGCGTAGACGTCTGTGCACACTCGTATGTATGTGTATTACCAATCGTTATTTGTATGTATCAAAGAGTTAGTAGTTGTGGATTTTCATTGGCTCGAGACCGAGCCAATTCGTTTAACAACGACTTTTGGTATTGTAATGAGTTGTATTTCGTTGGTAGTTGAGGTGTCATTATTTGATCACATTGTACATAATGAATCAGCCTTGAAATATTTCTGTTTTCAGCCCCTCATTATTTGTAAAATTTACATTTTCAACCCTTTTATTTAAATATTTCCCGGTTTGGTCCTTAAACTATTTTTCTTGACATTTTAACACCAAAGATTATTGAAATTAATATTTTCCAGCATATTTTTCAAAGAAAACAGTTTAAGTCCCTGAAAATGCAGTTTTTCTCGGTTTTAGCCCATCTTTTCGCAATTTTGACAATTTTGGCCCAAAATGGAAAATTTTTGCAACTTTGGTCCTTTTTAAATTTAAAAAGCATTTTAAACCTTTGAAAAGGATTTGGAACACTTATAGTCCACTGTTTTACAGAAAGTTACAGTTTTGGCCCTCCAAAACAGAAAAATTCGCATATTGGGCCTTATTGGGCCGAAATTTGCATTTTTAGCCCAATAGGCTTGAAATTTATGTTTTAAATCCACTAATTGAATAGAATTCCAGAAATAGCTTTATTGAAACTGTTTTGACACATTTCAACCATCAGAACCCGTAAAATGTCATTTTGGGCCCTTAATTTTGTATTTTTCACATTTTTGGCCCAAAATGTGTGTTCTTAGCTTAAAGAAAATTGTTGCTAACCACTTGGCTATTTATCTAGTACCACTTATTATGTGGGAACATATTTGAAGCTAATATCATAAAACATGAGTTATATCTCGGTTTTGAGGGGTTTAATGGCTAGATCCAACATTAAAACACATATAAGCATACATATAAGCATGGAAATCATACAAGGCATACAAACACATATAGATCTACACTTTCACTTGTATTCCCCCCCACAAAAACTCTCAAAAACAGAAAATAGGGGTATGAATCTCACCTTGGGGTGTTGGTTCGGTTTTTGCAATGAAAATGGAAGGAAAAATGAAGTGTTTTTGGCCTTGGCTCCCTTTGGTGAAGATCTTGAGTTTGAGATGGTTTGAGGATGCTAGATCACGATTTTTGTATAGATTAGGGGAGGATTTTGATAACAAAAGAATTTAAACCATAGATCTATGCATAATCTTACCTTAGGAGATGATTTACTTGCAAAAATCCCTTTGGAAAGCCTCTAAATTTCGAGATCTTTGGAGAGGGGAAGGAGATAGCTTTTTGAGAGAATTTTGTGAGATGTGTGTGTGTGTTGGTTATCCTCGGCCGAAACAAGAAGGGAGAGGGAGAGAGAGAGAAGGAAGAAAAGACTTTGAGGTGATGCTTGCATGGATGAATGTGATTTTTGCATGGAGAACCCATGGGTAAAAATGAGGTGGCACTTAAAAGTCAACCTCTCCTTGTGTTTGGGCCTTGGGCCGAGAATATGAAGGGAAGGAGGAAAAATTTGGGCTTTTGCCCCTAAGCCCAACATTAGAGGTAGTTTAGGGTATTTATTGGACTTATAAAATAAAATTGTGATTTTTGTGCTTTATTAAGCTAGGTTAGGTTTAATTATGGATCAAAACTTGTGTTTTATTTCCTTCTAGGTTCTACCTAGCCCAAAATATTGAAATAAACGAGTGTGGGTCTAATTAGAGCCCAATTAGGGTCCTAAACCCATGATAGTCAAATTGGAAGGTCATTGGTCCGTTTGGATCCAATAAGGAAGTCTTAGTCCAAAATGGACTTGACAAGAACTTCTAGGGTCTCCAATTGTTTGATGACTACTTATAGTACTTGTATTTGATTGAAGTTTTTGATTCACATTAGGTTGAATGCATAGATTACATGGCTCAAAATTTACAGTTGTGACATTTTTCATGTTGCTTTGGTATGGTATTGAGTGCTCAGGGATGGGGTACAGGTTCTAGTTTTTGGCTCAGGTGCTGGTACTAAGCCGATCGATGCTCGGATGTGGCATGTGGGAGCTCATCTCATCGGGGGTTACTCGCAGTATTTGGGAATGGACCCTAGTGGTCCTTGGTTTAGTCAAGGAAGGGAATTTTGAGTTCATGGTTGGTCATCTCGGGGCCTTTTGGGTCAGGATTGTGGTAGGGTAGTAGGGGCTTATCTGGAGCCCAAATCTTGTGGATCTCTAGAATCCTTCAGGAAAGCGGATCATATTGTTAGTTCTTGTCAGTGGGATCGGAAGTGAGTTTTGCACCATGATTCTCAGGATGGTCGGGGTAACACAGGAGGAGGAGGAGGTCGAGATTCCTTCTGAGGCTTTTGCGGGTATGTCATCTTCTATTTTCTTCTGGGCTGTTATCGGGAAGTTGTTTTGCGTTTGGAATTTTGCTTGGGTTCGAGTAAGCAGTATCTCGGGTTGATTTTCTTCTATTGTCTGGGTTATACTATAAAGGATTAAGATATGCCATTTTGCATGCCAAAAGTCTTCAATGAATCATTAGAGGGTCGTATCTTGTTGAGCGGGTTTCATCATGTTCAGTTGTTGATCCGGCTCTTTGTCAGGATCAATTCAGGGGTATTGCATGGAGCGTCTTTGGTCAAGGTTAGCAGGTTAGTTCTCTATTAAAGTCAGGGTTCAGTTGCACCAGATCGACAGTTGCATATGGAAGAACTTTTGGGTTCAAACACTATCGTTTCTAGGAGAGGAGCGGTAGCAAGAAGTTAGTGGCGTTAGTTGCATGAATTGTTTGGTCATTGGATATGCCAGGGAAGTTGTATATTTCGCATGGGTTGTAGACGGTTGAGTTTAGTGGTTCATTGAGAATGGAAGTTGGGGTGAAGATTCATCAGTTCAGGGCAAGGGTTATGATTTGTAGTTGCCAACATAAGAACTCAGGAATTGGTATGGTATCATGAGAGGTGATTTAAAATTTCAGACTGGTTAAGATTCCAAGAGTATTCTTCAAGATTTCAGAAGTTGGGCGATCATTGAGTTTGGCTAGCAATGGAATGCTAGTATAGATTAGCACAGGCCATATACAGTTCATGCTATATGAGGTTGATGGGTTGGTATACCATATGGGTTTAAGGGGTGAGAGAGCTTCATCGAATCCAAGTGGGGGAGAATCGATCAAAATTTCTAGAAGTTTGGAAGGGTGTGGACCTAGGGCAAGTTTCACATCCTGGCCAGGAAAAGAGATGACCTAAGTGGTCGTTTAGATTGGGGTCGTGTAAGTGGGAGCTCAGTAAATTTCCAACCATTGTTCAACGTCTTCTTCATTATGCATGGAAGGCTTGTGGTTGAGTTTGGGTTGAGGGCTCTAGGAATTCGAAGCGTGACCTGAACACCTGTTGGATGCAAGTTTCGGCTCAGGAGGCATGAGGTTGTGATGGTTAGGGTGTGGTAAGGTCATGGGTGGTGACCATGGTTAGTTGGAAGTGTTGTAAGACTGCGATAGGAACGTAGTATCCACCAGTTCGTGGTGGACTATCATTGGAGGTGATCATGAGCAAAAAGGGAGAATCAGTTCGTACCTTGTGCATGGCGGTCAGGATTGCCAAGAAGTATTTCTATGTATAGGATGAGGACCATTAGGGTTTGAGGCGGAGTCAGGCTTGTGTAGCTCTAGATGGGTGGGATCTGTAGCGGAGGCCACTACGTGGTATAGTTGGGTGGGACCTGTGGGTGAGGCCTGTGTGATTATGGCCATACAGGTGGGACCTGGTAGAGATCGTTAGCTGAAGGTTTTAGATCTTGAGTTACTTGATAAAGTGGGTGGTCAGTATGTGACGCAGAGGGGTTCGTAGGCTGGGTAGCCTTGTTATTTGGACTCTTGGGAACCTGGTGGTTAGACCAATTGTGAGACGAGTAGTCTCAGTGATGGTTTGGGAACCTTTATATCGTAGTCTAGTGAGGGTTGGCCATGAATCAAAAGGTTTTGGGTGTAATGCAAGTGCAGATCCATGGATCTCGGGTTATTAGTTGAGTATCAAATTGGCTTTTGGGGAAGATCTCGAGTTGGGAATCGCGAAAGTTTATTTGTAGAATTTTCTATTTCAATGGGATAAGAATTCGGGGTTTCTATATGCCAGGGGTATCAATCAAAGGGTTCTAGGGTAAGGAATGGGTTTAGTTTGAGGATAGATCAGGCCATCGTGATTGTGTCTTGGATTGGTTTTGTCTGTGGAGGGCATCAAGATAAGTCAAGGCGATATTAAGGATTTGGATCTCGTGTGTGGAGCCGCTTGTTATTCAGAGAATATGTTAATTCACTTATAGTTTAGGTTAAATAATCTCAGAGTAAAAGATTTGACCCTGTTACACAACTCTCGTCTCAGTCTAATCGTTGCATGGACGATTCCTCTACTCGAAGGATTATCTGAGTCTTCTGTCAAGTAAAAGTGTTCTACAGCAATAATTGGTCTGTGATTCAGTTTTCTAGTGGGAACCCCAAATAATCAGAAGATAAGTAGACAATCGGGAGATAAGTGGAATGGATTTAGCAATGGTTCAGTATGGGTGGTTTGTCAAGGAGTCAGACCATCTCGAGACTTCAAATTTCAGAGTGAGTAGATGAGGTTATTTCTTGATGGACTATTTTCGGGAGGAGAAAAGATTCGTTCATCTTCAATTTGAAGAGCCCTACTAGGTTTGATTTCAATGGCCTTGGAAAGGATGTGGTATTCTCGGGGTTGTAACGCCCTATTTCGAACCGTTTCCTATTTCGGAGTTGTGATCAAGGATTGGGCATTAGCAGACTTAGGACCCTTGAAGAATTGAGAATTGGACTCATTTGGGGGTGGATTATGTAATTTGGATGATCCGAGTTTTCGGTTTGTGTTTAGGAGTCAAAGGGTATTTTGGTAATATGTCAACTCAGGCTTTTATAGAAATTGGGTGTTTGTTCGGGATAATGTAACGTAGGTATGAGTTAATTAAAGTGTAGAGGTTATTGTTACCTTTTCGTGGATATATGGATAGTCGGAGTCAGATTTATATCGAAGAAGTTATGGCCTTCGAAGCGCTTAAGGCTGTAAGAGGAAACCGTAGTACACAGGGCGTACGTAGGGTGTACGCGGGGCGTACTGATGAAATGGGAACTTCGTTGGGCGTAATGAGGTGTATGCTTAGCATACTGCGAGGGTTGGATTGGGGGTGCGAGACCTCATACGCGGGGCGTACAAGGAGTACACAGGGCGTACGAGGGGTAAGTGAAAACCCTAATTTTTGATGTTGTACCCTATATAAGCACATTAAGTCTTTAGGGCTAGCCTTTTTACCTGCCTCCTAGTCCCTAAAACCCTAGAATTCATCCTTTATCCTTCATGATGGTATTTTGAGCTCATGATGTCCATTTTGGTGTGTTTTGGCCTATATCCAAGAAGTAGAAGATTGGTGCAAGGTTGAGGATCAAGGAAGAGCTTATTGATCTTGATTATGTGCTTCATTTCCAGTTTTTTTGAGGTAAAAAGCTATTAACTTGATCATTGATGTCTTAGATCTATTATGTATCATTTTTGGTTCATTTTGGTCCCAAGAATGAGATCTAGTAGTTTGATACTACTCTAGGAGCTTCAAGTTGTCCCTCTTGGTGTTTCTGAAGATCAAGTTCCATAAAGTTGCCACCTTTAGGGTTTAAATCCATCCATGCATGATTTCAGGTCCTTTTCATGATAGTAAAATGCTATATTTGGTGGTTGGGTCTTTGTAGGGTCGAAATATCTTGTAATATGTCGAAGTCTGTGTATTTGTTTATTTTATATGTATTTGCTAAGGCATCTTTATTATCGAAGCTGAATGTCTAGCCTTAATATTTTTTGTACTTTCAGTTTCCTATAAATAGGAGTTGAACATAGAGTTGAGGTAGAGAGTTTTTCACAACTGACTGACTATCAGTTTTGTACTTGTGTTCTTTGAAAGTAATATGAGCAAAACCAGATCTTATTTACTTCATGTGTTCATATTACATTGTTTTACTCTGATTTGATTATGGTACTCAATTAAAATCTTCTACAATTGGTATCAGAGTAGGAATCATTAGTTCTAAGATCAGATTTTCAGTTGAATTTGTAACAACCCTAAATCCAGGTAAGCTTTATGACCCTTCTATTTTGGAGAGTTGGCAAATTGGTCCCTTAAAATTGTATGTTGGATTGGTGAGTACGCTGGGCGTACCCAGGGGTTACGCTGGGCGTAGTGAGGCCAGATGCAAACCCTAAATTTCTGGCTTGTGCACTATAAAAGGAACATGTAGTCCTTTGCCCTAGCCACCATATCCACTTGAGTGAGTCCTTAGATGTGACATCCCAATTTTTACGGCCAAAAAAGACCGATTTTGTTTATGCTTTGTTTAAAAATCAGAGTACTTCTTTTAATAAAAATGTTGCGGAATTTGTTCCTAGAAAACCACGATAAATACGTTATTAAAACATTTTTTAAGAAATGTATTTTATTCATTTCAAAACACTTGGGATGTCATCGTCAATACAAAAACATAAGCATAAACAGAACTTACATTTATTTATACTAGTGATGTACATCTCTTTAAATCTCTTAGTGTAATGAGACTTCGTATCAACACCTGTGATAATAATAAACTGAGTGGGTCAGGTTGGGAAACCTGGTGAGCACAAAGGGTTTTCAACCCACAATAATATAATTATTATGTTTAAACATCAAACAATAATCCCAATTACCCATTCCCATTATCCTCACATTACGTCCCTAAAACATCTAACACAAAGGACCTAGTCTAAGCACTATCATCGGGATGGACACTACTACTAAGGGGATTCCTCAGCAATGAATGTCCTAAAGGCAACCATGTGGGGGATGGAGTACACTTGGTGAGCACACAGTTCAAATAAACACACAGTTCGAATAAACACATATAGGTTGCGAGCCTGCTAGTGTTCCACTAGACTGTCTAGAATAGTCCGTGGTTGTCATCTATAGTCCGCTAGATGACAGAATCAACAACATCAACATTGAGGCCTCTCATCATTTTATCACACATCACCTATTACATCTACCCATGTTTTACCCAACACATTTTGTAGATATAAAATACATATACAGTTTAAATCATTTAAAACATGTATAAAACGTTCATCCAGCATAGATATCAAGTATTCAGATAATATGCACACATAGCATGTAATTTATAAAAAATACTTCATATCTATGTGTATGCTGAAAGTAACTATGCACTCACCTGGGAAGGTGGTGACTCGACACTCGGACAACACTTCGTTACTCTTAAAACAATTATCCCTTGAAGAAACCTAGTATCATTACCACTAGAGTTTAGTCTAACGTTTGACGAGACTAATTTAGTAGTCTAGCTATTATTATTATTATTATTATTATTATTATTATTATTATTATTATTATTATTATTATATAAGCGTTAAATAATACTTATATAACCCATAATAATAGCCCAAATACTCCTTATAAGGTCCTAATAACATTACTATATTGTAACATAAGCTATACCAAAGATAAGATTGGTACATCTCACTTACAACGGGTTTTTTCGCAAAACCGGGCTTCGCTGGAGCAGCGTTCCCGAGCCGAAAGGCTCTTTACTTGGGATTCCGGGAGCCTCGGTGCTTCGTTCAGGTGCTAGGGGGTTTACCTAGGCTTTAGGGGGCTTAAGGGAGCATAGAGAGAGAAACTAAAGAGAGAAATAAAGGTTTGATGGTGTGAGGAAGTGAGGGAACCCGACACATCTATTTATAGTGTGAAATCCTGATGGACTCACCGAGTAGGAGGACCTACTCGCCGAGTTGGTGCCATGTGTCATCATCTGATGGCTTTCCTTGGAGAGAAAGCAATGGCTGTGATCGCGCCACGTCACCCAATATTGCGTTTTAGCCTTCAAACTCAGAACAATCATAACTCTCGCATACGAGCTCCGTTTTCGACGTTCTTTTTTCAACGTGTAGGTAAAATCAAGATCTACAACTTTCATTTAGACTCTGTCGGCTAATTCTCGACCGATCTTAAATTTAACAGTAGGAGGCGTTTAGACTGTTAAATGACCGCGAAGAATTCGTAACTCCTTCATACGGACTCCGTTTTCGTCTATCTTTTTACCGTTGAGTTCCTATTAATAAGATCTTCAACTCTCATTTAGGTCGCGTACTCCAAAAACCGCTTGAACTAAAATTCGAGTTTCGGGCCGTGCACTGCTAAGCCGAATCTTAGAAAAATCATAACTTCTTCATACGAAGTCAGATTTGGGCGTTCTTTTTTTGGATTTTCTCAGTTTAACATATTCTACGATTTTCTTTTAGATCACTAAGGCTAAAAAGTTGTCCATCGTAAATTCACTATTTACGTTTCCCGGTGCCGTGCCGGTTTTGCCGTAAAACTTCGGCGAGCCATAACTTCTTCGTTATAACTCAGATTTCGACGTTCTTTATATGTACGGAAACCTTGAGACATATTCTAAAACTTGGTTAAGATTATTTATTCTAAATAATATTTTGTTGGAAAGTCGTTTTCGATCCCTATTGCCTCTAAATTGACTAGCCCGGATCTACGGGCGTTACAATTATCTCCCCTTAGGATGATTACGTCCCAGAATCATCAACGAAACAGGGCTCGTATAATGACTATATACGTCATCTATTTATCCTTGGTAATAATTATAACTTCTTTATTCCTTGAAGTCTATCTCTTAGACTTATGGACTGTAAGCAGTACTTGATCGTGCACCTGCTCTCTTCCTCAGGTTAGACTCCAAATTATGACCTATCATCATGTGATGCACGTTTAAACTCAGGTCTAAATTCTAAAACAAACTATGCCTTACTTCATGTTCTAATGTGATATAATCATACTTTAACATGTAGCATTTCTAGCTACCAACTTCTTTAACAACGAGCGTGATACTTCTATTGATCGCTTTGATTTCAATCGTTTGGTTTAAGTCGGACGCTACATCAAACTTGGTTCTTTGAACCATGTAACCTACTCATCGTAGTTGGACTTAATGTGATATGTCCACTAGGGTCGGGATAACAACAATTTTCTTAGTCATTACCGAAACAATGGTAACGACATACTTGAATAAAGCGAAATCATTTACTAGCCTCTTGGTAACCTTGTGACTTTCCCTGATCCAAGTGTGAGTCCTGTGCTTCCGGTAGTATAGGTCTCTACTACCTCTCACACCTACTCATACTCGTCCCAAGTATTGTCCCGCAGTTCACCCAAGTCACCATACAAGAAAAATCATATAACAACTTGACACATTAGATAACAAAACTAGGTTTTATATTATTCCTTGAAACGATTACATAGGTGTTCAAGTTCAACATATACTATGCCTCTAATAGGCTGCACCACGTGGTACTACTTACACGACTACTTCATAGATCATCATTCATGATCCCTTTCATTTCCATCTTCTTCGTCGAGGATCATATGGAACGCTCTTGCCTTCGGTTATGGTGGAATGTTTGGTCTTGCCACCTCCTTCTTTTTCGGGCAATCCTTAGCAACATGCCCTTCTTCACGACATTCATAACACACCCTTTTGTTGGCGGTGCACTCGTTGGCATAATGTCCGATCTTCCCACACTTGTAGCAAGTCACTTCCTCGCTACATTTCCCAAAGTGATCCTTCTTGCACTTCTCGCACCATTTCACTTTGTTTCCTCCTCCACTAAACTCCTTTGAACCAGACTTGATCTTCTTATTAGGCCTCGTAGACCCCTCAAACTTCCTCTTTTTGCCAACCTCAATCTTGTTGGCAGCTCTTCCCTTAATCATATCCTCCATAGACTTGGCAACCCAGATAGCTGCCTCCAGAGTAGGTGCCTGACGCATTGGCACCGCGTACTCCCATGGAAGTCCCTTTGCGTACTTATCGATTTTTGTCAGCTCATCCGGAACAAGACGCAATGCAAACTCCATCTTTTCTGTGAAGTTGTTCGTGTATTCATCGATTGACATGATTCCCTTCTTCAGGGTTAGGAACTGGTTCTCTAGCTCGAGCAGGTCTTGAGCTAAGCAGTACTTTCGTTTGAATTGCACCAGATATTCTGCCCATGTCAGTTACAGGGGCTCGTTGAGGCTTAAAGTCTTCCCCAAGGTATTCCACCAACGTACAGCGCCTCCTCGAAACTGACGCACTGCAAACGTAGTCTGTAGTTTTCCTCTGCAACCGCACATCATGAAAGCTAACTCTATCTCCGAGATCCAATCCATGACCCTGATCGGATCTTCCTTTCTAGTGAAAGTCGATGGCTTGCAAGTCAGAAAATCCTTGTACTTGCATCCATTCCTCTCGACTTCTTCATCTTAGTTGTTTTGTCGAACTATTGGTGGGTTGACTTGACCAACAGTTCCACTGTAGTTCCCCTCCTCAGTCTGCCCTTCGTTCAACTCGGGCTGTTCGATCTGTATGGTCGCTTCCTCTCGATTTTGTTGGAGCAAACATTTGGTTTTCTCCATTTGACGATCCAACATCGCCTGGATCATCACTTGCACTCCGACCATCGTTATTGGCTCAACAGCGGCCACCACAACCGGTATTTGCTCAATCACTGGGGGCTGATCTCGGTTCCTATTTGCATTCACATTTCCACTACGGGCCCTTGCCATCTTGATCTATACACCGAATAAGGTGAATCTAGATCTTTATTTAGGATTGACGTTTAAATCATCCTAATCACCCCGAAACGTTTATATGCTAGTTCTAATATCGTAGTTAAACGCTTAGAATCCTAAACACATAAGGTTTCCAGATCCGGTCGGCAATAGACCATAGATCCGAACAAATAACATCATATCTTGCATAAAACATTTAGCACATAAAAGCATTTTAGGCAAAATCCCTAAAATAATCTAGTGCTCACACCTCACAATTATCGCTTAGCATTCTAAGTTTAAGTCTAGAAATAAATCCATATTCCTAGTTCGCTTAAACTAATGCTCTGATAGCAACTGTGACATCCCCATTTTTACGGCCAGAAAAGACCGATTTTGTTTATGCTTTGTTTAAAAATCAGAGTACTTCTTTTAATAAAAATGTTGCGGAATTTGTTCCCAGAAAACCACGATAAATACGTTATCAAAACATTTTCGAAGAAACGTATTTTATTCATTTCAAAACACTTGGGATGCCATCGTCAATACAGAGACATAAGCATAAACAGAATTTATATTTATTTACACTAGTGATCTAAATTTATTTAAATCTCTCAGTGTAATGAGACTTCGTATCAACACCTGTGATAATAATAAACTGAGTGGATCAGGTTGGGAAACCTGGTGGGCACATAGGGTTTTCAACCCACAATAATATAATTATTATGTTAAACATCAAATAATCAACCCAATTAACCATTCCTGTTATCCTCACATTACGTCCCTAAAACGTCTAACACAAGGGACCTAGTCTAAGGACTATCATCGGGATGGACACTACTGCTAATGGGATTCCTTAGCAATGAATGTCCTAAAGGCAACCATGTGGGGGATGGAGTACACCTGGTGAGCACACAGTTCAAATAAACACACAGTTCGAATAAACACCTACAGGTTGTGAGCCTGCTAGTGTTCCACTGGACTGTTTAGAATAGTCCGTGGTCGTCATCTATAGTCCGCTAGATGACAGAATCAACAACATCAACATTGAGGCCTCTCATCATTTTATCACACATCACCTATCACATCTACCCATGTTTTACCCAACACATTTTGTAGATATAAAATACATATACATTTTAAATCATTTAAAATGTGTATAAAACGTTCATCCAGCATAGATAGCAAGTATTCAGATAATATGCACACATAGCACGTAATTTATATAAAATACTTCATATCTATGTGCAAGCTGAAAGTAACTATGCACTCACCTGGGAAGGTGGTGACTCGGCACTCGGACAACACTTCGTTACTCTTAAAACAATTATCCCTTGACGAAACCTAGTATCATTACCACTAGAGTTTAGTCTAACGTTTGACGAGACTAATTTAATAGTCTATATATTATTATTATTATTATTATTATATAAGCATTAAACAATAGTTATATAACCCATAATAATAGCCCAAATACTCTTTATAAGGTCCTAATAACATTACTATATTGTAACATAAGCTATACTAAAGATAGGATAGGTACAACTCACTTACAGCTGGTTTTTTCGCAAAACCGGGCTTCGCTGGAGCAGCGTTGCAGAGCCGAAAGGCGCTTTTCTTGGGATTTCGGGAGCCTCGGTGCTTCCTTCGGGTGCTAGGGGGTTTACCTAGGCTTTAGGGGGCTTAAGGGAGCTTAGAGAGAGAAACTAGAGAGAGAGAAAGAAAGGTTTGAAGGTGTGAGGAAGTGAGGGAACCCGACACATCTATTTATAGTGTGAAATCCTGATGGACTCACCGAGTAGGAGGACCTACTCGCCAAGTTGGTGCCGTGTGTCATCATCTGATGGCTTTCCTTGGAGAGAAAGCAATGGCTGTGATCGCGCCACGTCACCCAATATTGCGTTTTAGCCTTCAAACTCAGAACAATCATAACTCTCGCATACGAGCTCCGTTTTCGACGTTCTTTTTTCAACGTGTAGGTAAAATCAAGATCTACAACTTTCATTTAGACTCCGTCGGCTAATTCTCGATCGATCTTAAATTTAACAGTAGGAGGTGTTTAGACTGTTAAATGACCGCGAAGAACTCGTAACTCCTTCATACGGACTCCGTTTTCATCTATATTTTTACAGTTGAGTTCCTATTAATGAGATCTTCAACTCTCATTTAGGTCACGTAATCCAAAAACTGCTTGAACTAAAATTCGAGTTTCGGGCCATGCACTGCTAAGCCGAATCTTAGAAAAATCACAACTTCTTCATATGAAGTCAGATTTGGGCGTTCTTTTTATGGATTTTCTCGGTTTAACATATTCTACGATTTTATTTTAGATCACTAAGGCTAAATAGTTGTCCATCATAAATTCACTATTTACGTCTCCCGATGCTGTGCCGGTTTTGCCGTAAAACTTCGGCGGGCCATAACTTCTTCGTTTAACTCAGATTTCGACGTTCTTTATATGTACGGAAACCTTGAGACATATTCTAAAACTTGGTTAAGATTATTTATTCTAAATAATATTTTGTCGAAAATTCATTTTCGATCCCTATTGCCTCTAAATTGACTAGCCCGGATCTACGGGCGTTACACTAGAGAGTTGAGATCCGTGCTTTAGCTTGTGTGTGTGTTTTTGAGCTTGAAGTTATCTTTTTAAGGTGAATAAGGAGCCATTGTTGGAGCTAGAAGTTGAAGAACAAGTGTAGATCTGAGTTCTACAGTGGTTGGAGATCCCTTCTGATGTAAAAAGCTCAAAGCTTTCCTTGTTCTTCATAAGTTTTGCTTTTTGGACCATTTTTAGGGCTTTTGGTTCGAAGTTGGAGACTTTGTGTGCAAAGAGTCTCCATGAGATTAGATCTGACCTTTTCTAGTGTATATAGTGTTGAGGATTCATAAAAATCCAGTCTTTGACGTGGATCTTGTGTCATGCATGATTTATAGTCTCGTTATGGAAAGAGGAAAGGTGTTTTGAGAGCAAAGTGACCTTTACAGCCATGCAAAGGCTTAAAGGTTTCAACTTTATGGATTAAGTCATATTAGTGGAGTCATATCTGAATTTTGGATACAAGTCTTAACCGATTAAGACCTGAATGAGATGGATAAGGAAGCTAGGTATTACGCTGGGCGTAATCCCAGTACGCGCGGCGTAAGGGGCCGCGTACCCCGATTCTGTGAAGGCTCCGGGTACGCCCGACGTACATGTTTGGTACGCGCAGCGTAACTTGGAGGGTTGACTTTTGTTGACTTTTAGGGTTTGGTAACCTTTAGTGTAATTGAGCCAAGTAAGGGGTAAAATGGACTTTTACCTTTCCTGAGAGTGATTAGAGGGAACGGTCTAGCCTTGGGAAATATGTTGATGACGAGTGTTTATTTCATATGATTAGGCGGAGGCTAGGTCTTATTTCACTGAGTCCGAGATTTTCGAGTTACCGAGTTACGCGAGGTGAGTCTTCTCACTATACTTTACCTAGAGTGGTATTATGTGTTGACCAGAGGGTCTTATGTGTTATGTATGAGATTATGTGCTATGTGATATATGTATGATGTATGATTTTATAAACCGGACCGGAGGGTCCAACGATACAGACCGGACTGGAGGGCCCAACGAACTATGACTAGACCAGAGGGTCCAACGAGCTACGGGACCGGAGGGTCCCGTTGAGACGCATCGACCGGTGGGTCGTATAGTAGCCTCGAGTGGCATATGTGTTGCGTGTGGTATTTTGGGGAACTCACTAAGCATTTATGCTTACAGTTGTTGTGTTATGTATTTCAGGTACTAGCGAGGACCGTGGGAAGGCGCCGGCGTGACCTGTACACACTAGAGAAGGGATTTGATTTTGTGATCTGGGGATATGTTATGTTTCGATAACTATTGTTGAATACTTTCGAGAATGTTTTTATATAAAATTTGGTTGTTGAAAAATGAAAAATTGGTTTTGAAAATCTCATTGTTACATGTTGGTATCAGAGCCTTGGTTTGAGGGACTCGGATGCACCTTTGGGCGTATTTGAACTCAAACTGAGGATTTGAGAAATTTTCAAAAATAAAAACTAAATTTTCTAAAAGAGCAAGGAGTTTTGAGACAACCAGAGCAGAGCAATGTGTGCGGTCAGCCAGCGCCCGAACGGTGAACCCCCAAAATACCCTTACATTATATGTTATGAGATATGCTATGTTATGTTATGCATGCTAAAGTAGGCTAGGTATTTATATTAGGACTAGAGTGGCCTGATTTGTGATGCCTTACCCTAGGAGATTACTGCTGCTATGAGATGCCTTGAGAGCGAGTAGGTAGTAGTTTGGAGCTCATGAGAGGTCTATCAGAGGGTAACGAATGCGTAACGAGAGTAGAGTACTTGTGATCCGGGATCCAAGGAGGAGGACTTGGGGTGAATGCTGACGTGGTGTGGTCAGTAGTATAGGGCCCGTAGTACTGAAGACACCGGATCAGTGAGCAGTCGAAGTAAGAATCCTTTGGATATTGGAGGACGAGTAGGGTTGCGTTATCGAGTGCAAGTATGCTCGATCGAGTCTCTGATATTTATATGTTGTATTTCAGAGGCATCATGGTTGGGACACGACACACACCTGATAGCAGTGATGTCAGCGACTAGGAGATCCGTCGATTGATTCATGAGGAGGTGGGTGCTGCCATCCGGGATGAGATTCCAGAGATGTTCGGGGACATGAAGACCACATTGATTGAGACCTTTGATGAGCGGTATGCAGCAGTGACTGAGGCTGCGGCTGCTGCAGCTACTGCTACTGCCAAACCTCAGGGAGGTGACTCGTTGTTGTTTCGGGTGTTCAGCAACACGAAGCCACTAGAGTTCGATGGGATGCATGACCCGATTGCTGTGATGAGATGGATCTATGACATCGAGGGATGTTCCTATACGTGTTCTTGTCCAGAGCACTTGAGGGTACGGTTCGCTCTGAACCAGCTCTGTTTGGGAGCGAAGGATTGGTGGAAGTTCGTGACGGCGAGCTTCACTTTGGCATAGATTTCTGAGGTGACCTGGGAGAGATTCACCGCCATGTTCAGAGACGAGTATGTTCCCCCGGTGGAGAGGGAACGGTTGATTCATGAGTTCTTGACCCTCAAGCAGGGTACTGATTCTGTTACAGTTATTACCAGGAAGTTTCATGAGAGGGCGATGTTTTGCCTTGAGCAGGTGTCTTCTGAGTAGGCTCGCATGAGCCGGTATCTGAGTTTTATGAGAAGAAATATTCGGGATTTCATGGTGAAATCGACTTACTGGACATTTGCTGAGCTCCAGGCACATGCCCGGAAGAGGGAGATTGAGTTGGAGACTCATGCCAGGGAGGAGGCCGAGTCACAGAGGATGGATCGGTGGCCAGCTCAGTCTCAGCCGGAAGCCAAGCGGGCCAGACCCGCTGATTCGAGATCTGGGAGCGCGAATGGCCGCACTTGTGGGAAGTGCGGCAAGAGTCACGATGGGTCGTGCAGGGTGGGAGTATGCTACAAGTGCAGGAAGGAGGGGCATATCGCGAGGGATTGCCCCAAGGGATTTTCGGTTTGCTTCCATTGCTACCAGACCGGCCATCGGAAGGCCGAGTGGCCTCAGCTACTTCAGGGATTAGCGTAGGGATCTGCGCCTGCTGCTAGGGCTACCGAGGTTCGGCCAGTGAAGGCTGAGGCACCAAGGGCTCCTGGGAGAGCTTTCTAGTTGACTGCGGAGGAGGTCCGCGCGACGCCCGATGTTGTGGCTGGTTTGTATTTTGTATTTATCTTTTATTTGATTTGAGATATTATGCTTATATGATGATATACATAGGTACTTTTCTTGTGAGTTCTGTGTCTACTTTGGTATTATTTGACTCGGGTGCGAGTCGGTCATTTGTTACCTTGGCATTTAGTCAGCACATTAGTATCCGTCGAGAGGCGTTAAGTCGACCTCTGCGAGTTTCCATAGCTGACGAGCGAGCGGTGTTTTCTACGGATGTGATTCGAGGATGTATACTTGAGATCTTCGGTGTGGAGTTCCTGATAGATTTGGTCCTGATTGCGATGGGGGATGTGTGTGTTATAGTGGGCATGGATTGGTTGAGCCGATTTGGAGCTATCATAGCCTTCGAACATCAGTTGGTGACGATACGAGACCCTAGTGGGGGAGTACTTATGGTGTACGGAGAGGGAACCCGATGTGGGTCAGCGTTTTGTTCGGATGCCAGGGCGAGGCAGAGTTTACAGCAGGGCTGCAGTGGATTCGTAGCCTATGTGATGGACACGCGAGTGGCCGCTAGGAGGGCAAGTTCGATTGATGAGGTTCCGATAGTGTGCGAGTTTCCGGATGTTTTTCGCGAGGCAAGTGGAGTTCCGTATCGATTTGGTTCCGGGAGCAGCACCTATCGCCAAGGCACCTTATCGCCTTGCTCCGCTTGAGATGCAGGAGTTATCCTCGCAGCTTCAGGAGCTGCTGGGGAAGGGGTTTATTCGACCGAGTAGCTCACCTTAGGGAGCGCCGATCCTTTTTGTCAAGAAGAAGGATGGTTCACACCGGATGTGTATTGATTACCGGGAGTTGAACAAGCTGACGGTCAAGAACCGTTATCCGTTACCGAAGATCGACGATCTGTTTGATCAGTTGCAGGGAGCGTCTTGGTTCTCCAAGATAGACTTGAGGTCGGGATATCACCAGATGAGGGTTCGGGATGAAGATATCTAGAAGACAACGTTCAAGACTCATTGCGGGCATTACGAGTTTGTGGTGATGCCTTTTGGGCTTACCAATGCACCAGCAGCGTTCAAGGACCTCATGAACAGGGTGCGCAGGCTGATGTTGGATCGTTCGGTGATCGTATTCATTGATGATATCTTGGTGTATTCAAAATACCGAGAGCAGCATGTGGAGCATTTGAGGGAGATCCTCGGAGTTCTGAGATCAGAGAGGCTTTACGCCAAATTCTCCAAGTGTGATTTTTGGTTACGAGAGGTCCAGTTTCTAGGGCACCTTGTTAACCAGAATGGGATATTGGTCGATCCGGAAAAGATCGAGGCAGTGATGAGTTGGGAGGTGCCGATGTCACCTACCGAGATCAGGATTTTCCTTGGGTTGGCGGGTTATTATAGAAGATTTATCAAGGATTTTTGTAAGATTGCCGTGCCACTCACCAAGTTGACCCGGAAGGGGGTTGCTTTTTCATGGGGTCCGGAGCAGCAGACCTCATTTGAGACACTTCGCCAGAGATTGTGCGAAGCTCCGGTGCTCGCACTCCCGGAAGGGATAAAGGATTTTGTGGTGTACTGTGATGCATCGATATCGGGGTTGGGAGCGGTGCTTATGCAGAGGGGGCATGTGATAACATATGCATCAAGGCAGCTGAAACCTCGTGAGTCAAGGTATCCCACCCACGATCTGGATTTGGGGGTAGTGGTGTTCGCCCTCAAGATCTAGCGTCACTATCTGTATGGGGTTCGGTGTACTATATACACGGACCATAAGAGTTTGAAGTATTTGATGGATCAACCCAACCTGAATATGCGGCAGAGGAGATGGCTGGATGTGGTGAAGGATTACGACTGTGAGATCATGTACCACCCGGGAAAGGCTAGTGTTGTAGCCGATGCCCTGAGCCGTAGGGCGGAGGGTGCCCCGATACGAGATGTTTGCATGAGATTGACAGTGATGACTCCGGTATGGGACACCATTCAAGGGGCCCAGGCGGAGGCCGTGAGACCGGAGAATCGCAAGAGGGAGCGAGTGATCGGGCAGGTGTCGGAGTTTGTTACTGATAGTCGAGGACTTATGACCTTTCAGGGTCCGGTTTGGGTACTGTTTGTGGGCGGAGCGCGCACTCAAGACCTATTGGCAAGGCAAGGTCTAGGTGTGATCACATCTTGGAGATGAAGTCACATATTGACAAGCCGAGAGAGTTGGGTGTCAAAGTCTTGAGAAAGTTGGTGGTTCAATCACTTTCTAAGTCACATAGTGAGTTCCTTTGGGACTCCTATGAAACAGACTATGACACGACCCTTAATAATCTTATCTATTTGCTTGGTACTGCTGAATCAGCAATGATTTCGAAGGCTAGTAAATCAAATGTGATTAGGAGATCAACTTTCTAACACTTTATGGACAGGGACAATAGTGACATAGGAAATCCAGAAAAGCATTCTCTTCCCAATAGAAAGGGATCGGCCATAGTCAACTCGGTTGACCAAATGGTAAAGAGAAATGCTAAGTCTGTGATAGTCCCATGTACCATTATCAAAGAGCCCATATGTTAAATTGCCAAAGGAAGGGGCATTGGTTACAAAGCTGCCAAATTTACCTAAGGATGTTAAAGTCAATAAGTTTGACTCTACTTCAGGTAAAGTCCATTATATAACTCTGTTAAGCTCCTATTTAGAGATTCTTATTACATAATGTGACTGAGTCACATGGTGATGTTATAAGAATCAAAGGAAAAAAAAGGAGAGAAAGCTTAAGGAAAGTATATGCTGCTTCTGATCGCGAAGATGGACTTCAATCACATCAGAATTTTGAAGTTGTTACTCAGGAGTAATGACACATTGCTTAGGTATATATAACAACAAGGTTTTCATATGGATTGTAAGGATAAGTTTTTCCGCAAAGTTTTTAAAATAAAAGGAAATTTTTGATTTTATTTATTTTAAGTATCCTTACAATGGCATTTGTGAAAGAAATTGTTGTTTATATGATTCCATTGATGGCAATAATGGAAAATGGTTTTGATTCTTTCATTTGTGGTAGTGTCTAAATTTACCAAATAAAGAAAATTTCTCATCACCAAGTTTCAATTGGACAGAAACTTGGAATCATGCAAGTTGTATAGTATGATGAATGAGAACTTTTAAGCATTGGAAAATTAAGACTAATTACTTGTTTAAATGGATGTGTGAGTCAAGTAAAGGACTAAGGGATCGAGTACACATTCATGTGCACTTGTCAAAGTCCACCACAAAAACTGGATAAGACTATGTCATGATCTACTAAGGTTTAGTAAATATGATTATACTTACAAGCTTAAGTATAATTCTGATACATTGAAAAATTTCGATGTATGGCAGAACGAATGAGAAGAATCAAATTAGGCAGAAGGATAAATGTTTCTCAAATCTGAAAAGATGGGAGAGTACTTTAGTATCATGTTATATGATCATCTTAATGATTAAGAGACCTTATCACAATTCATCCTCTATGTGCATTCTGATAGCTAAGAAGAGGAGCTAGGAATTGTTGAAGTGGTCAAATCAAGAAGATGAGTCATACTTCGTTCTAAAACAACTCTTAGAGTCATACTCCAAGATTGTAACTTGAGTGACATATCTTAAAGAAGGTTTATTAACACTAGTCAAATGTAAGAGTAAAAGGTTATCTACTCTTGTACATTTGAAATTGGTAAGTTGTGTTGTTTTGGATAAAACAAAGACCAACTTAGGCCTATTGTGTGAAGTGTTTGTCTTGATAAAGAATCCGCACTATCCTTGAATATTTGACAAGAGAGTCTTATATGTCAAAAGGACAGTGGGAGTCTTAAAGGTCTTGAAAGTCTCAAGAACTAATCAAGAATAAAACCTGAGGTTCTTCACTAGCACACGACTTGAGGTTTATAACCTATTGTGTTGACATATTTTGTGCCCATTCCAGTTAAAGTTGGCTTTGCATATGAGTTCTTAGAGTTCTCAATTGGTTGCATAACAATTTGGAAGCAATGGCAGGCCCTGTACTGCCAGGTGGCAAGAAGTTAAAATTGCATAAGTTCACTCCATATGTGTTTGGATTTGTCATTATCCGTGTCTTGTGACTAAAGTTTTGACAAATTCTTATTGGTAGGAACTCATACACCATAAAAATCTAAGTGTCATAATGTTTCTCTCCGATTCATGAAAATGAAGGTGAGGAAACACTTCCACTAACTAGATTTGTAAGTAGATAGTAATCTTTGCATTCTCAAAGTTGTTAGTAGGCACACTAACATGGACTTATGAGAAATAGCAAAGGTCTAAACAATTAAGACTATGATTATGGAATCCCTTTTCATATTTCTGAAATTGTTTAGACACACTTGTAAGCTATCTAAGATAAGGTGTATGATTTTAGTAAAGTCTTACCATGTCTTTGTGTGAAACATCATGAATCATGTCCCATTTACTTTGGGTACAAGATCGATTACTTGTGCTATAATATTTATTCTTTCTGAATGCCTTGGGGCATTAAGGAGGAAAATGTCTAGAATTGGATATGACTAAAGTGATTAAGCAATTGTCGAGGACAATCTAAGGTTTACCAAATATTGGTTGCTCAAGGACAGTTGGAAGTATAGTGTGAATTTTGGAAGGGCCAATTTGACATAGTCTGAAAAAAGGCAACTTTTGTTCAGAAGTAGTAGCTAAAATGGGAAATAGAGTTGTCTCTATAGATAGAAGCAATTTGTGTAAGATTAGAAAGAACTTAGTGCAAGAAGCATGTTCAAAGCAATGCATACTTTGAACATAAGGCTTTGTGTCCATGGAATAGGTCTTCATTGGAATACCCTGTAATGGTTGTTGACAAGTCTTTGTAACTTTTTACACATTCATTTCAAGAGGGTAGGGCATTTAAGTTTAAATCTAACATATTTCGATTTGGGAGTGTGAAATTAGAATCATTGAAAGTTTGGTCAATTGGTTTCTTTCACAAAAGTAAGGATCATAGACAAACATAGAGTGCATACTTGGTGTATGGCAAAGCTATTGCTTAGAAAAACATAGTGTACATGTTTGGAGCATAGGACAACTAGTGTTTTTTAATTCAATTATAAAGTTAATAAAACCGAAACAATGAATAATGAGTAGTCAGTATGGTGATAAATAAAAAGTGTTTTATTTATATTCATAGGTTTTGATACCATATTAGATTCATTTATTCGTGTATTTCACTTTGCATGTTTTGACTTCCATAATAACTAGGTTATTCTTCCGGAATGACTAAGTTATTCAAAACCATCCACAGTCGGTCATATGTTGGAAGTAGATATGAATCAAGACTGTCATGGGTTGGCTTGTAGAGGTCCAAGTTGGTGGAAAAAGTTGTGCTACAACGCTCATGAGTGCTCATAAGTTATGAGTATTGGATTCAACCCACGCTCATTTGAATCACTTCATGGATTTTATCACGAGTGATCATGTGACGATAATATCTTATATTCATCAAACCTAGAGATATGAGTTGGTACTATGAGTTGGTTATACACTGATTGCACGAAACCGCATTGGTAACTCGATGTTATAAAATGTGTCTTTGTGTATGATTCAACAAGTAGCAGAACAAGCCATATGAGTCGAAGTTTATCCGTTCCTTTTACCTTCAGGATAAAAGCGATATCGTTGCGCCCCTCAATGATTTAGCGATGACACATGTGAGTGCTTGGCTAAGCCAGGACTGATTTGATTTGTTCAATCAGTCAGTCGTCATAAATCGGAAATTGGCAAACAACAAATGGACAGAGAGAATGATTTATAATCCATTTCTCAGTACATATGATATCTAGAATGGTGGAATATATGATCCCTTATCTAATGTACAAGCCATTGACAAAGGTCAGAGTTCATCTACGAGGTCAGAGTTCGATGGAAGCTTTTGAGAGCTACGATTGCCAGTTGGTTCTTGAAGTCATACGCAATAATAGTTTTAGACTTATCCAAGTGGGAGACTGTTGGATTAATGTCTAAGTCCATAACTATAATTGGTAATACTTGACCCGACCCGACATGGTCCATTTGGGTTGCATGGCATCATGCATTTGGATAGACTATAATGAGAGAAATAACACTTAAGGTTTGTTAATGTATTATAAGTTATAATATATTAATAAGATTATTTAATTAGTATTGATCAAGAATTAATCTGGAATTAATTAAGTGATCAAAATAAGACTAATTAAATATATGGGTTGATTGTGTAAATCATCCATACTTGTATAGTGGGCTAATGCTCCATGGATTGTCAAGTTGGGCTAAAACCTATAAGATGCTCCATAGTGTATTTGAACCCATGGATCCAAGGAAATGGAAAGCCATGACAATTAGGGTTTACCCTAATTGTAACAACCATATAAGATCATATTCTTTGAAAAAATCGGCCACTATGGGTGAATAGAGAAAGGCCTAGCCGATTTTAGAAGTGTGGTGTTTCTCTCTAAGTCTTCCAAGTGCATATGATGTTGTGTGAACCATTTGAGGTGTCACACTTGGCGCACTAGGCACTCAATCTTCATGAGGACATTCTACATCAAAGAGGTATGTATTCTATCTTGTTATATTCATTGTTTTGTATGCTAGATTAGTATAATACCTTGGATGTTCATATTTGCATGTATAATAGAGAAAACATAGATAAAAGGTATTTAGAGTTGCATGTACACTTAGGCGTGTTAGAATGCTCAAAACCCAATAGATATTTCATATACTCCAAATTATATTCATTCTTATGAGTGATCCTGATCAAATTTTCGAAACCCACGAAGTTTGTTTCCCAATAGGATCCAGCACTTAATTTTTCTTTGAATATAATTTTCGAGTGATTATATATCTGAAATTCTTGTCACTTTTCAAAATAATCCAAAGAAATCTTGTTCCTGAACACAATGTTCAAACAAGTAATTTCGGTTACAATTACTCACCTTATGTTTAGGATGATATGTAACGAAATTCGCAAACCACCATATTAAGCCTATCAAAGAAGCCCTTCGATACTTTTCTCTAAGTATTCGATTGTATGTCACAGGAAACTGTGAAAGCAATTGATTATCTCTCTAATTAATGAAGTAACCTTTGCTTGGGGTTTTACTGCTTTTTGTCAATAAATTTTGACATCTCAGAATTCCAAAAAAAAATTTAATTTGCTTCTTATCTTATTTCTTTGACTCACATGTACTCACGAAATCCTTGAGGTTCTAAGTAATTCCAACTTAGACTGATGATTTCGCAAGTCTGGCAAATGACTTCGTTTAAAATCCCATGAACAAAAGAGCCCAACCTCGATACCGAAGGGTCCTTATTCACACCGCGGCTATTGATTGTAGTCTCTAGTAACCGTTGGCCCTAGTTTCAAGGCACTTTATGGGGCATGATCATTACAACGGCTATTGATTGCAAGTTTTCAGGAACACGTAGCCTACTCTATTTTTGGAAACGGTTCATCTTTGAGATTAACATATAAAAGGGATAATTTTTTCTGATAATCATTACGCGATTCAAATTTCTCAGACAAACAAAAAGCCCTAATTTTTCTTTCAAGAAATTTCTTAGAATAACAATGGTTGCTACTCAATCCAACACCGAAGAAGTTATCTCACAGTCTCTTATGAAAATTCAAAGCACAAACTACCAAGTTGATCCTAATGTCTCATTCTACCCAGAAGAATTGAAGATGTTGATCGTTACACTGAAAAGGTCACCATTATCAACTGCTATGTTCAGTTCTTTTCCTGTTCCTATGACTTGGTTGTCGATGGCGGCATCAACTCCATCATACAACTATGCAACAGATGTAATAACTTTTAATCTGGTGAATAACAAGAGGATTTGTTTTAACATGAACATGTTCATTGACTTCCTGAACATTCCTCATAACCCACCGTTCTTTAAACCCACCAATTCACAGATTATCTTCATGTTCAATGAGATGGGACATCAACCTACTCTTGAAAAGATAAGTGATTTCAGGAAATCCAGCTTACCATGTATTTGGAATTTCTTATTTGGTATCTTTCTAAGATGTTTGACCGGAAGGAGTGTAGGTCTAGATAGGGGAAGAATGGAGGTTTATGCCATGGTTATGGGTCTTACTATGATTTATGTATCGATTATGGAACTCAGCTTTGGAAGGATTTCAACAAAAGCCTAGAAAATACAAGTGTTGATAAGGGGATTTCTTGTGCAAGGTACTGGAGTTTGATTTTAGAAAAAGTATACGCAAAAGAAGGCATTCAAGTTCCTGAAGAAGGAGAAGTTGCAGAATATTCGTTGTACCAGGTTCCCAAAGTTGTTGAAGATGATGAAAATATCTTCACAAGTGTCGCAAGAATTCCTGATGCAATGCTTCACAAAGTTTCTTCTACTCACAAGGTGTTAGTTCGATACATGAAGACTTTTGATCCTAATGTGCGAACTGGAGTGTTACTTGAAGTAAGTGCTGAGTCATCAAAGAAGAAGAAGAAGACTCAAAAGGAAGAAAAACACAAATCTTCAAAAGTGTCAAAGGCTGAAGAGGTTGAGAAAGATGAGCTTTCTACCAAAACTATGAAGGAGATTATATCGACAAAGTCAAGGGTATTAAAGAAGCTTCAAAAATCATCACACACGACGACTACTTCTCCTACTATTCGCAAAACTGAGGTGAGTAGTAAGGGGGTTGTTTTTAGAGACGTTCCGGCTCATGTTTCTCCTGGTTCAAAGAGAAGAAGAGCTCAAGAGGCTGCGAAGCATATTACTCAAAAGCTCTATAAGAAACGGAAGATGATTATTCGTAATGAATCATCTGATGATGAAGTGGTTCCAGAGACTCCACCTGTTTCCCTTTCCACAATGGTAAATATTTCTCTTCCAATTACTTCGCAAATTTCCACTACCACATCCATTCCACTTGAAGTTGTTACAAACAAATTAGTTCATGAGGAGGAACTTATTTCTGATATGGTTGTTAACGTATCTGATACGGGGACAACTATCACGAATATTGAACTTACAGTGCCAATCAACTTATCTACTTCATTACCACCATTTCCTCTTCCAAATACAAATACAACCACATCATCCATATTTGATCATCCTTTAAAACATCCCTTTACTACATTGTTTCCATCTCAATCACCTGAAACACCACAACCTATACCTTCGCAAGCTCCGTCTGATGAAGAAACCGAAGGTGGAGGTTTTGGAGGAATGTTTGAAGCCTTACGCTTTGATTCAGAGGAGGAGGAAATACCTGATCATATGCTTATGTCAGGTAAGCAATTTAAAATCCTGAATCGAAAGTTGAATGCAATTATTCAATCACAAGTTGATTCTGGTACAAAGTCATCTATATCGGGTTTGGAGGTTGAATCCATGATCAAAGCTGCAGAGAAACGTATCACTGCCAAAGTTGATGATTCAGATAAGAATAATGAGCTTCGCATTCAAGCTCAAGGAAAATCTTTTGATGGCGTTATAAAAGATTTGCAAATTGTTACAAAAGAACGACATGTTCTTTTTGTACAAGATGTGAAGAAGGTCAGGGAAGATGTTAACTTCAAAATTAAGGTGTTAAAGAAAGAAATTGAAAAGGAGTTGATATTGTTGCAGAAGCACTGACCAAGCTTGCTACTGATTTTCAACCGTCTGCTCAAATTATCGAAGCCAAGTATTAAGAGAATAAGGAGCAGTTTTCAAAATTAATTCAGTTGGTGACTGAATTAAAAAGTTGTGTTTCGCAGCCTTCTCAACAATAAATTCTTACTCCGAAAATTTTAACCCTTAAAGTTAACACTTTGGAGCAAGCTATTCAGAAGGCGTTGGCCCCGATTACCAATTTTACTTCCGTTTTGCCAAAGAATGCCCCGCCTGCTTTCACAGGGGTGCAAGGGGGAGAAATAAAAGGAAGTAAAGGAGAGGATGCGAAAACTGTTGGGAAGATACATTCAAATCAACTTAAAACAACTTTGCCTATAATCACGAAACCAATTCCTTCAACAATAGTAACAACGAAGCATATTTCTAAGGGAATTACAATTGGTTCAACAGAAGGAGGAAGTTCAAGTGCGAAACCTCAAACAGTGAATACTGGAAAAGGCAAAGAGGTGGTTATTGAAAAGTCAACAGAAGAGAAGAAAGTTGAGGTTGAAGCTGAAATGGTAAAACAAAGACAAATTCAGAGCATACTAAGGAAAAGAGCAAGTGACCCACCAACTTTAAACAAGGGAGATCCTGCAAAGTTGTACTCGTTTGAAACCATTGAATCTACAGTTTTGGGGAATCACTTGTACGAGTTTGAGAAAAAGCCTAGAAGAAGTTATCATGTTGCGAACTCAGACAGATGCCAACTTGATTTTCCAATAAACGAAATGATGTTTATTAAGGCGCAGTACAAGATCAGTGAAAATTTTGAAAATGCTGATGAATACACTTACTTGAAGATCAGATTTCATGTTGTACTTGCGAAGGATCAAGAGGAAGTTTGGTATTTAATGAAAATCAAGAAAGTTCTAACAATAAAAAAGGATGTAATATTCGAGAACATGCATCAAAACTTTCGATATTTCGTGGTTCGTGCAGATAACAAGGCATTTGATTTTACCGTTGTTGATTTTCCCTTGATGAATCTAAATGATCTCATTCAAGTGGCATTTATCCTTAAAGACATGGAAGAAAACAAGCTAAAAGGATATGATACTGATGTGTTCAGATTTGGTTTCACACATATCAAAATATTCATAGATAAATACTATGATTGCTTGGCATTGATTGATGAAGAACTTGCATCAGGCCTTGGAAGAAAAGATACAGTCTCTTGGGAATCAACTTCGCCTCAAACAGAATTAAAGAAGTACGCAGATGGAGAAATATGCCTTAAAACTTTTCGCATGGTTTTCGCAGGCAAAGATACGAAGGGGAAGCCTAAGAGGTTTTTGTTTAAAGTCTCAGAGATAGAAAGATACACCACTTCGCAATAGACGAATTTCATTGTTCGTATAAATAATTTCACAAAGAATAATGAAGGAGATAGGAAGGAGCTTTAAAAGATAATCACTTGGTATTCAGAAATCCGAAGAACAATACACTCACCTGTTCAGAATCTCACAATCTGAATAGCTTCGACTGTTTACAAAGGGGGAGAATGTAGAGTTTAGATGTTGTAAAAGTCGAAGTGTTTGTTTTCTTTAGTTTCGCATGTTAGTTATTTTACTAAGTCTTCATTTGTGCGAGGCGTATAGTTCAGGACTTAGTATATTTTTTGTACACGCATGTTTCCTATAAATAGGGACTGAGGTTAGAAGTAGGGACATCGAATACACGAGTGATTCATTAATCATTCGCAAGTTCTCTCTGCTTAAGTCTGTAATCAGTTTCTTCATCAATATAAGATCTGATTAATATTTACTTTCTGTGTTTTTACTTTTCATTCATATAATCATGATTGCTTTCTAGATCTTGATTACAATTCTCTTCAACTGGTCCGCCGCACCGGGGCTACAGTCCACCTTGTCCACCCTCCGAGTCTAGTCATCTACATCGAGTCTACAATGTGATTGGTCTGCCCGCACCGGGACTTCAATCCACCTGGTCCACTCTCTAAGTCTACAATATGACTGGTCCGCCCGCATCGGGCCTTCAGTCGGCCTAGTCCACTCCCCGAGCCTCGGCACGTCTAGTCCGCCCTCTTGGGGCCTATAGCCTATCTGGACTGCTCCTTGTTAGACATATTAATTCCCTTATCACTCCGAAACGTTTACATGTTAGTTCTAATCTCGTAATCATACGCTTAGAATCCTACACACATAAGGTTTCCAGATCTGGTCGGCAACAGACCATAGATCCGAACAAATAATGGCACACATGACAAACACATAACATTTAGCACATAAGGGCATTTTAGGCAACTTCCCTAAAATAAACTAGTGCTCGTGTCTAAAATATGGTAGACACTCATCTCACAATCATCACTTAGCATTCTAAATTTAAGTTTAGAAATCGTAGAATATTTCTTAGTTCGCTTAAACTAATGCTCTCATATAAACTGTGACATCCTCTAATTTCTCAGCCAGAAAAGACCGATTTAATTTATGCTTTTTAAAATAAAATCAAAGAAATCTTTTTAAAAGATGTTGCGGAATTGATCCTCAAACAACATATGATAAAAGTTTATCAAAACCCTTCATTAAGAAGGTATATATTTTCCATATATATCAAAACCTCGGGATGTCATATTCCGATACAGATCAAAAGCATAAACAAGACACTATAAGCCTCTCAACAGTTATTTACAACTACTGGCCTATAATCCAAAAATCTCTCGTCGTCCTCCGACTATGCTTGGGGTCCACTACCTGTAACATAAAAAGCTGAGTGGGTCAGGCTTGGAAGCCTGGTGAGCATATAGGGTTTTCAACCCACAATAATAATAAACTTATTAAGTTCACCAATCAACAATAACCCTGATTACCAGTTCCCGTTATCCTCACTTTACGTCCCTAAACACTTATCACAAGGGACCTAGCTTAAAGAATATCATCCGGATGGACACTACTGCTAAGGGGTTTCCTCAGCCATACACGTCCTAAAGGCAACCATGAGGGGGATGGAGTACAACGAATGAACACTCTAGTTCATTAACACCTACAGGTTGCGGACCTGCTAATGTTTCCCACTGGACTGTCTAGAAAGTCCGTGGTCATCATCCAAACTCTGCTAGATGACTGGATCTCAAAACACATTGAGGCCTCTCATCAATTTTATTTTATCACACATCACTATCTACCCATGTTCTACCAAACATATTTGTAGATAAAAATTCTTATACTGTTTAAAACTTGTATAAAACATCAACTCAACAGTCACCTCTGAGTTTTATTGAGAAACCAGGCTCTGCAAAAGTCAGGTTTCGAAACCGAAAAGATAAATTTTCCGGGCTTCTCGGGCACTTCGTGGAGTATTCTAGGCTTTGGAATAAGTATCGGGGCTTCGGGGGATGCTAATATCAAGAAAATATGGGAAAAGGGGTTAAAAGTGGCAAATTTCCAAAGTTACCTGGGTGGTCTCGCACCCTTCTATTTATAGGGGCAAGACTTCTGATCGGACGGTCAAGTGGGAAGACACACCTCGCAGATCCGAAGCTCGCAGGGGGTTGGCTCACACATGGCGCGCACATGGTCTGCGCATGCGAAGGGCTTGCTGGCAGTATGTGATTGGACCGAGGTCTAGGGTCCGAAGTAGAGGGTTTGTGGTATGCTGCGAGGGTTCGGACATATGCTAAAAGGGTACGTGTCGCACCGCTATTGGACCACTTCGGATAAGGCCAGGTGCTCAGATGACTCAGCAGCTTGAATGACTCAGCATCTCGGATGACTCAGCAAGACACGTGGCGCGTTTTGAGCGAGGGTGACGTGGTTGAAGTCCATGTGTGCGAAATTCCTCGGTTTTGGGGATTTTTCTCGTTTTTTGCGCCAAAACTTCTAAAATCCATAACTTTCGTATACGAGCTCCATTTTTTACGTACTTTATATGCACGCGTAGCTAAAATTACGCTCTACAACTTCCGTTTAGACTTCGTTGGCTACGTTTGAATTTAATTTATATATTCTTATTTTTAACAGACCGGGACAGGAAATCCGTTAACAATTCATAACTTCTTCATCCGACGTCCGTTTTCGTCAGACTTTTTACCATTGTGCTACTAATGACGAGACCATCAATTCTCATTTAGGTTGTGTCGGCTAAAAATCGCTCGATCTAAAATTCGACTTTTTAGCTGTCTATTGCTAAGCTGAAACTTTGAAAAATCATAACTTCCTCATACGAAGTCAGATTTGGGCGTTCTTTTTCTCGAACTTCTCGGTTTAACGAATAATATGAATTTCGTTTAGATTACTAAGGCTAAAAATTAGTTTATCAAAAACTCACTTTTTACGACATTCAACACCGTGCCGGTTTTGTTGCGAAACTTCGACAGGTCATAACTTCTTCATTATAATTCGGATTTTGGTATTCTATATATCCCCGAAATCCTTGTTTCGACCACTACAACTTTATGTAAAGATATTGGGCTTATCTTACACTTTAATTTTTGACGCTTATTTTTATTCTTAATTAATTAAATGCTAATAATTAAGCATAAAACACATAATTCACATAATATTCACATAATTCCTTTTCATTTCTTCAAAATAAGTTACAAAGGTTAATCTAGACTATCACCTCAATATAAATGCCTAGGCTAGAAACACGAGTGTTACACCTGATGTCCCTCTTGAGCATACCCAGATATTGGGACATCTAAGCCTGCTCTGAAGAAAACTCCGGGCAAAACATCGCCCTCTCAGTGAACATCCTGGTGATCTCCGTCATCGACTCTGTATCCTACTTCAACTCAAAAAAATCCTAAGCCAATCTTTCCCGCTCTACCCGCGGAACATAACGAGTACTGAACATGTCTCGGAACTGATCCCAAGTAACCGCAGCCCGCTGCGCATCAGAATAAGACCCCGTAGTCAACCTCGACCAATCCTTCGCCCCGAGCCTTAACAGGTTCAAAGCACACCTCACCCTTTGATCAGCAGGGCATAAACACGTGAAGAAACATCCCTCCATGTCTGACAACCATCTTATAGCAACAAGTGGATCCTGAACACCATCAAAAGTAGGGGCTTCGTATTATCGATGTCCCGATACTGAAAACCCCGACTGGATCCTCCCCGTGCCGCTGCCACAGTCGCTGCGGCTGCCGCGACTGCTGTCTCTGTGAGAGCCGCATAGCGCTCATCAAAATACTCAACCATAGCGGTCTTGATTGACCCAAACTGTTCCGGCAACTCGGCCCGGAACATCACAGCGACCTCATCATGTAGGATCTCCCGAATCCTGGTGTTCAACTCATCCGTACTCATCTGACCGATGACCTCATGTGGCACCGATCCGCCCTGGCCGGCCTCTCCTGCTCCCGATCCTGACCCGGATCCACTCCCAGCATGCCTCATAATCACCATACTGAAAACACCACAAAACATCAGATAATTCCCACTAACCCGGGAATCAACCACTAACCCAACCCTAGGGGTTGTGACTTCCTTGATGCGCGTATGGGTCCTGTTCTTTCAGTAGTACGGGCCCATACTACCTTCCACACCTACCCATATTTTTTATCAAGTATCACCACAACACCCTAAAGATGAACATACATAACAAGCAATCAACCCTCACCCCTAGAGGAACACTGAAAATTTCATGCAGAAGGAATCCTAGGCTAGCAGGCATCATAAATTAGGCATCTCTATCATGCAATTCATGAAGATCCCTAGCCTAGTATTAGCATGTTGTTTTATCATATCTCATAAACAAATAACTTTTATGGTATCTTGGGGCTACTTACTGGCTCCGGCTGATCGTACGTCCGTGTCCTCCTTTACTCATTTTTGAAAACGATTTTAAATTCTCTTTTGAAAACTCTCCTTGATTTGAGACTGGATTCGCATGAATGTTCCTCCAATTCACTCAAACAAAGGCTCTGATACCAACTTGTAACACTCTAAAATTTTCAACCAATTTAAACTTTTCAAAAACAACCCATTTTCATTAATTCATTACAAAAAGGTTTTCAATTCATTTATTATCAGAGTATTTCCCAGAACCACATCAACCAATCTAATAGATCACATACATAGCACATCCCTACCAGGATACCGACCTAACCAGTCACTAGCATAGCATCATCCTATAAACCAGGATACCGACCCTAACCAGGTCTCTAACATATACCATCCTAACTAACGGGATGCACACATAGCAAAGCAATAACCTAACAAACAACTACCTGGATTTGCATCCGATAAAGGGCCGGCCTTGGTACCGTAGACCCTGTCGATATAGTGAGGATAACTCACATGTAACTGTCAGCTGAAGAAATAAGATCATGCTGCTCCAAACACGGACACGAACTCGCCTACTGATCAACACCAAAACACCGAACTCAATAAATGTCAACAATTACTAGAAATACCCCTGGAAGTCAACTGGTCAACTCTTGGTCAAGGTAAAAGTCCTCAGTCAAAGTCAACCTTCCTGACTGACACTACTCGCCGAGTCAGCCCGCCTCGTCGAGTCCCTAGGCTCTGAAAACTCCCATATCGCGACTCAACTCGCTGAGTCGCCCCGAGACTCGCCGAGTCCAACAAACTCTGAGTCCCTTCATGCTCAACTCACCGAGTCATCCCTCGACCCGCCGATTCACCGCTCAAACACAAAAGGTTAGGACTCCTCGACCAGACTCGCCGAGTCCATGAACAGACTCGCCGAGTCCAAGGCAATATTCAACAGACTCGCCGAGTTGTTCTTCCAACTCGTTGAGTTTATGCACATATTCATACTACTCGTCGATTTCACCCATGTGACTCGCCGAGTCTCTTTAGTTCTTATTCCATACAGAGGCTTTTCAAGCCATGCAGGGACTCCAGTCCATAGATCTACCCTTTTACAAGCTATCTCTCATGTAAAGCGGCAAACTTTACGTGAACTCAAGGAGTTATGAGCCCGAAATGCTCTAGGGAAAGGCTTTTAGGACAAAGAGTTTCACTAATAGCTCAAGGACAGGAACTTGATCTTCCGGACCATCTCAAGTCCAGATCTGAGGTAGCAACCTCAAATCCAACCTCCAACCTGAAACAACTCTAGAAATGCCCAAAAAACTCCACAAATGATAGATCTAGATGCACACAAGCTCAAGCAACGGGTTATTACCTCAAATGAAAGCTCCAATCCTCTTGATCTTCAATTTCTTCTCCAAGTTTCCTTCCTCCAAGGCTCTATTCTCTCACAAACTGGTTTCCTCACGAATTAGGGTTCTCTGGATCTCAAATGGGCAGCAAGGAGGCTGAGGGGAAAACATAAGGCTCTTTAAATAGGGTGCAAGCCCTGAAAATAGGGTTTCTCCTTCCAGCACTAACTTGCCGAGTCTAGCCGCCGACTCGCCGAGTCAGTCACTTAGCATGTTAGCAAAATTCGACTCGACTCGCCGAGTCGATCTTCCTTAATTACACCAAGAACCCTGAACTTGCAATTCTGAACTCGAGGTGTTACAATTTGTGCGCCTCCTCCATCAATTTCTGACGCACACCTCCATGATAGGGGACCCACACCCTACGGTGGAGGGTCAACAACCCTCGGCTATCATAGTCAAAGGAGGAAACCTGAACCACATTATGCTCGCTCTTCCGGTGTTCCTCCTTCATAGCTTCCTGTTGGGCCTCTACGATCTGCTCCAACAACGGAGTCACCAAGTTCATCCGCATGCAGATATCTCTGATCGGTGCTGCCTTGCGCTAAGCGCATCGGCCACCACATTAGCCTTCCCTGGGTGGTAAAGGATCTCACAATCATAATCCTTCACCACATCTAACCACCAACGCTGCCTCATGTTTAGATTCGGCTGGTCCATGACATACCTCAGGCTCTTGCGGTCCGTGTAAATGGTACAACGAACCCCATAGAGGTAATGACGCCAAATCTTGAGGGTAAAAACAACCGCCCCTAGCTACAAATCATTCTTTGGGTAGTTCGCCTCGTGAGGCTTCAGCTGCCTCGAAGCGTAAGCGATAACATGCCCTCTCTACATCAATATCGCGCCTAAATCCGAGATGGACGCATCGCAGTACACCATAAAATCCTCCATGCCCTCTGGCATGGATAAGATTGGCACCTCGCACAATCTCTGTCTCAATGTCTCAAACGCAGCCTGCTGCTCAGGCCCCCAGCGAAAGACCACAACTTTCCTTGTCAGCATGGTTAGAGGTACGACTATCTTGGAGAAGTCCTGAATGAATCTCCGATAGTAGCCTGCCAGCCCCAGGAAGCTCCGAATCTCAGATGGAGACCTCGGAACCTCCCACCTCATCACGTCCTCTACTTTGGCCGGATCCACCGAAATCTCATCTTGATTGACAAGGTGCCCAAGAAACTACACCTCGCGTAACTAGAACTCATAATTGGAGAAATTAGCATACTAGCTCTCCCTCCTCAAAGTATCCAAAACCTCCCAAAAATGCTCCTCATGCTGCTCTCGCGTCTTAGAATAAACCAAAATGTCATCGATGAAAACTATCACAGACCGATCCAACATTGGTCTACACATGTGGTTCATGAGATCCCTGAATGCGGTAGGAGCAATGGTGAGCCCGAAGGGCATCACCACAAACTCATAGTGGCCATAATGCGTCCAAAAAAGTAGTCTTCTGCACATCTTCCTCTCTGACCCTCATCTAATGATACCCCGAACGCAAATCAATCTTGGATAACCAAGATGCTCCTTCTAGCTGGTCAAAGAGGTCATCAATCCTCGGAAGTGGGTAAAGATTCTTCACCGTTACCTTATTCACTGATAATCTATACACATCCCATGCGACCCGTCCATCTTCTTCACAAATAGAATCGGGGCTCCCCAAGGTGAACTCCTCGGTCTGATGAATCCTTTGTTTGATAGCTCCTGTAGCTGGTAGACAACTCCTGCATCTCAGGAGGAGCCAACCGATACGGAGCCTTGGCTATCGGAGCCACACCTGGTACGAGGTCAATCCTGAACTCCATGGTCTCTCCGAAGGTATCCCAGGCAACTCCTCGAGGAATACATCCGCAAAATCTCGTACCCCGGGCACATCGCCCACTATCTCCTTACCCGCCTCCTGGGTATCCATAACATAGGCGACAAATCCTGTGCAACCCTGCTGAAGGTAAGGCGTAGCTCTCGTTGCTGAATACAAAGTTGGTCATCGCTGTGGCCTCTCGCCCTGGATCACCAGCTTTCCCCCGATCGGGGTCCTGATCCGTACCAACTGATGCACGCAGTCGATCACTGCCCTATTGGGGCTTAGCCAATCCATAACAATAATAACCTTGTTCCCCTGCAAAGGTATGGGAACTAAGACTACCAGGTAACGTTCGTCGAACAGCCTCAATACAGAATCCTAGTAGACTCGGATGACTCAGCAGGACACGTGGCGCTTTTTGAACGAGGGTGACGTGGTCGTAGTCTACGTGTGCGAAATTCCTCGGTTTTGGGTATTTTTCTCGTTTTTCGCGCCAAAACTTCTAAAATCCATTACTTTCGCATATGAGCTCCGTTTTTTATGTTTTTTATATGCACGCGTAGCTAAAATTACGCTCTACAACTTCTGTTTAGACTTCATCGTCTAATTTTGATTTAATTTTTATATTATTATTTTTAACAGACCAGGACATGAAATTCGTTAAAAATTCATAACTTCTTCATCCGACGTCCGTTTTCGTCAGACTTTTTACCGTTGTGCTACTAATGACGAGACCTTCAATTATCGTTTAGGTTGTGTCGGCTAAAAATCACTCGATCTAAAATTCGAGTTTTTAGCTGTCTACTACTAAGCTGAAACTTCAAAAAATCATAACTTCCTCATACGAAGTCAAATTTGGGCGTTCTTTTTATCGAACTTCCCAGTTTAACGAATACTACGACTTTCGTTTAGATTACTAAGGCTAAAAAGTAGTTTATCAAAAACTCACTTTTTCCGAAATTCAGCCCCGTGCCGGTTCTGTTGCGAAACTTCGACAAGTCATAACTTCTTCGTTATAACTCGGACTTTGGTTTTCTTTGTATCCCCGAAATCCTTGTTTCGACCACTGCAACTTTATGTTAAGATATTGGGCTTATATCACACTTTAATTTTTGACGCTTATTTTTATTCTTAATTAATTAAATGCTAATAATTAAGCATAAAACACATAATTCACATAATATTCACATAATTCCTTTTCATTTCTTCAAAATGAGTTACAAATGTTAACCTAGACTATCACCTCAATATAAATGCCTAGGATAGAAACACGAGTGTTACAATTCTCTCCCACTTAGGATGATTCCGTCCTCGGAATCACATATCACCAAACAACTACGGGTAGCGACTCATCGTGTCACTCTCCGTTTCCCATGTGAGATTTGGTCCATTTGTATGTTTCCAGCGCACAAGCACTAAATCAACCATCTTGCATCGCAACTTCATAGTCTTACGGTCAACGATTTCCTCAGGTTCTTCGATCAACCTCTTGTTTTCATCCAACCTTAACTCAGAAATCGGAATTATGTCGGGAACATCTCCCGTGAACTTTCTCAAATAACACACATGAAAGGTGTTATGAATACCCTCTAGTTCTTCCGGTAACTCTAGCTTGTAAGCTTGATTCCCGATCTTCTGCAGAACTTTGAACGGTCCAATAAACCTTGAACTCAACTATCCTCATTTCCCAAATCTTATAAGTCCCTTCCACGGAGAGACTTTAAGTAAAACTGAATCTCCAACTTCAAAGGTTATCGGTTGTCTTTTCTTGTCAGCATAACTCTTTTGTCGATCTTGAGCAGCTAACATCCTTTCCCTTATCACTTTCAACTTTTTAGCAGTCTAATGGACTATTTCAGGTCCCATAAACTGCTTTTCCCCAGCTTCCAGCCAACATGACGGCGTTCGACACTTTTCCCCATACAAAGTGTGATAAGGTGTCATCTTAATGCTTGAGTGGAAACTATTATTATAGGAGAATTCTACTAGAGGTAAGTGTTCATCCCAGTTACCTTGGAATTCTTGGGTACATGCTCTCAGCATATCCTCCAATATTTGAATCGTTCGTTCGCTCTGACCATCGGTTTGCGGAAGGTAAGCTGTACTTAAACACAACTTGGTACCCAATTCCTCTTTTAGACTCTTCCAAAACCTTGAGGTAAAACGGCTGTCACGATCGGATACAATCGTTAGAGGAACACCGTGAAGCCTCACAATTTCCTTTACGTAAGAATTCGCAAGTTTATCCATAGACCATTTCTCTTTGGCTGCTATGAAATGTGCACTTTTAGTGAAGCGATCAACGACCACCCAAATCATGTCGTGACTGTTCCTTGTTCTGGGCAGTTTAGTCACAAAATCCATGGTGATGTCTTCCCATTTACCCATGGGTACGGGTAAAGGTTCTAAACTCCCATACGGTTTCTGATGTTGTGCCTTAACCCTAGCACAAGTTACACACTCGGCCACGTACTTAGCAACATCGAGCTTCATCGTCGGCCACCAATAATAGGGCTTTAGATCCCTATACATTTTTGTACTGCCGGGATGAATCGAGTACATGGTCTTGTGAGCTTCTTCCATCAGAAGATCTCTTACTCCGCCTGTCTTAGGTACCCAAATCCTATCTTGGAATACCTTCAAACCTTGGTTGTTTATACCGAATACTAACGTTTTGCCCAAACGTTCTTCCTTTCGGTCATTTTTCTCTAAAGCTTCCTCTTGAGCTTTCTTTATACTTTCCATAATTGTCGAGACAATTTCAATTCTCAATGCTCTCGGCCTTTTCTTTTCAAGGTTTACCTTTCGACTGAGAGCATTAGAAACAACAATTGCTTTACCAGGGTGGTAAAGTATCTCACAGTCGTAGTCCTTGAGTAACTCTAGCCAGCGTCGTTGCTCATGTTTAATTCCTTCTGATTAAAGAGATATTGGAGACTCTTATGATTAGTAAAAAGTTTGCATTTAGTACCATAAAGATAATGCCTCCATATCTTTAAGGCAAATACTACCGTTGCCAACTCCAGATCATGAGTGGGGTAGTTCTTTTCATGCTCCTTCAATTGCCTCGATGCATATGCTATCACTTTATCCCTTTGGGTTAGAACACAACCTAACCCAACTCCAGATGCATCGATATAAACTGCGAAGTCATCAACTCCTTCAGGTAACGAAAGAATCGGTGCTTCACACAATCTCTTCTTCAACATCTCAAAGGCTTCCTTATGCTTCTCATTCCAAGCATAAGTAGCTCCTTCGGTGGGTCAAAGCTATTAATGGAGTAGCAATCGAAGAAAACCCATGGATAAACCTTCGGTAATATCCAGCTAATCCTAAAAAGCTTCGAATCTCCATAGGGATTTTTGGTTGTTCCCAGTTCATCACAGCTTCAATCTTTGCTGGGTCAACCATTATTCCTTCTTGGTTAACCACATAACCTAAAAATTGGACTTCTTGAATCCAAAATTCACATTTGGAGAACTTTGCATACAGCTTCTCCTTTTTCAGGACTTCTAGCACTTCACGCAGATGCTTTTCATGCTCCTGCTTGCTTTTCGAATAAATCAAGATGTCGTCTATGAATACTATCACAGATTTATCTAGGAATGGTTTACAAACCCTATTCATCAAATCCATGAAATCTGCTGGGGAATTAGTTAATCCGAACGACATAACTAAAAATTCATAGTGTCCATATCTTGTTCTAAATGCAGTCTTTTCGATATCCTGCGCTCTCACCTTTAGTTTATGGTATCCCGACCTAATATCGATCTTCGAGAAATAGCTCGAACCTTGCAACTGGTCGAACAGGTCATCGATCCTTGGCAACGGGTACTTATTCTTTTTCGACATTTTTTTCAGCTCTCTGTAATTGATGCACATTCTCATGCTCCCGTCTTTCTTCTTTACAAATAACATAGGGGCTCCCCAGGGCGATGAACTAGGTCGAATGAAACCTTTGTCCAATAACTCTTGAAGTTGTGTCATAAGTTCTTTCATCTCTATTGGTACTAATCGATATGGTGCTTTTTCTATCGTCGTCGTTCCTGGTAACAAGTCGATACGAAATTCAACTTGTCGATCAGGGGGCAATCCGGGAAGATCTTCGGGCAAGACTTCCGGATAATCACACACCACCAGAATATTCGGCACCTCCTTCTTTTCCATCTTAGCATCGATCACGAACGCTAGATATGATGTACATCCCATGGCCAAACACTTTTTGGCTTTCATTAGGGAAATGATTCCAGAATTTACTCTGCGTTTGTCTCCATACACCATAAACGACTCTTTCCCTGGCGCGTTTACTTTTACTATCTTCTTTCTACATAATATTTTTGCATCGTTGGCGCTAAGCCAATCCATTCCTAAAACTATGTCGAATCCATTTAACTCGATAGGCAATAATTCCTCGTGGAACTTATTCCCATCCAAGTCAATGAGGATGTTTTTCATACGATGGCTAACAGGTACAAACTTGCCACTGGCATTCTCGATTAATAAAGCATTAACTAGCTTATCTACAGGCAAATCTAGCTTTTTACCAAACTCATGCGATATAAGGGAGTAATTGGCTCCAGAGTCAAACAAAATTTGGGCAGACAATTCATTTACAAGAAAGGTACCTGAAGCGACATCGACTTCTTCTTTTGCAGCTTCAAGTGTCATCTGAAAGGCTCTCGCCTTCGGCTTTGGTGGTAGATTGGGCTTTGTTGCATCCTTCCTCTTTGGATAGTCTTCAAGAACATGCCCTACTTCATGGCACTCAAAACATACCCTCTTGTCGGACGGACACACGTTAGCATAATGCCCAGTCTTTCCATATTTGAAGCAAGTCACCTCCTCAGTACATTTCCCAAAGTGCTTTTTCTTGCACTTATCACACCATTTCGCTTCACCTCCTCCTCCTCCAAACTTCTTGGATTTAGAAAATTTGCTTTTCTTGTTGGAACCTGAAGTTCCTTCAACTTTTCTCTTTTCACCAACTTCTGCCCTCTCCAGACCCTTCACTCTGATCTGAACCTCAACATTCTTAGCAGCCCAGATGGCGGCTTTCAAATTGGTTGCTTGCTCAACCATCGGACCAAAGTCCGCTGGTAATCCGAGGGCAAACTTGTTGACCTTAGAGAGTTCAATTGGAACTAGATGAGGAACAAGCTTCATCTTTTCCATAAAACTAGCAGCGTATTCAGTAACACTCATCTTTACTTTCTTTAAATTATGGAACTCATTGTTGATTTCTAGAAGATCCTGCTCAGAGCAGTACTGCAATTTCAGTTGTACCACAAAATCTTCTCAAGACATCTTACTAGCTTCACCCTTGGGCATTGAATCAACTACTAACTTCCACCAGCTCAACATACTAGACTTTAACAGAGGAATTGCAAGTGTGGTCTTTTGTTTGTTGCTGCACTCACAACTTTCAAACATCGTCTCCATTTCGGAGATCCAACTCATGAAATCTTTGTATTTGCACCTGCGTCCATCAACTCCTCCATCCTAGTTGTCTTGTCTAACTATCGGTGGGTTGGCTTGACCAAGAGTCCCACTGTAGTTCCCTCGTACTGGTTGCCCTTCATTCAATACGGGCTGTTCAACAGGCATCGTAGTCTCTTCCCTATGTTGTTGTAGTAATCTCCTTGTCTCCTCCATCTGGCGATCTAACATCATTTGCATCATTGCTTGTACCCCAGCCATCTTCATTGGCTCAGGTGCAGCTCCTACAACAGGTACTTGCTCAACTACTTGAGGTTGAGGCTGATGATCCTTGTTTTCATTTGCATTTGCAGCTCCACTACGAGTTCTTGACATTACAATCTATATAACGAATAAGGAGAATTTAGGTCTTTATCCTTGTTAGACATATTAATTCCCTTATCACTCCGAAACGTTTACATGTTAGTTCTAATCTCGTAATCATACGCTTAGAATCCTACAACCATAAGGTTTCCGGATCTGGTCGGCAACAGACCATAGATCCGAACAAATAATGGCACACATGGCAAACACATAGCATTTAGCACATAAGGGCATTTTAGGCATCTTCCCTAAAATAAACTAGTGCTTGTGTCTAAAATATGGTAGACACTCATCTCACAATCATCACTTAGCATTCTAAGTTTAAGTTTAGAAATCGTAGGATATTTCTTAGTTCGCTTAAACTAATGCTCTGATACCAACTGTGACATCCTCTAATTTCTTGGCCAGAAAAGATCGGTTTAATTTATGCTTTTTAAAATAAAATCAAAGAAATCTTTTTAAAAGATGTTGCGGAATTGATCCTCAAACAACATATGATAAAAGTTTATCAAAACCCTTCATTAAGAAGGTATATATTTTCCATATATATCAAAACCTCGGGATGTCATATTCCGATACAGATCAAAAGCATAAACAAGACACTATAAGCCTCTCAACAATTATTTACAACTACTGGCCTATAATCCAAAAATCTCTCGTCGTCCTCCGACTATGCTCGGCGTCCACTACCTGTAACATAAAAAGCTGAGTGGGTCAGGCTTGGAAGCCTGGTGAGCATATAGGGTTTTCAACCCACAATAATAATAAACTTATTAAGTTCACCAATCAACAATAACCCTGATTACCCGTTCCCGTTATCCTCACTTTACATCCCTAAACACTTATCACAAGAGACCTAGCTTAAAGAATATCATCCGGATGGACACTACTGCTAAGGGGTTTCCTCAGCCATACACGTCCTAAAGGCAACCATGAGGGGGATGGAGTACAACGAATGAACACTCTAGTTCATTAACACCTACAGGTTGTGGACCTGCTAATGTTTCCCACTGGACTGTCTAGAAAGTTCGTGGTCATCATCCAAACTCCGCTAGATGACTGGATCTCAAAACACATCGAGGCCTCTCATCAATTTTATTTTATCACACATCACTATCTACCCGTGTTCTACCCAACATATTTGTAGATAAAAATACTTATACAGTTTAAAACTTGTATAAAACATCAACTCAATAGTCACCTCAAATAAACAATTAATATATTTACAAATAGCACGTATTATAAGGTAAATACTTCATATCTATGTGCAAAATGAAAGTGGCTATACACTCACATGATTTGATGATAATCGGGTAGCAATTTGTTTCCTAAAACGATCATTTCTAATAAAACCGGGAGTTTTATTGAGAAACCAGGCTCTCCAAAAGTCGGGTTTCGAAACCGAAAAGATAAATTTTCCGGGCTTCTCGGGCACTTCGTGGAGTATTCCGGGCTTTGGAATAAGTATCGGGGCTTCGGGGGATATTAATATGAAGAAAATATGGGAAAAGGGGTTAAAAGTGGCAAATTTCCAAAGTTACCCGGGAGGTCTCGCACCCTTCTATTTATAGGGGCAAGGCTTCTGATCGGACGGTCAGGAGGGAAGACACGCGTCGCAAATCCGAAGCTCGCAGAGGGGTGGCTCGCACATGGCTTACACATGGTCGGCGCATGCGAGGGGATCGCTGGCAGTCTGTGATTGGACCGAGGTCTAGGGTCCGACGTAGAGGGTTTGTGGCATGCTGCGAGGGTTCGGACATGTACTAAGAGGGTATGTGTCGCACCGCTATTGGACCACTTCGGATAAGGCCAGGTGCTCGGATGACTCAGCAGCTCGAATGACTCAGTAGGACACGTGGCGCGTTTATAGCGAGGGTGACGTGGCCGAAGTTCACGTGTGCGAAATTCCTCGGTTTTGGGGATTTTTCTCGTTTTTCGCAACAAAACTTCTAAAATCCATAACTTTCGCATACGAGCTCCGTTTGTTACGTTCTTTATATGCATGCATAGCTAAAATTACGCTCTACAACTTCCGTTTAGGCTTCGTCGGCTAATTTTGAATTTAATTTTTATATTATTATTTTTAACAGACCGAGACAGGAAATCCGTTAAAAATTCATAACTTCTTCATCCGACGTCCGTTTTCGTCAGACTTTTTACCGTTGTGCTACTAATGACGAGACCTTTAATTCTCATTTGGGTTGTGTCGGCTAAAAATCGGTCGATCTAAAATTCGAGTTTTTAGCTGTCTACTGCTAAACTGAAACTTCGAAAAATCATAACTTCCTCATACGAAGTCAGATTTGGGTGTTCTTTTTATCGAACTTCTCGGTTTAACGAATACTACGACTTTTGTTTAGATTACTAAGGCTAAAAATTAGTTTATCAAAAACTCAGTTTTTACGACATTCAGCACCGTCCCGGTTTTGTTGCAAAACTTCGACAGGACATAACTGATGGGTTTTATACAAACAATCCTAAGTGTGCATGCAACCCTAGTTTGGATCTATGTTTTCACAATTAGATACACAACATTATGAACAAAAGAATAAAACCCTAATATGCATTTCTATTTTCGAAATTAACATATAAGGTTGGATTACATACCTCTTGTTGTTATATTGCAATAACAACTTAAATCTTCAAATCCTAAGTCTTGAAAGTAAGCACCACAAGTGTAGTGCCTCTAATGGCTCACAAACACCACAAGCAATTGGAGAGGCTTAAGATAGAGGAGGGAGGAGATGGAATTCGTCCTTAGGACCTCCTAGGAGCATGTACACGAATTCTAAAGGCCTAGGGGTCTTTATATAGGGTTTAGATTAGGGTTTCAGTCCTTATCCTTGTCCAGTTGCTTGCCCACCAAGCAACCACAAGATAAGCCTTGAAAAACCCTTATCCTCTTATCCTTGGACGATTTTAAGGATATCCTTATCCTTGAATTCGTCCATCCTTTAACAAGGATAAATATTGCCCTATCTTGCAACTATCTTATAATTACAATTCAGCCCCTCTAGTTTAATTAATTACACTTGATCACAAAATTAATTCCTAATTAATTATTGACCAATATTAATTAAACAAATATGATTTTTTCCTTTAATATATTATTCCTATAACATATTAATAAATCACAATAACCTCTCGCTCTATTTAATTTCTCCAGTCAAGTTGCATGCTTTGGTGAAGGCAACCCAAAAGGACCATGCACAACCGGGTCAAGTACTTACCAAATATGGTTACGGGCTTAGACACTAATCCAACAGTCTCCCACTTGGATAAGTCTAGTAACCACAAATGTAACGTGCAACCTGATTGGCAATCGTAGCTCTCAAAGACGCTGTCAAACTCTGATCTTATTAGTAACATGTCCTCTAGATAAGGGATTGTATAGTCCTCTGTTAGATATCATGCTGAAAATTCTATGGAATGATTAGTCAAGCATTTAGTTTTCTCGATCTCCGATTTATTTGACATATAACTTAATTGAACACATCAATTTAATTCTGGCCGGGCCCGGCACATAAGTTAAATCAAATCATCGAGCGGCCGAGATATCGCTTCTACCCTTTTAGGATAAAATTTACAGATAAAATTCGACTTATATGCATTTACTTATTCAATAATCAACTATACACAACAATGGGTTTTATAACATTGAGTTACCAATGCGTTTTCACATTATCAATGTACAATCAATTAGCAAATAATAAACCATATATCTAGGTTTTAAGACTATATGATATTATCGTCTTGCGATCACCTCTTATATATCATATTCCATACGGTGATTCCAGCAAGCGCGAGTTTATTCCAATGCTCAAAACCAGTTCATAAGCACTCATGAAGGTCGCAGCAACCCTGTGCTATGTCTAATACCATTTAGACAATCTACACACCAATTCATGACAATCTTCATTCATATCTACTTCCAAAACATGAAAGATTGTGGACAATTTGAATAATTCAATTATTCCTAATAAACTCAATTATTCTAGAAGTCAAAACATGCAAAAACTGAAACAATAGTTAAACAATTAACATATGACAGTAGCTTTACTTATAAATAAAACTCCTTTATTTAATCATCAAATGTCAATTACATTTATCTATTACACGTTTCAAAAACTATCTAATCTATGCTAATACCATCCTTCAGCCCAATACTCCTAGCATGTTGCAAGTGCTTAACCCTACTCAGTCCCTTCGTAAGCGGATCTGCTGGGTTATCTTCTGATGATATCCTCTTCACTACGAGTTGTCCTTCTTCTACATGATGTCTGATGAAGTGATATTTTCTATCGATATGTCGAGATCTACCATGATCCCTCAGTTCCTTGGTCAAGGCAACCGCTCCTTCATTATCATAGAAAATCTCCATGGGCTCCTTTATGGCGGGTACAACTCCAAAGTCACCAATGAAGTTCTTCAGCCATATTGCCTCCTTCGACGCTTCGCTCGCTGCTATGTACTCTGATTCACACGTTGAATAAGCTACTGTTTCCTGTTTGGAACTCTTCCAAGTCACTGCTCCTCCATTTAGGGTAAAGACCCAGCCCGGTTGCGAACGATAGTTGTCCCTATCGGTTTGGAAGCTGGCGTCACTGTACCCTCGCACCTTCAAGTCATCACTCCCTCCGAGGACTAAAAACCATTCCTTCGTCCTCCGAAGGTACTTAAGGATATTCTTCACAGCAATCCAATGTGCTCTGCCAGGGTTCCCTTGATATCTACTCACCATGATCAAAGCAAAGGCTACACCAGGGCAAGTACAAGTCATAGCGTACATGATTGAGCCAACTGCGGAAGCGTATGGAACTCGGCTCATTTCAGCTATCCCAGCTTCGGTACTCAGACTTTGAGTCTTACTCAATTTGGCATTGCTTTGTATCGGTAATTCTCCCTTCTTCGAGTTTTCCATACTAAAACGTTTTAGTACTTTCTCTAAGTAAGTGTTCTGACTAAGTCCAATTAGTCTCTTACTTCTTTCTCTTACTATCCTTATTCCCAAAATGTATGAAGTTTCTCCGAGGTCCTTCATAGCGAAGCACTTCCCGAGCCAGGACTTAACCTCCTGCAAATTCGGGATGTCGTTTCCTATGAGTAATATGTCATCGACATATAAAACTAGAAAGCTTACTATACTCCCACTGGCTTTGACATATACACACGAATCATCTTCGCTTCGTACAAATCCAAACTCTTTGACTTTCTCATCGAAGCAGAGATTCCATCTGCGAGATGCTTGCTTAAGTCCATAAATGGACTTCTCAAGCTTACACACTCTATTCGGATGCTTCGGATCCACAAACCCTTCTGGCTGAGCCATGTAAACATCCTCAGCCAACTTTCCATTAAGGAAAGTGGTCTTGACATCCATTTGCCAAATCTCATAATCATGAAATGCAGCAACAGCTAGCATCACTCTAATAGATTTTATCTTCGCAAGTGGTGAGAAGGTCTCTTCATAGTCAACTCCGAGAGTTTGAGTAAAGCCCTTCGCAACCAATCGCGCTTTATATGTGTGTACCTTTCCATCCACGTCGGTCTTCTTCTTGAAGATCCACTTACACCCAACGGTCTTACGTCCGGGCACATGATCAACCAAATTCCAAACTTGGTTATCATACATGGATTGGATCTCGCTATCCATTGCCTCTTTCCATTTCACAGACTCCGGACCTGCCATGGCTTCCTTATAGCTATTAGGTTCATCATGATTTATTCTTGTACGATCACTAATATACGTGTCCCCTTTGGTAGTAATATGAAAACCATAAAATCGGGGTTGAACTCTAACTCTATCGGAACGTTTAAGAGGTAAGGACTCGTCAATTGGTTCAACCGGAGTTTCCTCCTCGGGTTGAGTGCCAGTGGTAGAGGTTCCTTCATCTATCGACTCTTGAATCTCTCCAAGCTCGATTTTCCTCCCACTGTCCTCTTGGCCTATGAGTTCTCGCTCTCGGAAAACTCCTCTCCTTGCAACAAAGAAAACATTGTCCTTCGGTCTATAGAAGAGATTTCCAAAGGATTTCAGCGGGTAGCCGATGAAAATACATCGCTCACTTCGAGGTTCAAGTTTGTCGTGAGTATCTCATCTTACGAAATCCTCGCAACCCCAAACCTTGATATGTGCCAACGAAGGAGCTTTCCCCGTCCACATCTCGTGAGGTGTTTTGGCAACCTTCTTAGTAGGGACTCGGTTAAGGATATGGGCGGTAGTCTCTAAGGCATACCCCTAAAAAGAGATTGATAGTGAAGCACGACTCATCATAGAGCGAACCATATCCAATAAGGTTCGATTACGCCTTTCTGCCACACCATTCAACTGCGGTGTCCTAGGAGGCGTCAATTGTGAAACTATTCCACACTCCTTGAGATAATCGTGGAATTCAAGACTTAGGTACTCTCCTCCTCGATCGGATCGAAGCATCTTGATCTTCCTGCGCAACTGATTCTCCACTTCATTCTTAAACTCTTTGAACTTTTCAAAAGTTTCTGACTTTTGCTTGATCAAATAGATATACCCATATCTACTATAGTCATCGGTAAAAGTCACGTAGAAGCGGTTCCCATCCTTCGTGGTTGATCTAAACGGTCCACATACATCGGTATGTATTAGGTCCAATAAACCTTCACCCCTTTCGCACGTACCAGCTAAGGGTGACTTAGTCATCTTTCCAAGCAAACAAGACTCGCACGTGTCATCTTCCCTAAGGTCGAATGACTCCAACACTCCATCCTTTTGGAGTTGGGCTATGCGTTTCTTGTTAACATGTCCAAGACGACTATGCCACAAGGATGCTTTATCCAAACTATTGGAAGAATCTATATGCAAAACATCATTTCCTAAGTTATCAACAATCATAACAGTTTCATAAATTCCATTACATGGTATAGCTTCAAAGTAAAAAACACCATTTGGATAAGCTAAAATAGAACCATTCTCATTATTAAAAGAAAATCTAAAACCTCGTCTATATAAACCATGAAATGAAATGATGTTTCTAGTAATTTATGGCGAATAGCAACAATTGTTCAAATCTAAACATAAATTATTCCTAAGCACTAAAGAATACACTCCAATCTTGGTCACAAGTGACGATCTTCTGTTCCCCATGATTAGATTGATTCTTCCTTGCTCCACATCCCTACTTCTTCTTAGTCCCTGCACATTAGAACAAATGTGGTAACCATAACCGGTATCAAGAACCCAAGAAATAGCATGACTAGAATCGTTAGGTTTAATTGTGTATATACCTGCGAAAGATGGCTTGATCTTTCCTTCTTTGATGGCTTGCAGGTACTTTGGGCAGCTTCTCTTCCAATGTCCTATCTTGTGGCAATGGTGGCACTCTGCCTCCTTAGGGTTAGGGCAGGGCTTAGCGGGATCTACTTTGGTCCCACTAGAAGAGGCACCATCTCGGGCTTTAACCTTGCGATAGTTTTTAGACGAAGCCTTCCTCTTCTTTCCCTTTCCTTGACCAATAGCCAAGACAGGAGCAACGGGTGGATTGGGAGTTGGTGAAATAGACTTGTCCTTGAAGTTGCTCTCAGCGACCCTCAAGAGACCTTGGAGTTTGCTTAGGGTGACCTATTCTTTGTTCATGTGGTAGGTCATCCTAAATTGATTGTACATCGGAGGCAAAGAGTGAAGCACCATGTCGATCGCCAAGTCTTCCCCAAAGTCAACATTCAACTTGCGAAGACGATCGACATATCTTTGCATCTTTTGCAGGTGCACGGTAAGAGACTCTCCATGACCCATCTTAGCGGAAATCATGTTAGTGAAAATCTCATAACGCTCTTGTCTCGCGTTTTGGTGGTATCTCTCCAATAAGTCTTGGTGCATCTCGCATGGATACATGTCCTCATAGGACTTTTGGAATTCGGAGTTCATTGTGGCTATCATGATGCAGTGAACCTTCGTTGCATCACGCTCATGAGTCTCAAAAGCACTCATTTCAGCCGGAGTAGCGATTTCTGGATTGATCTTCTCGAGTTTTTCATCAAGGACATACTCCTTGTCCTCGTAGCGAGCAATTGTACGAATGTATCTTATCCATTCGCTAAAGTTCGTTCCATCGAAAGTAACCTTTTGGCAAAGGCTCATCAATGAGAAGGAACTATCGGCAGCGTTGTTTGATTTCAACATCTACAAAGGAAAAGGAGAAAGATAGATTAGAATATGAATCCCTAATTATCACCCAATAAGAAAAATTAGGGCTAGGATCCAACAACAATATTTACATCTTAGAAAAGGGATGCCGTAATCTAAATGCAAATAATTTGAAGGTAATTGAATGATGATTCACTAATTCTCCATCATGAAAAACCTAACTCTAAGTTCTAAATGTATTGAGAATTCCAAGGTTCGGATGAGATTCATTGAAACTTTTCAATGGCATGTTTAAATCTCAATATGCCCCTCTCGTTTGTGACTGGGATACCGAGGATCACAAAGCGGGTGTGAATTACCATGCAAATTCACATGGTGCCTTCGTTGTAACGATCACCTATTCGATGTGCCGGTAAACCACACACGCTCCATCGAACTATGATAAACAAAGAATCACCCTTTGCCACCTTCGCTTAGAACCAATTTGTGTGCCGGTAAACCACGCACGCTCCACTAACTTCTTAGCAAGGTGCAAAGTGTAATTTCATGGGATTGCATCAAATTCACTTTTCCTAAAGTAACTAAGATTGAGAAATTTTAGAAAACATGTAGTTACTTTGTATTTCTTATTATACTTTTAATGAGAGAATGAGGTTGCCCTATCCTACCCGTTCGGATAACGACCCTCCACCGATCAAGCAAGCGGTGGGTGTGAGTGTACACCCATTAAGCGTCATTTTATAGGCCGCAACCTTATACCCACCTTATAGACCGGCTTCGTGAATGAGGCCTACTAAAGGTAAGACTAGCATTTTAATTATACATACATATATATATATATATATATATATATATATATATATATATATATATATTTTTATTAAGCTTGTAATAATATAATAGTATAGGGTGTATTTTAAACATTTTAAAAATACTAGGGTTTTAATCTTCAATTAAAATTTTCGAAATTTAATGTCACTTAAATTAAAATTTTAATTATTAAAACTCTTGATTTAATAATTATCTTAAATTAAACTATTAATTTAATTTATCAAATCATAAGGGATTATCTAAATCTAAAAGATAATTACCATTTAAACATTTAAGTTATCCTAATCCCTAAAATCCCTCTATAAATTTCGAAAATAGGGATGGGATAATTCATGATCTTTAATTATCATATTTAACTATTAAAGGATAATTACAAGATATGGGATTATCCAAAACCCTAAAATTTAGGATCTTATCTTGGGGAAGGAGGCAAATCTCGAAATCTAAGGGTTTGCAAACCCTAGATTTCGAAATCTTGGATTGAAAGGAAAAGATTCAAAAACCCTTTCAAGATTTTTGCAAATTAGGGTTAGGAAACCCTAATCTCGAAATCTATGGCCTCCTAGGGTGTATTGGCTATAAACCCTAATTTGTCAAGTTCATACAATTGAATAAAACAAATTGAAAACAAGTTAACCAAAGGCTCGGATACCACTGATGGGTTTTATACAAACAATCCTAAGTGTGCATGAAACCCTAGTTTGGATCTATGTTTTCACAATTAGATACACAACATTATGAACAAAAGAATAAAACCCTAATATGCATTTCTATTTTCGAAATTAACATATAAGGTTGGATTACATACCTCTTGTTGTTATATTGCAATAACAACTTAAATCTTCAAATCCTAAGTCTTGAAAGTAAGCACCACAAGTGTAGTGCCTCTAATGGCTCACAAACACCACAAGCAATTGGAGAGGCTTAAGATAGAGGAGGGAGGAGATGGAATTCGTCCTTAGGACCTCCTAGGAGCATGTACACGAATTCTAAAGGCCTAGGGGTCTTTATATAGGGTTTAGATTAGGGTTTCAGTCCTTATCCTTATCCAGTTGCTTGCCCACCAAGCAACCACAAGATAAGCCTTGAAAAACCCTTATCCTCTTATCCTTGGACGATTTTAAGGATATCCTTATCCTTGAATTCGTCCATCCTTTAACAAGGATAAATATTGCCCTATCTTGCAACTATCTTATAATTACAATTCAGCCCCTCTAGTTTAATTAATTACACTTGATCACAAAATTAATTCCTAATTAATTATTGACCAATATTAATTAAACAAATATGATTTTTTCCTTTAATATATTATTCCTATAACATATTAATAAATCACAATAACCTCTCGCTCTATTTAATTTCTCCAGTCAAGTTGCATGCTTTGGTGAAGGCAACCCAAAAGGACCATGCACAACCGGGTCAAGTACTTACCAATGGTTACGGGCTTAAACACTAATCCAACAATAACTTCTTCGTTATAAATCGGATTTTGGTATTCTTTATATCCCCGAAATCCTTGTTTCGCCCACTACAACTTTATGTAAAGATATCGGGATTATCTCACACTTTAATTTTTGACGCTTATTTTTATTGTTAATTAATTAAATGTTAATAATTAAGCATAAAACACATAATTCACATAATATTAACATAATTCCTTTTCATTTCTTCAAAATGAGTTACAAAGGTTAACCTAGACTATCACCTCAACATAAATTCCTAGGCTAGAAACACGAGTGTTACACCTGATGTCCTTCTTGAGCATACCCAGATATCGGGACATCTGAGCCTGCTCTGAAGAAAACTTCGGGCAAAACATCGCCCTCTTAGTGAACATCCTGGTGATCTCCGTCACCAACTATGTATCCTGCTTCAGCTCCGAAAACTCATGAGCCAATCTTTCCCGCTCTACCCGCAGAACATAACGAGTACTGAACATGTATAGTCCTCTGTTAGATATCATGCTGAAAATTCTATGGAATGATTAGTCAAGCATTTAGGTTTCTCGATCTCCGATTTATTTGACATATAACTTAATTGAACACATCAATTTAATTCTGGCCGGGCCCGGCACATAAGTTAAATCAAATCATCGAGCGGCCGAGATATCTCTTCTACCCTTTTAGGATAAAATTTACAGATAAAATTCGAGTTATATGCATTTACTTATTCAATAATCAACTATACACAACAATGGGTTTTATAACATTGAGTTACCAATGCGTTTTCACATTATCAATGTACAATCAATTAGCAAATAATAAACCATATATCTAGGTTTTAAGACTATATGATATTATCGTCTTGCGATCACCTCTTATATATCATATTCCATACGGTGATTCCAGCAAGCGCGAGTTTATTCCAATGCTCAAAACCAGTTCATAAGCACTCATGAAGGTCGCAGCAACCCTTTGCTATGTCTAATACCATTTAGACAATCTACACACCAATTCATGACAATCTTCATTCATATCTACTTCCAAAACATGAAAGATTGTGGACAATTTGAATAATTCAATTATTCCTAATAAACTCAATTATTCTGGAAGTCAAAACATGCAAAAACTGAAACAATAGTTAAACAATTAACATATGACAGTAGCTTTACTTATAAATAAAACTCCTTTATTTAATCATCAAATGTCAATTACATTTATCTATTACACGTTTCAAAAACTATCTAATCTATGCTAATACCATCCTTCAGCCCAATACTCCTAGCATGTTGCAAGTGCTTAACCCTACTCAGTCCCTTCGTAAGCGGATCTGCTGGGTTATCTTCTGATGATATCCTCTTCACTACGAGTTGTCCTTCTTCTACATGATGTCTGATGAAGTGATATTTTCTATCGATATGTCGAGATCTACCATGATCCCTCAGTTCCTTGGTCAAGGCAACCGCTCCTTCATTATCATAGAAAATCTCCATGGGCTCCTTTATGGCGGGTACAACTCCAAAGTCACCAATGAAGTTCTTCAGCCATATTGCCTCCTTCGACGCTTCGCTCGCTGCTATGTACTCTGATTCACACGTTGAATAAGCTACTGTTTCCTGTTTGGAACTCTTCCAAGTCACTGCTCCTCCATTTAGGGTAAAGACCCAGCCCGGTTGCGAACGATAGTTGTCCCTATCGGTTTGGAAGCTGGCGTCACTGTACCCTCGCACCTTCAAGTCATCACTCCCTCCGAGGACTAAAAACCATTCCTTCGTCCTCCGAAGGTACTTAAGGATATTCTTCACAGCAATCCAATGTGCTCTGCCAGGGTTCCCTTGATATCTACTCACCATGATCAAAGCAAAGGCTACACCAGGGCAAGTACAAGTCATAGCGTACATGATTGAGCCAACTGCGGAAGCGTATGGAACTCGGCTCATTTCAGCTATCCCAGCTTCGGTACTCAGACTTTGAGTCTTACTCAATTTGGCATTGCTTTGTATCGGTAATTCTCCCTTCTTCGAGTTTTCCATACTAAAACGTTTTAGTACTTTCTCTAAGTAAGTGTTCTGACTAAGTCCAATTAGTCTCTTACTTCTTTCTCTTACTATCCTTATTCCCAAAATGTATGAAGTTTCTCCGAGGTCCTTCATAGCGAAGCACTTCCCGAGCCAGGACTTAACCTCCTGCAAATTCGGGATGTCGTTTCCTATGAGTAATATGTCATCGACATATAAAACTAGAAAGCTTACTATACTCCCACTGGCTTTGACATATACACACGAATCATCTTCGCTTCGTACAAATCCAAACTCTTTGACTTTCTCATCGAAGCAGAGATTCCATCTGCGAGATGCTTGCTTAAGTCCATAAATGGACTTCTCAAGCTTACACACTCTATTCGGATGCTTCGGATCCACAAACCCTTCTGGCTGAGCCATGTAAACATCCTCAGCCAACTTTCCATTAAGGAAAGTGGTCTTGACATCCATTTGCCAAATCTCATAATCATGAAATGCAGCAACAGCTAGCATCACTCTAATAGATTTTATCTTCGCAAGTGGTGAGAAGGTCTCTTCATAGTCAACTCCGAGAGTTTGAGTAAAGCCCTTCGCAACCAATCGCGCTTTATATGTGTGTACCTTTCCATCCACGTCGGTCTTCTTCTTGAAGATCCACTTACACCCAACGGTCTTACGTCCGGGCACATGATCAACCAAATTCCAAACTTGGTTATCATACATGGATTGGATCTCGCTATCCATTGCCTCTTTCCATTTCACAGACTCCGGACCTGCCATGGCTTCCTTATAGCTATTAGGTTCATCATGATTTATTCTTGTACGATCACTAATATACGTGTCCCCTTTGGTAGTAATATGAAAACCATAAAATTGGGGTTGAACTCTAACTCTATCGGAACGTTTAAGAGGTAAGGACTCGTCAATTGGTTCAACCGGAGTTTCCTCCTCGGGTTGAGTGCCAGTGGTAGAGGTTCCTTCATCTATCGACTCTTGAATCTCTCCAAGCTCGATTTTCCTCCCACTGTCCTCTTGGCCTATGAGTTCTCGCTCTCGGAAAACTCCTCTCCTTGCAACAAAGAAAACATTGTCCTTCGGTCTATAGAAGAGATTTCCAAAGGATTTCAGCGGGTAGCCGATGAAAATACATCGCTCACTTCGAGGTTCAAGTTTGTCGTGAGTATCTCATCTTACGAAATCCTCGCAACCCCAAACCTTGATATGTGCCAACGAAGGAGCTTTCCCCGTCCACATCTCGTGAGGTGTTTTGGCAACCTTCTTAGTAGGGACTCGGTTAAGGATATGGGCGGTAGTCTCTAAGGCATACCCCTAAAACGAGATTGATAGTGAAGCACGACTCATCATAGAGCGAACCATATCCAATAAGGTTCGATTACGCCTTTCTGCCACACCATTCAACTGCGGTGTCCTAGGAGGCGTCAATTGTGAAACTATTCCACACTCCTTGAGATAATCGTGGAATTCAAGACTTAGGTACTCTCCTCCTCGATCGGATCGAAGCATCTTGATCTTCCTGCGCAACTGATTCTCCACTTCATTCTTAAACTCTTTGAACTTTTCAAATGTTTCTGACTTTTGCTTGATCAAATAGATATACCCATATCTACTATAGTCATCGGTAAAAGTCACGTAGAAGCGGTTCCCATCCTTCGTGGTTGATCTAAACGGTCCACATACATCGGTATGTATTAGGTCCAATAAACCTTCACCCCTTTCGCACGTACCAGCTAAGGGTGACTTAGTCATCTTTCCAAGCAAACAAGACTCGCACGTGTCATCTTCCCTAAGGTCGAATGACTCCAACACTCCATCCTTTTGGAGTTGGGCTATGCGTTTCTTGTTAACATGTCCAAGACGACTATGCCACAAGGATGCTTTATCCAAACTATTGGAAGAATCTATATGCAAAACATCATTTCCTAAGTTATCAACAATCATAACAGTTTCATAAATTCCATTACATGGTATAGCTTCAAAGTAAAAAACACCATTTGGATAAGCTAAAATAGAACCATTCTCATTATTAAAAGAAAATCTAAAACCTCGTCTATATAAACCATGAAATGAAATGATGTTTCTAGTAATTTATGGCGAATAGCAACAATTGTTCAAATCTAAACATAAATTATTCCTAAGCACTAAAGAATACACTCCAATCTTGGTCACAAGTGACGATCTTCTGTTCCCCATGATTAGATTGATTCTTCCTTGCTCCACATCCCTACTTCTTCTTAGTCCCTGCACATTAGAACAAATGTGGTAACCATAACCGGTATCAAGAACCCAAGAAATAGCATGACTAGAATCGTTAGGTTTAATTGTGTATATACCTGCGAAAGATGGCTTGATCTTTCCTTCTTTGATGGCTTGCAGGTACTTTGGGCAGCTTCTCTTCCAATGTCCTATCTTGTGGCAATGGTGGCACTCTGCCTCCTTAGGGTTAGGGCAGGGCTTAGCGGGATCTACTTTGGTCCCACTAGAAGAGGCACCATCTCGGGCTTTAACCTTGCGATAGTTTTTAGACGAAGCCTTCCTCTTCTTTCCCTTTCCTTGACCAATAGCCAAGACAGGAGCAACGGGTGGATTGGGAGTTGGTGAAACAGACTTGTCCTTGAAGTTGCTCTCAGCGACCCTCAAGAGACCTTGGAGTTTGCTTAGGGTGACCTATTCTTTGTTCATGTGGTAGGTCATCCTAAATTGATTGTACATCGGAGGCAAAGAGTGAAGCACCATGTCGATCGCCAAGTCTTCCCCAAAGTCAACATTCAACTTGCGAAGACGATCGACATATCTTTGCATCTTTTGCAGGTGCACGGTAAGAGACTCTCCATGACCCATCTTAGCGGAAATCATGTTAGTGAAAATCTCATAACGCTCTTGTCTCGCGTTTTGGTGGTATCTCTCCAATAAGTCTTGGTGCATCTCGCATGGATACATGTCCTCATAGGACTTTTGGAATTCGGAGTTCATTGTGGCTATCATGATGCAGTGAACCTTCGTTGCATCACGCTCATGAGTCTCAAAAGCACTCATTTCAGCCGGAGTAGCGATTTCTGGATTGATCTTCTCGAGTTTTTCATCAAGGACATACTCCTTGTCCTCGTAGCGAGCAATTGTACGAATGTATCTTATCCATTCGCTAAAGTTCGTTCCATCGAAAGTAACCTTTTGGCAAAGGCTCATCAATGAGAAGGAACTATCGGCAGCGTTGTTTGATTTCAACATCTACAAAGGAAAAGGAGAAAGATAGATTAGAATATGAATCCCTAATTATCACCCAATAAGAAAAATTAGGGCTAGGATCCAACAACAATATTTACATCTTAGAAAAGGGATGCCGTAATCTAAATGCAAATAATTTGAAGGTAATTGAATGATGATTCACTAATTCTCCATCATGAAAAACCTAACTCTAAGTTCTAAATGTATTGAGAATTCCAAGGTTCGGATGAGATTCATTGAAACTTTTCAATGGCATGTTTAAATCTCAATATGCCCCTCTCGTTTGTGACTGGGGTACCGAGGATCACAAAGCGGGTGTGAATTACCATGCAAATTCACATGGTGCCTTCGTTGTAACGATCACCTATTCGATGTGCCGGTAAACCACACACGCTCCATCGAACTATGATAAACAAAGAATCACCCTTTGCCACCTTCGCTTAGAACCAATTTGTGTGCCGGTAAACCACGCACGCTCCACTAACTTCTTAGCAAGGTGCAAAGTGTAATTTCATGGGATTGCATCAAATTCACTTTTCCTAAAGTAACTAAGATTGGGAAATTTTAGAAAACATGTAGTTACTTTGTATTTCTTATTATACTTTTAATGAGAGAATGAGGTTGCCCTATCCTACCCGTTCGGATAACGACCCTCCACCGATCAAGCAAGCGGTGGGTGTGAGTGTACACCCATTAAACGTCATTTTATAGGCCGCAACCTTATACCCACCTTATAGACCGGCTTCGTGAATGAGGCCTACTAAAGGTAAGACTAGCATTTTAATTATACATATATATATATATATATATATATATATATATATATATATATATATATATATATTTTTATTAAGCTTGTAATAATATAATAGTATAGGGTGTATTTTAAACATTTTAAAAATACTAGGGTTTTAATCTTCAATTAAAATTTTCGAAATTTAATGTCACTTAAATTAAAATTTTAATTATTAAAACTCTTGATTTAATAATTATCTTAAATTAAACTATTAATTTAATTTATCAAATCATAAGGGATTATCTAAATCTAAAAGATAATTACCATTTAAACATTTAAGTTATCCTAATCCCTAAAATCCCTCTATAAATTTCGAAAATAGGGATGGGATAATTCATGATCTTTAATTATCATATTTAACTATTAAAGGATAATTACAAGATATGGGATTATCCAAAACCCTAAAATTTAGGATCTTATCTTGGGGAAGGAGGCAAATCTCGAAATCTAAGGGTTTGCAAACCCTAGATTTCGAAATCTTGGATTGAAAGGAAAAGATTCAAAAACCCTTTCAAGATTTTTGCAAATTAGGGTTAGGAAACCCTAATCTCGAAATCTATGGCCTCCTAGGGTGTATTGGCTATAAACCCTAATTTGTCAAGTTCATACAATTGAATAAAACAAATTGAAAACAAGTTAACCAAAGGCTCGGATACCACTGATGGGTTTTATACAAACAATCCTAAGTGTGCATGCAACCCTAGTTTGGATCTATGTTTTCACAATTAGATACACAACATTATGAACAAAAGAATAAAACCCTAATATGCATTTCTATTTTCGAAATTAACATATAAGGTTGGATTACATACCTCTTGTTGTTATATTGCAATAACAACTTAAATCTTCAAATCCTAAGTCTTGAAAGTAAGCACCACAAGTGTAGTGCCTCTAATGGCTCACAAACACCACAAGCAATTGGAGAGGCTTAAGATAGAGGAGGGAGGAGATGGAATTCGTCCTTAGGACCTCCTAGGAGCATGTACACGAATTCTAAAGGCCTAGGGGTCTTTATATAGGGTTTAGATTAGGGTTTCAGTCCTTATCCTTATCCAGTTGCTTGCCCACCAAGCAACCACAAGATAAGCCTTGAAAAACCCTTATCCTCTTATCCTTGGACGATTTTAAGGATATCCTTATCCTTGAATTCGTCCATCCTTTAACAAGGATAAATATTGCCCTATCTTGCAACTATCTTATAATTACAATTCAGCCCCTCTAGTTTAATTAATTACACTTGATCACAAAATTAATTCCTAATTAATTATTGACCAATATTAATTAAACAAATATGAATTTTTTCATTTAATATATTATTCCTATAACATATTAATAAATCACAATAACCTCTCTCTCTATTTAATTTCTCCAGTCAAGTTGCTTTGGTGAAGGCAACCCAAAAGGACCATGCACAACCGGGTCAAGTACTTACCAATGGTTACGGGCTTAAACACTAATCCAACAATAACTTCTTCGTTATAAATCGGATTTTGGTATTCTTTATATCCCCGAAATCCTTGTTTCGCCCACTACAACTTTATGTAAAGATATCGGGATTATCTCACACTTTAATTTTTGACGCTTATTTTTATTGTTAATTAATTAAATGTTAATAATTAAGCATAAAACACATAATTCACATAATATTAACATAATTCCTTTTCATTTCTTCAAAATGAGTTACAAAGGTTAACCTAGACTATCACCTCAACATAAATTCCTAGGCTAGAAACACGAGTGTTACACCTGATGTCCTTCTTGAGCATACCCAGATATCGGGACATCTGAGCCTGCTCTGAAGAAAACTTCGGGCAAAACATCGCCCTCTTAGTGAACATCCTGGTGATCTCCGTCACCAACTATGTATCCTGCTTCAGCTCCGAAAACTCATGAGCCAATCTTTCCCGCTCTACCCGCAGAACATAACGAGTACTGAACATGTCTCGCAACTGATCCGCAGTAACCGCAGCCCGTTGCGCATCAGAATAAGACCCCGTAGTCAACCTCCACCAATCCTTCGCCCCGAGCCTTAACAGGTTCAAAGCGCACCTCACCCTTTGATCAGCAGGGCATGAACACGTGAAGAAACATCCTTCCACGTCTGACAACCATCTCATAGCAACAATCGGATCCTGAACTCTATCAAAAGTAGGGGCTTTATATTATCGAAGTCCCGATACTGAAAACCCCGACTGGATCCTCCCCCTACCACCGCCACATCCGCTGCGGCTGCTATCTCTGCGAGAGCTGCATAACGCTCATCAAAATACTCAACCATAGCAGTCTTGATCGACCCAAAAGTTCCGACAACTCGGCCCGAAACATCACAATGACCTCATCATGTAGGATCTCCTGAATCCTGGTGTCCAACTCATCCGTACTCATCTGACCGATGACCTCGTGTGGTACCGATCCACGCTGACCGCCCTCTCCTGCTCCCGATCCTGACCCGGATCCACTCCCAGCATGCCTTGTAACCACCATACTAAAAACACCGTAAAACATCAGATAATTCCCACTAACCCGAGAATCAACCCCTAACCCAACCCTAAGGGTTGTGACTTCCTTGATGCGCGTATGGGTCCTATGCTTTTAGTAGTACGGGCCCATACTACCTTCCACACCTACCGATATTTATATCAAGTATCACCACAACACCCTAAAGATGAACATACATAACAAGCAATCAACCCTCAACCCTAGAGGAACACTAAAAATATCATACATAAGGAATCCTAGGCTAGTAGGCATCATAAATCAGGCAACTCTATCATGCAATTCTTGAAGATCCCTAGCCTAGTACTAGCATGTTGTTCTATCAAATCTCATAAACAAATAACTTGTATGGTATTTTGGGGCTACTTACTGGCTCTGGCTGATCGTACCTCTGCGTCCTCCTTTACTCATTTTTGAAAATCATTTTAAATTCTCTTTTCAAAACTCTCCTTGATTTGAGACTGGATTCACATGAATGTTTCTCCAATTCACTCAAACCAATGCTCTGATACCATATTGTAACACTCTAAAATTTTCAACCAATTTAAACTTTTCAAAAACAACCCATTTTCATTAATTCATTACAAAAAGGTTTCCAATTCATTTATTATCATAGTATTTCCCAGAACCACATTATAAGTACATAAAACATGAGGAGCGGTACGATCACACCTTCGCCTTGCCTCGATCTCCACAAGTACCTGAAACAATACACTAAAAACTGTAAGCCCGAAAGCTTAGTGAGTTACCCCAAAATACCAACCACATATACCATACTCATAACGTATCATATCATAAACAGAACAGAGCAGCCATGCACTTTTGGTCTACTGTGTGACTGGTCCGCCGCACCGGGCCTACAGTCCACCTGGTCCACCCTCTGAGTCTAGTCATATACATCGAGTCTACAATGTGATTGGTCAGCCTGCACCGGGCCTTCAATTCACCTGGTCCACTCTCTGAGTCTACAGTATGATGAGTCCGCCCGCATCGTGCCTTCAGTCGGTGTGGTCCACTCCCCAAGCCTCGACACGTCTGGTCCGCCCTCTTGGGGCCTACAGCCTATCCGGACTGCTTGCTGGGCCTTCGGGATAACCGGTCCGCGCTGGGTATGTTGGCCTACAACACAAAGCAGGACCCGCCTCAACCCATCCCTAGTCCAACAACCATGTGCACATAAACATATAATCATATAGCAGTTCGCAACTAATCAACCAATCTAACAGATCACATACATAGCACATCCCTACCAGGATACCGACGTAACCAGTCACTAGCATAGCATCATCCTATAAACCAGGATACCGACCCTAACCAGGTCTCTAACATATACCATCCTAACTAACAGGATGCACACATAGTAAAGCAATAACGTAACAAACAACTACCCAGATTTCCATCCCATAAAGGGACGACCTTAGTGTCGTAGACCCTGTCGATATAGTGAGGATACCTCACCTGCAACTGTCGGCTGAAGAAACAAGATCATGTTGCTCCAAACACAGACACGAACTCCCCCACTGGTCAACACCAAAACACTGAACTCAATAAATGTCAACAATTACAAGAAATACCCCTGGAAGTCAACTGGTCAACTCTTGGACAAGGTCATAGTCCTCAGTCAAAGTCAACCTTCCTGACTGACTCTACTCGCCGAGTCAGCCTGCTGACTCGTCGAGTCCCTAGGCTCTAAAAACTCCCATATCGCGACTCAACTCGCCGAGTCGCCCCAAGACTCACCGAGTCCAACAAACTCTGAGTCCCTTCATGCTCAACTCACCGAGTCATCCCTCGACTCGCCGATTCACCGCTCAAACAGAAAAGGTTAGGACTCCTCGACCAGACTCGTTGAGTCCAAGGAAATATTCAACAGACTCGCCGAGTTGTTCTTCCAACTCGTCGAGTTAATGCACATATTCATACTACTCGTCGATTTCACCCATGTGACTCGCCGAGTCTCTTCAATTCTTATTCCATACAGAGGCTTTTCAAGCCATGCAGGGATTCCAATCTATAGATCTACCCTTCTACAAGCTATCTCTCATGTAAAGCGCCAAACTTTACGTGAACTCAAGGAGTTATGAGCCCAAAATGCTCTAGGGCAAGGCTTTCAGGATGAAGAGTTTCACTAATAGCTCAAGGACAGGAAATTTATGATCTTTTGGACCATCTCAAGTCCAGATCTGAGGTAGCAACCTCAAATCCAACCTCCAACCCGAAACAACTCTAGTAATGCCCCAACAACTCCACAAATGATAGATCTAGATGCACACAAGCTCAAGCAATGGGTTATTACCTCAAATGAAAGCTCCAACTGAAGAATAAGCCAAATCTCTGCAAACTCCCTTGCCCCAATCCTCTTGATCTTCAATTTCTTCTCCAATTTTCCTTCCTCCAAGGCTCTATTCTCTCGCAAAGGGGTTTCCTCACGAATTAGGGTTCTCTGGATCTCAAATGGGTAGCAAAGAGGCTGAGGGGAAAACATATGGTTCTTTCAATAGGGTGCAAGCCCTGAAAATAGGGTTTCTCCTTCCAACACTGACTCGCCGAGTCTAGTCGTCGACTTTCCGAGTCAATTACTTAGCACGTGACCAAAATGCAACTCGACTCGCCGAGTCTATCCATAGACTCGCCTAGTCGATCTTCCTTAATTACACCAAGAACCCTGAACTCGCATTTCTGAACTTGGGGTGTTACAATTTGTGTGCCTCCTCCATCAATGTCTGATGCACGCCTCCATGATAGGGGACCCACACCCTACGATAGAGGGTCAACAACCCTCGACTATCCCGTCTTGATGGAGAAGGTGCCCAAGAAACTGCACCTCGCACAACTAGAACTCATAATTGGAAAAATTAGCATACAAGCTCTCCCTCCTCAAAGTATACAAAACCTCCCACAAATGCTCCTCATGCTGCTCTCACGTCTTAGAATAAATCAAGATGTCATCGATGAAAACTATCACAGACCGATCCAACATTGGTTTACACATGCGGTTCATGAGATCCATGAATGCGGTAGGAGCAATGGTGAGCCCGAAGGGCATCACCACAAACTAATAGTGGCCATAATGCGTCCAAAAAAGTAGTTTTCTGCACATCTTCCTCTCTAACCCTCATCTGATGATACCCCGAACGCAAATCAATCTTGGATAACCAAGATGCTCCCTCTAGCTGGCTAAAGAGGTCATCAATCCTCGGAAGTGGGTAAAGATTCTTCACCGTTACCTTATTCAGCTCCTGATAATCTATACACATCCGATACGACCCGTCCTTCTTCTTCACAAATAGAATCGGGGCTCCCCAAGGTGAACTGCTCGGTCTGATGAATCCTTTGTCTGACAGCTCCTGTAGCTACGTAGACCACTCCTGCTTCTCAGGAGGAGCCAACCGATACGAAGCCTTGGCTATCGGAGCCGCACCAGGGACGAGGTTAATCCTGAAGTCTACCTGTCTCTCCGAAGGTATCCTAGGCAACTCCTCGGGGAATGCATCCGCAAACTCTCGTACCCCAGGCACATCGCCCACTGTCTCCTTACCCGCCTCCCGGGTATCCATAACATAGGCGACAAATCCTGCGCAACCCTGCTGAAGGTAACGCCTAGCTCTCGTTGCTGAATACAAAGTTGGTCCTCGCTGTGGCCTCTCGCCCAGGATCACCAGCTTTCCCCCGCTTGGGGTCCTGATCCGTACCAACTGCTGCACGCAGTCGATCACTGCCCTATTGGGGCTTATCCAATTTATAACAATAATAACCTTGTTCCCCCGCAAAGGTATGGGAACTAAGTCTACCAGGTAACGTTCCTCGAACAGCCTCAATACACAATCCCGGTAGACCTATGATGCTCGCACTGACCGGTCGTCTGTAATCTCAACTTCTAGAGGGAAATCCAGCATGCCCGAAGACTCAGGAAACTTCTTGCTAAGCTCAAGAGAAACAAATGATCGGGTAGCCCTCGAATCAAACAACACCTGAATTGGGATACCGTTCACATGGAATGATCCTAAACAGATCATAAACATAACATATCAAAATCACAGTGACGTAACATAAAGAAATAAGAGAAGAAATCGTACCCGTCACCACATCAGGTGCAACGCGTGCCTCCTCGGTTGTCAACTGAAATGCTCGGCTCCGCACCACTGGAGCCTCTACCTTGGCCTTTCAGCCATCCACTGCGCTGCTGCTGGGGTTGGCGCCGCTGCTGGTGCTGCTGCTGTTTCTGTTGTCAATCTAGGGCAATTGGCCTTCTTGTGGCCCCACTGATTGTAATGAAAGAAAATCAGGTCTGACATCTGCACTGTGGGGGCGGGGGTAGTACAATCCCTACCAAAATGCCCAGTCTTGCCGCACTTATAGCAGTCAGAACCTGAACCACTGCGACATGCTCCCTCATGTGACCGACGACATTTTCTACAGCGGTCCCGGCCCTGCTGGCCCTTCGACCTAGAGTCGAATCCCTTGGGTTTCGTCCCCGAAACCCCTGTAACCTGCTTAGTCTCTAGCTTTTCTTCTTGAGGTGCTACAAATTGATCTCCCTCTCCCACGCCCTGGCAATCATGGAGTCCAAGGTCGGGCATGCCGAGAAGCTGACATGTTCCCTGATGTCGGCTCTTAATATGTCGTGATAGCGGGTCCTCCTCATATCCTCATCTCTTGCATACTGGGGCACCAAAAGAGCCCTCTCCCAGAACTTGGTGGTGATCTCCGTCACAGTCTCCGTAGTCTGTCTCATATCAAAAAACTCCATGGCTAGCTGCTGAAGCTCCACATCTGGCGCGAACTTTGCCCTGAATCTGGTCATAAAGTCTGACCAGGTCATAGCCTCGCCGGCGGGGGCTCCCAATGAGTCACCACCCGACTCCCACCAATCTCTTACTCTGTCTCTCAAACATCCCGCCGTAAAGTGGACCTTCGACCCTTCTGGGAAGAAGCTCGTCAACTGCGCAGACTCAATGTCTGCGATCCATCTCCTAGCAGCAATGGGGTCCTTCACCCCGTGAAAATCCGACACACCACTCCTTATGAAATCCTTGAACGACAGTGTGCGCGTGCCCGCTTGGCCAGACGCCAAATCACTCCTGAATGATCGGAGGCGATCATCCATCAGCTCGATGATCCCCTCCTTGATCGACCTGAATATGACCGGGGTCGCCTCAAGGATACCTCTCGTAATCTCAGACGCGATGAACTCGCGTAACCCGTCATCAACCTGCTCGGATCCCGCGTTCGAGCTCGATCCCAGTCCTGACCCAAATCCTAATCCACTTGCTCCATGTCGTGTGGTCACCATACTGAAAATAAACACATAAACTTCAGGATCAAACATACCCCAAAAGGTCTCACACATTATCCCAGATTCCTGGTTCCATCTCGGCCCTCCTTGACTCGAGTACGGATCCTCTGCTTTCAGTAGTACGGGCCCATACTACCTTCCACATCTATTCATACTTTCCTCAAGGATTGCTTCGACTTCACCAAGTCCCTTAACCAATATCCCTTTCCAACTAATCTCATCCTAGGCTTTCCTAGGGCACTCTCCGACCTACTCTCCGCCATTAGCTGCACCAGGAGTCCCTACCATCCTTCCCTAAGTAGCTTGCGGATACTACTACATATTCGCTCACTAGTTAGTTAAAGTTAGCCAGGACCCCTATATCACAAAGCAAGCAACATTCATACATCGAGTAACCATAGCAAGCATAACCTAACCAAGCTATCCTACTGCTGACTAGGCAGTCCTAGCATGCAGCTCATACAACAGGCATATAAGGCATCTTCCTAGATCATTAGCCCTAATCTAGCATGCAGTTCTCAGAAACATATATCAGGCATAAAAGGCGTCCTCCTAGATCCTTAGACCTATTCTAGCATAGAGTTCTCAGAATCACATATCGTACAACATTGCATAACAAGTATGGGTATCTTGAGGAAAACTTACTTGAGCTCCGCCGGTCGCACGCATCACACACCTTGTTCTTTCTCAAACTCTTTTTCTTAGATTTAGAAAACCATTTTCTTTGTAAAAATCCTTTAGCCCCTCGGTTTGAGTCCAGACACCCCTGAAGGTGTAACACTCGTGTTTCTAACCTAGGCATTTATATTGAGGTGAAAGTCTAGGTTAAACTTTGTAACTCATTTTGAAGAAATGAAAAGGAATTATGTGAATTATGTGCTTTGTGCTTAATTATTAGCATTTAATTAATTAAGAATAAAAATAATCGTCAAAATTAAAGTGTGAGATAAGCCCGATATCTTTACATAAAGTTGTAGTGGTCGAAAAAAGGATTTCAGGGATATAAAGAATACCAAAATCCGAGTTATAATGAAGAAGTTATGACCTGTCGAAGTTTCGCGACAAAACCGACACGGTGCTGAATGTGGTAAAAAGTGAGTTTTTGATAAACTACTTTTTAGCCTTAGTAATCTAAATGAAAGTCGTAGTATTCGTTAAACCGAGAAGTTTGATAAAAAGAACGCCCAAATATGACTTCGTATGAGGAAGTTATGATTTTTCGAAGTTTCAGCTTAGCAGTAGACAGCTAAAAACTCAAATTTTAGATCGAGCGATTTCTAGCCAACACTACCTAAACGAGAATTGAAGGTCCCGTCATTAGTAGCACAATGGTAAAAAGTCTGACGAAAACGGACGTTGGATGAAAAAGTTATGAATTTTTAACGGATTTCCTGTCCTGGTCTATTAAAAATAATAATATAAAAATTATATCAAAATTAGCCGAGGAAGTCTAAACGGAAGTTGTAGGGCGTAATTTTAGCTACGAGTGCATATAAAGAACATCAAAAACAGAGCTCGTATGCGAATGTTATCGATTTTAGAAATTTTGGCGCGAAAAAAGAGAAAAATCCTCAAAACCAAGGAATTTCGCACACGTGGACTTCGGCCACGTCACCCTCGCTCAAAACGTGCCACGTGTCTTGCTCAGTCATCCGAGCTGCTGAGTCATTCAAGCTACTGAGTCATCCGAGCATCTGGCCTTATCCAAAGTGGTCCAATAGCGGTGCGACACGTACCCTCTTAGCACATGTCTGAACCCTCGCAGCATGCCACGAACCCTCTACTTCGGACCCTAGACCTCGGTCCAATCACAGACTGCCAGCGAGCCCCTCGCATGCACAGACCATGTGCGAGCCATGTGCAAGCCACCTCCCCTGCGAGCTTAGGATCTGCGACGCGTGTCTTCTCTCCCGACCATCCGATCAGAAGCCTCGCCCCTATAAATAGAAGGGTGCAAGACCTCCCGTGTAACTTTGGAAACTTGCCACTTTTAACCCCTTTTCCCATATTTTCTTCATATTAACATCCCCTAAAGCCCCGGTATCGATTATAAGCCCCAGAATACTCCACGAAGTGTCAGAGAAGCCCGGAAAATTTATCTTTTCGGTTTCGAAGCCCGACCTTTGCAAAGCCCGGTTTCTCAATAAAACTACCAGTTTTTTCAGAAACGATCGTTTTAGAAAACGAATTGCTGCCCGATTATCGTCAAATCATGTGAGTGTATAGTCACTTTCATTTTACACATAGATATGAAGTATTTACCTTATAATACGTGTTATGTGTAAATATATTAGTTGTTTATTTGAGGTGACTATTGAGTTGATGTTTTATACAAGTTTTAAATTGTATAAGCATTTTTATCTACAAATATGTTGGGTAGATAGTGATATGTGATCAAATAAAATTGATGAGAGGCCTCGATGTGTTTTGAGATCCAGTCATCTAGAGGAGTTTGGATGACGACCACAGACTTTCTAGACAGTCCAGTGGGAAACATTACAGGTCTGCAACCTGTAGGTGTTAATGAACTAAGAGTGTTCATTCGCTGTACTCCATCCCCCTCATGGTTGCCTTTAGGACATGTATGGCCGAGGAAACCCCTTAGCAGTAGTGTCCATCCCGATGATATTCTTTAAGCTAGGTCCCTTTTGATAAGTGTTTAGGGACGTAAAGTGAGGATAACGGGAACGCGTAATCAGGGTTATTGTTGATTGATGAACTTAGTAAGTTTATTATTATTGTGGGTTGAAAACCCTATATGCTCACCAAGATCCCAAGCCCGACCCACTCAGCATTTTATGTTATAGGTAGTGGACCCCGAGCATAGTGGGAGGACAACGATTGATTTTTGGATTATAGGCCAGTAGTTGTAAATAACTGTTGAAAGGCTTATAATGTCTTGTTTATGCTTTTGATCTGTATCGGAACATCGCATCCCGAGTTTTTGATATATACATGGAAAATATATACCTTCTTAATGAAGGGGTTTGATAAACTTTTATCATATGTTGTTTGGGGACCAATTCCGCAACATCTTTTAAAAAGATTTCTTTGATTTTATTTTAAACAGGATAAATTAAATCGGTCTTTTCTGGCCGAGAAATTAGGGGATGTCACAGTTGGTATCAGAGCATTAGTTTAAGCGAACTAAGAAATATCCTACGATTTCTAAACTTAAACTTAGAATGCTAAGTGATGATTGTGAGATGAGTGTCTACCATATTTTAGACACGAGCACTAGTTTATTTTAGGGAAGATGCCTAAAATGCCCTTATATGCTAAATGCTATGTGTTTGCCATGTGTGCCATTATTTGTTCGGATCTATGGTTTATTGCCTACCGGATCTGGAAACCTTATGTGTGTAGGATTCTAAGCGTATGATTACGAGGTTAGAACTAACATGTAAACATTTCGGAGTGATAAGATAATTGACATGTCTAACAAGGATAAAGACCTAAATTCGCCTTATTTGTTATATAGATTGTAATGGAAAGAACTCGTAGTGGAGATGCAAATGCAAACGTAAACAGGGATCAACGGCCTCAACCTCAAGTAGTTGAGCAAGTACCTATTGTAGGAGCTGCAGCTGAGCCAATGACGATGGCTGGGGTACAAGCAATGATGCAAATGATGTTAGATCGCCAGATGGAGGAGACAAGGCGATTACTAAAACAACATATGGAAGAGACTATGATGCCTGTTGAACAGCCCGTATTGAGTGAAGGGCAATCAGTAGGAGGGAACTACAGTGGGACTCTTGGTCAAGCCAACCCACTGACAGTTAGACAAGACAACCGGGATGGAGGAGTTGGTGGACGCGGATGCAAATACAAAGATTTCATGGCATCTAAACCGCCGTGTCTATTTGGAAGTCTGACACCGGTGGAAGTCATGAATTGGATCTCCGAAATGGAGACGATGTTTGAAAGTTATGAGTGCAGCAACAAACAAAAGACCGCACTTGCAATTCCTATGTTAAAGTCTGGTGTGTTGAGCTGGTGGAAGTTACTAGCTGATTTGATGCCCAAGGGTGAAGCTAGTAAGATGTCTTGGGAAGATTTTGTGGTACAACTAGAAATTGTAGTACTACTCTGAGCAGGATCTTCTGGAAACAAAAGACCGCACTTGCAATTCCTCTGTTAAAGTCTAGTGTGTTGTGCTGGTGGAAATTAGTCGCTGATTCGATGCCCAAGGGTGAAGCTAGTAAGATGTCTTGGGAAGATTTTGTGGTACAACTGAAATTGCAGTACTGCTCTGAGCAGGATCTTCTGGAAATCAACAATGAGTTCCAAAATTTAAAGAAAGGAAAGATGAGCGTTCCTGAATACGCTGCTAGTTTTATGGAAAAGATGAAGCTTGTTCCTCATCTAGTTCCAACTGAACTCTCTAAGGTCAACAAGTTTTCCCTCGGTTACCAGCGAACTTTGGTCCGATGGTTAAGCAAGCAACCACTTTGAAAGCCGCCATCTGGGTTGCTAAGAATGTTGAGGTTCAGATCAGAGAGAAGGGTCTAGAGAGGGAAGAAGTTGGTGAAAAGAGAAAATTTGAAGGAACTTCAGGTTCCAACCAGAAAAGCAAATTTTCTAAGTCTAAGAAGCTTGGAGGAGGAGGAGGTGAAGCGAAATGGTGTGAGAAGTGCAAGAAAAAGCACTCTGGGAAATGTGGTGAGGAGGTGACTTGCTTCAAATGTGGAAAGGCTAGGCATTATGATAACATGTGTCCGTCCGACAAGAGGGTATGTTTTGAGTGCCATGAAGTAGGGCATGTTCTTAAAGACTGTCCAAAGAGGAAGGATGCAACAATGCCCAATATACCACCAAAGGTGAAGGCAAGAGCCTTTCAGATGACATTTGAAGCTGCAAAAAAAAGAAGTCGATGTCGCTTCAGGTACCTTTCTTGTAAACGAATTGCCTGCCCAAATTTTGTTTGATTCTGGAGCCAATTACTCCTTTATATCGCATGAATTTGGTAAAAAGCTAGCTTTGCCTGTAGATAAGCTAGTTAATGCTTTATTAGTCGAGATTGCCAGTGGCAAGTTTGTACCTGTTAGCCATCGTATGAAAAACATCCTCATTGACTTGGATGGGAATAAGTTCCACGAGGAATTATTGCCTATCGAGTTAAATGGATTCGACATAGTTTTAGGAATGGATTGCCTTAGCGCCAACGATACAGTAATATTATGTAGAAAGAATATAGTAAAAGTAAACCCGCCAGGGAAAGAGTCGTTTATGGTGTATGGAGACAAACACAGAGTAAATTCTGGAATCATTTCCCTAATGAAAGCCAGAAAGTGTTTGGCCAAGGGATGTACATCATATCTAGTGTTCGTGATCAATGCTAAGATGGAAAAGAAGGAGGTGTAGAATATTCCGATGGTGTGTGGTTATCCAGGAGTCTTTCCCGAAGATCTTCCTGGATTGCCCCCTGATCGTCAAGTAGAATTTCGTATCGACTTGTTAACAGGAACGACGCCGATAGCAAAAGCACCATATCGATTAGCACCAACAGAGATGAAAGAACTTCAGACACAACTTCAGGAGTTATTGGACAAAGGTTTCATTCAACCTAGTTCATCGCCCTGGGGAGCCCCTGTGTTATTTGTAACGAAGAAAGACGGGAACATGAGAATGTGCATCGATTACAAAGAGCTGAACAAAGTGACGATAAAGAACAAGTACCCGTTGCCAAGGATCGATGACCTGTTCGACCAGTTGCAAGGTTCCAGCTATTTCTCGAAGATCGATCTTAGGTTGGGATACCATCAACTAAAGGTGAGAGAGCAGGATATCGAAAAGACTGCGTTTAGAACAAGATATGGACACTATGAATTTTTGGTTATGTCGTTCGGATTAACCAATGCCCCAGCAGCTTTCATGGATTTGATGAATAGGGTTTATAAACCATTCCTAGGTAAATCCGTGATAGTATTCATAGACGACATCTTGATTTATTTGAAAAGCAAGCAGGAGCATGAAAAGCATCTGCGTGAAGTGCTAGAAGTCCAAAAAAAGGAGAAGTTGTATGCAAAGTTCTCCAAATGTGAATTTTGGATTCAAGAAGTCCAATTTTTAGGTCATGTGGTTAACCAAGAAGGAATAATTGTTGACCCAGCAAAGATTGAAGTTGTGATGAAGTGGGAACAACCAAAAAGCCCTACGGAGATTCGAAGCTTTTTAGGATTAGCTGGATATTACTGAAGGTTTATCCAAGTCTTTTCTTCGATTGCTACTCCATTAACAGCTTTGACCCACAAAAGAGCTACATACGCTTGGAATGAGAAGCATAAGGAAGCCTTTGAGAAGTTGAAGAATAGATTGTGTGAAGCACCGATTCTTTCGTTGCCTGAAGGAGTTGATGACTTTGCAATTTATAGCGATGCATCTGGAGTTGGTTTAGGTTGTGTTCTGACCCAAAGGGATAAAGTGAGAGTGTATGCATCGAGGCAATTGAAGGAGCATGAAAAGAACTACCCCACTCATGATCTGGAGTTGGCAGCGGTAGTATTTGCCTTAAAGATGGAGGCATTATCTTTATGGTACTAAATGCAAACTTTTCACTGATCATAAGAGTCTCCAATATCTCTTTAATCAGAAGGAATTGAACATGAGGCAACGACGCTGGCTAGAGTTACTCAAGGACTACGACTGTGAGATACTTTACCACCCTGGTAAAGCAAATGTTTTTGCTGATGCTCTCGGTCGGAAGGTAAACCTTGAAAGGCCAAGAGTGTTGAGAATTGAAGTTGTCTCGACAATAGTGGAAAGTATAAAGAAAGCTCAAGAGGAAGCTTTAGAGAAAAAATGACCGAAAGGAAGAACGTTTGGGCAAAACATTAGTATTCGGTACAAACAACCAAGGGTTGAAGGTATTCCAAGATAGGATTTGGGTACCTAAGACAGGCGGAGTAAGAGATCTTCTGATGGAAGAAGCTCACAAGACCAAGTACTCGATTCATCTCGGCAGAAATAAAATGTATAGGGATCTAAAGCCCTATTATTAGTGGCCGACGATGAAGCTCGATGTTTCTAAATATGTGGCCGAGTGTGTAACTTGTGCTAGGGTTAAGGCACAACTTCAAAAACCATATGGGAGTTTAGAACCTTTACCCATACCCATGGGTAAATGGGAAGATATCACCATGGATTTTGTGACTAAACTGCCCAGAACAAGGAACGGTCACGACATGATTTGGGTGGTCGTTGATCGCTTCACTAAGAGTACGCATTTCATAGCAGCCAAAGAGAAATGGTCTATGGATAAACTTGCGAATTCTTACGTGAAGGAAATTGTGAGGCTTCACGGTGTTCCGTTAACAATTGTATCCGATCGTGAAAGCCGTTTAACCTCAAGGTTTTGGAGGAGTCTACAAGAGGAATTGGGTACTAAGTTGTGTTTGAGTAGAGCTTACTATCCGCAAACCGATGGTCAGAGCGAACGAACGATTCAAACATTGGAGGATATGCTAAGAGCATGCACCCTAGAATTCCAAGGTAACTGGGATACACTTACCTCTAGTAGAATTCTCCTATAATAATAGTTTCCACTCAAGCATTAAGATGGCACCTTATCACGCTTTGTATGGGGAAATGTGTCGAACACCGTCATGTTGGCTGGAAGCTAGGGAAAAGCAGTTTATGGGACCTGAAATAGTCCATCAGACTGCTGAAAAGTTGAAAGTGATAAGGGAAAGGATGTAAGCTGCTCAAGATCGACAAAAGAGTTATGCTGACAAGAAAAAACAACCGATAACCTTTGAAGTTGGAGATTCGGTTTTTACTTAAAGTCTCGCCGTGGAAGGGACTTATAAGATTTGGGAAATGAGGAAAGTTGAGTCCATGGTTTATTGGACCGTTCAAAGTTTTGCAGAAGATTGGGAATCAAGCTTACAAGCTAGACTTACTGGAAGAACTGGAGGTTATACATAACACCTTTCATGTGTGTTATTTGAGAAAGTTCAAGGGAGACGTGCCCGACATAATTCCGATTTCTGAGTTAAGGTTGGATGAAAACAAGAGGTTGATCGAAGAACCTGAGGCAAGTGTTGACCGTAAGACTATGAAGTTGCGACGCAAGATGGTTGATTTAGTGCTTGTGTGGTTTAAACATACGAATGGACCAAATCTCACTTGCGAAACGAAGAGTGACATGATGAGTCGCTACCCGCAGTTGTTTGGTGATATGTGATTCCGGGGACGGAATCATCCTAAGGGGGAGAGAATTGTAACACTCGTATTTCTAGCCTAGACATTTATATTGAGGTGATAGTCTAGGTTAACCTTTGTAACTCATTTTGAAGAAATGAAAAGGAATTATGTGAATATTATGTGAATCATGTGTGTTATGCTTAATTATTAGCATTTAATTAATTAAGAATAAAAATAAGCGTCAAAATTAATGTGTGAGATAAGCCCGATATCTTTTCATAAAGTTGTAGTGGTCGAAACAAGGATTTCGGGGATATAAAGAATACCAAAATCCGAGTTATAACGAAGAAGTTATAACCTGTCGAAGTTTCGCGACAAAACCGACACGGTGCTAAATGTGGTAAAAAGTGAGTTTTTGATAAACTACTTTTTAGCCTTAGTAATCTAAACGAAAGTCGTAGTATTCGTTAAACCGAGAAGTTCGATAAAAAGAACACCCAAATCTGACTTCGTATGAGGAAGTTATGATTTTTCGAAGTTTCAGCTTAGTAGTAGACAGCTAAAAACTTGAATTTTAGATCGAGCGATTTTTAGCTGACACAACCTAAACGAGAATTGAAGGTCTCGTCATTAGTAGCACAACGGTAAAAAGTCTGACGAAAACGGACGTCAGATGAAGAAGGTATGAATTTTTAACGGATTTCGTGTCCCGGTTTGTTAAAAATAATAATATAAAAATTAAAGTCAAAATTAGCCGAGGAAGTCTAAACGGAAGTTGTGGAGCGTAATTTTAGCTATGCGTGCATATAAAGAACGTCAAAAACGGATCTTGTATGCGAAAGTTATGGACTTTAGAAGTTTTGGCTTGAAAAACGAGAAAAATCCCCAAAACCGAGGAATTCCGCACACATGGACTTCAGCCACGTCACCCTCGCTCAAAACGCGCCACGTGTCCTGCTGAGTCATCCGAGCGGCTGAGTCATTTGAGCTGCTGAGTCATCCGAGCACCTGGCCTTATCCGAAGTGGTCTAATAGTGGTGCGACACGTACCCTCTTAGCACATGTCCGAATCCTCGCAATATGCCACGAACCCTCTACTTCGGACCCTAGACCTTGATCCAATCATAGACTGCCAGCGAGCCCCTCGCATGCGCAGACCATGTGTGATCCATGTGCGAGCCACCTCCCCTGCGAGCTTCGGATCTGCGACGCGTGTCTTCCCTCCTGACCATCCGATCAGAAGCCTCGCCCCTATAAATAGAAGGGTGCGAGACCTCCCGGGTAACTTTGGAAATTTTCCACTTTTAACCCCTTTTCTCATATTTTCTTCATATTAACATCCCTCAAAGCCCCGATATCGATTATAAGCCCCGGAATACTCCACGAAGTGTCCGAGAAGCCCGTAAAATTTATCTTTTTGGTTTCGAAGCCCGACCTTTGTAGAGCCCGGTTTCTCAATAAAACTCCCGGTTTTATTAGAAATGATCGTTTTAGGAAACGAATTGCTGCTCGATTATCATCAAATCATGTGAGTGTATAGTCACTTTCATTTTACACATATATATGAAGTATTTACCTTATAATACGTGCTATGTGTAAATATATTAGTTGTTTATTTGAGGTGACTGTTGAGTTGATGTTTTATACAAGTTTTAAATTGTATAAGTATTTTTATCTACAAATCCGTTGGGTAGAACATGGATAGATAGTGATATGTGATAAAATAAAATTGATGAGAGGCCTCGATGAGTTTTGAGATCCAATCATCTAGCGGAGTTTGGATGACGACCACGAACTTTCTAGACAATCCAGTGGGAAACATTAGCAGGTCCGCAACCTATAGGTGTTTATGAACTAAGAGTGTTCATTCGTTGTACTCCATCCCCCTAATGGTTGCCTTTAGGACATGTATGGCTGAGGAAACCCCTTAGCAGTAGTGTCCATCCCGATGATATTCTTTAAGCTAGGTCCCTTGTGATAATTGTTTAGGGACGTAAAGTGAGGATAACGGGAACGGGTAATCAGGGTTATTGTTGATTGATGAACTTAGTTAGTTTATTATTATTGTGGGTTGAAAACCCTATATGCTCACCAGGCTCCCAAGCCTGACCCACTCAGCATTTTATGTTACAAGTAATGGACCCCGAGCATAGTCGGAGGACGACGATAGATTTTTGGATTATAGGCCAGTAGTTGTAAATAACTATTGAAAGGCTTATAATGTCTTGTTTATGCTTTTGATCTGTATCGGAACATGACATCCCGAGTTTTTGATATATACATGGAAAATATATACCTTCTTAATGAAGGGTTTTGATAAACTTTTATCATATGTTGTTTGGGGACCAATTTCGCAACATCTTTTAAAAAGATTTCTCTGATTTTATTTTAAAAAACATAAATTAAATCGGTCTTTTCTAGCCGAGAAATTAGGGGATGTCGCAGAGGGTGTGTCAGAATCCCTCAAACCAGGGCTTTGATATCAACTTGTAACATCCTAATTTTCAAGGCCAAAAGTTTTCATTTTTAATTAAGTAAATCACATCAAAGTTTACTAAAACATTTCCCATGTCATATCATTTGTAAAAGATACATAACAATGTGTCTGATAACCATATTCTCAAAAGTAAAATAAATCAGAGTACGTCCCTAGGAAACTCCATGCGGAAAACATGTGTGTGTGATGTGCTGCTACACCGCCAGCTCCTTCCCCTTAGACGAAGAGGTACCTGAAACCAAAACTGAAATTGTAAGCACAAAGCATAGTGAGTTCCCCCATCATAACCATAACACATAATCATTGGTATCTTTCAACCGGTAACCGCGAGCTACCCTCCCCTTCTGTATCTTTCAACCGGTAACTGGGAACTATCCTCCCCTTCGGTATCTTTCAACTGGTAACCGGGAACTATCCTCCTCTTCGGTATGTTTCATCTGGTAACCGGGAGCTACTCTCCCCTTCGGTATCTTATAACCGGTATCCGAGAACTAACCTCCCCTTCGGTATCTTTCAACCGGTATCTGGGGACTATTTCACCCCTATCGCTATCACATATTACATGTCATAAACATATTGGTTTCATGATAATATAACATAAGCATACTGAGTCACATAATGACATATCATAATCAAACTACCATGCATGCGTGGGTTTTGTCCACCCCTTCGGTATCTTTCAACCGGTAATCGTCTTCGCTATCTTTCAACCGGTAACCAGGGGCTAGTGCGCCCTACTACTACTAGCACATAACTCAACACATATATAGCAACCAGACAATTATCACAAAGATAATCATCTCAACCGTAATCACCTACTGGTGGGCCGATATTGGTGCCTTAGACCCACCCTTACTGGAAGGTAACTCACCTCGTAAGGTTGACTGCTGAAAAGCTGATCGGCAGATGTCTGACTGCTGAAAAGCTGGTCAGCAGATGTCTGACTGTTGCTTCGGTGATCCTCCAACTATAATTCCCATAAAACACTTAGTCATAAACTTATAACTACTCTTAGGGTAAAACGACTACTTTACCCATGACCAAGTCAAAGTCAAAGTCAACTTCCAGTTGACCTAACTGGCCGAGTTGGGCCTCCAACTCGTCGAGTCCCTATCCTTCATCTATCCTTCTTCATGCCTCTACTCATCGAGTTGTATGAACAACTCGTCGAGTTCATCCTCGTCCAACAACAAGTCTTGTCCTTGACTCACCGAGTTGTATGAACAACTCGTCGAGTTCATCTTCAAAAGTTGATAGATTTCCTTGGACTCGCCGAGTCTGCTCATGCACTCGCCGAGTCCTATGATTTCCAGGTCTATGGCTAAGTCTAATGCAATAGGTCACTCCCCCGAACCCCTTTAAGACCGATCTAACACTCATTGGGTTCCCTTGAACCCTAACAGAAAAGGGGAGTCAAGCCTCGGACTCGCTGAGTCCCAAGAACAACTCGTCACGTCGAGGTTGTCCAAGTCTCATTTCTGTAATTCTAAAGTACAACACTTGACAAAAAGATAGATCTAGGCTTCTAAGATCGATCTAGCACGTAAAGTTACAAACTTTACGTGCATGTATGAGAGAATAAGCTCAAATGGCTCTAAAAGAAACTCTTAAAATGCATAGGGCTTTCTAAGGCTCCAAAGTCAGCCACTTTATGTCTTGTAACCCCCTAAGAACCTTGGATCTGGAGTCTTAGCCTCAACCATGCTTTCACTCATGGTTGGTCACCAAAATGGATCCTTAAAGCCCTAATTCACTTCAAAAAGGGATCTAGAACATGAATGAGCAAGGTGTAAGCTTTATACCTCCAAAGAACTGTAGATGCTGCACAAACTCGAGATCTTCTGATTTCCTCTTGGCTCTTCAAGCTTTTCCTTCCTTCTTGTGATCACAAACTACCAAAATCCACCAAAGAGGCCTTAGATCTTCACCAAAAGATGATTAAAGTTTGATATGAGGTGTTCTGTGAGCATACGGGACGAGGGAGGCTGAATAAGATGTTTAAATAGGGTGTAGTCCCTTAGATTTGGGTCATTAAACTCCCGGGTCTAAGTCACTCCTACTCGACGAGTTGGACCATCAACTCGCCGAGTCCATTCCAAAATTTGAACTACTTGAATAATAATAAATACCAGGAACCGGGTGCTACAAATCTCCCCCACTTAGAGAAGAAAAGGGTGATACAAAGCATTTTGAGACTTCGTGAAAGTGATCCACCTGGTATGGATAAGAGAGATCCAAGTAAGCATTACAAATCTGAGACTATTGAAGAAAAAGTTGCTTATAAATCAAATGTATGCATTCGAGAAAAAGCCTAAGCAAAGCTATTCTATCACTAACATTGATATGAGTCAGCTTGATTTTCCTGTGATCGAAATGATGTTTATCATGGCTCAATACAAGATAGCTAAGAAGTTTGATAATGAAGATGATTTTACTCATATGAAACTTAGGTTTCATTCTGTTTTTGGCAAAGTACCAGAAGAAATATGGTCATTGGTGAAGATCAAGAAGGTGCTTAGCATAATGAAGGATGTATTGTTCGAGAATATGATACATAATTTCTGGTATAATGTTGTAAGGGCGAACAATCAAGTGTGTGATTTTTCAGTTGCTGATTTTCCACTAATGAACTTGAATGATCTTATTCAAGTTGCATTAATTTTGAAAGATATGAAGGTTTCGCAACTTCAAGGAACTGATAAAGAAGTTTTAAGTAGGACTTGCAATTGGGTTGGGTTCGGGTTGGCGGGTTAGAAAACATAACCTCAACCCAACCCATATAATATATGGGTTGACAGGTTGGCGGGTCACGGGTTGGTGGGTTGGAAACCTCAACCCAACCGAACCCATATAATCCATTTAAGTATATGGGTTTGTGGGTTCACAAGTTAATGGGTCAAACCCAACGCATATAACTCGTTTAATAAATATGCAACGCATTTTGAAAATGAGGTTTTTTCAACAAAAATTCATAAAATGATAAAAGTAATTAACATAAAAAATGTTTTCAACAATAATTCATAAAGTCAATAACATCCAAATAAAACTGAAAAATTAAAACATTTATAGAAAGTGGATGTGTTCTTCATTCGTAACTTGTGAGTATCTAAAAATAACGACATGTATTTTTTCTTTTTTTGATTAACAAACCACAAATTCCGATTAGTCACATACATATACAGAAGGAATACAATGATACGAAATATTATGAATACGGATGGAAATCAAATTTCATTTATAATTAATATATCATTTTTTAATGTAATATATATATATATATATATATATATATATATATATATATATATATATATATATTGTAACACCATAATTTCCAAAAACAAAATTTTCATTTAAATAATCAATTTAATATTAAAAACACTTGTTTAAAATCTGATTCGCATTCAAATTACAAAACATAGTTTCATTTTCATTATAATAGAAGACCAGGATCCTCCAAAACACAACTCTTTCTTCGGTGTGTACAATCGAACCGTTGCCATCCCGCGTTACTGTAAGAACCTGCAACATCATAACGTAAACAACGTAAGCACGAAGCTTAGTGAGTTCCCCAATATACCTTACGCACATACGCCCTCCGGCCCGGACCTTTCAGTCCACATAATATTGCCTTCCGGCCCGGATCTTTCGATCCACATAACATTGCCTTCCGGCCCGGATCTTTCGATCCACATAACATCGCCTTCCGGCCCGAACCTTTCGGTCCACAAGATAATCGCCTTCCGGCCCATACACATATATATAACACATAATACAAATACTCTAACACATAAAGCACATATATCACATATCATACCTGACCTTTCTGTCACATAATACCTTGCCTTCCGGCCCATATATAAGCATGTATATCACGCATAGCAGCTAACTTTCCATTTATAGCATTTAAACATAACGCATAACATACTTGACCTTCCGGTCACACAATTCAACCCTTCCGGGTGAGGTATAGTGAGAAGACTCACCTCGCGGTCACTGGGAGATAGCAACTCCCGAAATCCCTTGCACTTGATCCTCCGAGCTCCAAGCTCCCTGTCTCATCATATATCCCTTTTAGCACTTCTATCTTCCACGCTAACTGACCCTGAGAAATCACACCAGTCAACTCTGGTCAACAGTCCATTGTCAGCTTGACTGGACTCGGCGAGTTCCCTGGCGACTCGGCGAGTCTGGTCGTCCTCACCAATTCCTGCGGAATCCCTTTCTACTCGTCGAGTATCCCTCATGACTCGACGAGGTCCTCGTGGAAGAATCGCGGGGCCACCCCGACTCTACTCGCCGAGTTTGATGAACAACTCGGCGAGTCCCAGTGAATCTTCAAGCTACTCGCCGAGTCTGATCATCCGACTCGGCGAGTCCACGCCATGCAGTCGATCCAACTGCTTCCTGAGATACGTATATTCCCGAAAAACACACTAATGGGACTTCTGGACCTCTAATCATCCTATTACCAGGGTAAAGACTTTTGTATAACAACATAACAATCCATCCAAACTCCAAATGGGTTTCACAAACCCTAAATCCATGCACACATTCACATAACAGAAAATAATCCGGAAGATTACCTGAATCATACACTCTCAGTGTCCCCAAGCCTCAAAACGTGCTTCTCTTGCTGTCCCATTAGCCATAACCTTCTCCTTCTTGGACAATAACTCCCTCAAATCACCAATGATCTTCAATCCTTGTTCTGGATGCCCACAACCGATTTAGGATCCTTCTCAGTCGGCCAAAAGGCGAACAATGGAGGCATAAGATCCCTTAAATACTTCCCAAACCGAACGGCTAGGGTTTTCCACTGAACAGCGTCGACTCGCCGAGTCCATACCTGGACTCGTCCAGTCCAGTTGCGAACCCGCGACCAACTCTGCGGCCCTACTCGGCGAGTCAAGGCTCCAACTCGCCGAGTCCCTTCTTAAAACACCCCCAAATCATAATTATATCAATATTTGAAATTCCGGGCTGTTACAACTCTCCCCCACTAGAACTAGACTTCGCCCTCGAAGTCTCACTCTGAAAATAGCTCTGGCTGCTGCTCCCGCATCTCCCGTTTCGGCTTCCCTAGACACTACCGATCTCTCCCGAGACCGCTACTGAACCAATACCAGAGGTACCTCCTTGTTCTTCAGAACCTTGATCTCCCGATCCCCGACGGCCACTGGCCTCTCGACGTAACACAGGCTCACATCCACCCAATCGTTCTCTAGTAGAACCACTGCTGACTCCTCCGCTATACACCTCTTCAACTGCGACACCTACCAGTGTCATGGATCCGTCCCAATTCCTTTGACAACTCCAAATGATAGGTCATCCTTCCTACCTTCACACCTTCACGAAAAGACCCAACATACCGGGGCCCCCCATTTACTCCTCTTCCTAAATCAAAGCACCCGTCAGAAATACGAAGTCGCTGACCTGCATCACATACTCGTAACGGCATCTGCCTGCATAACTTTCCTGATAACTCTAGACGATCACTAACTCTCTTTAACCTGCTGAGTCTGCTTTGCCAACTAAAGCCCAATCTCTGTACTGTCCACCTCTCTCTGTAGCCGAGAGTTACCCAAGATGCAACTATGCTCTAAATCCCAACAATCACTCGATCAATAAGGGTTAGGAAACCATGAACCACCGGATCCCCGATCCAAAGTCCGCTTTGTCCATCCCGGACCAACTGAGAGATCCACTCTCACTCCCAGAGCAACTCTCACAAGTTCTCCTCTTGCCATCATATACACAAGCTGAACTCGCCCTAACCCCCGTAGGTTGGAGAACCCGATACACTGATGATATCCTCGAACATCTCCCAAGATGAACCACTACATCCACCCTGCACTCTGATCAGATTCACACTGAGAATTTAAAATTTTCTCTCTCCATGCATCCCTTATGAGCCTCCACAGACATCCCAACCGGATGGGTTCCTACCCCACTGCCGCGAACACGATGCTCAAAACCATACTCGAAATACTCCAACCATAACTCTGCTTCTGCAGCTTTCACTTTCGTGAACTTGCACCCCCTTCGGAGTTACATACCCTCCTCTTTTCCTTTTCCACGGAACTCTCTTGAACATAATGCCACTCCAACCGGTGCCACGGTACTCGTCCCAAGCGACACTACCCTTTTTGCGTAACTGCTATTCACATACTCTGGTTCTCATTGCAGGGGCTCTCAATCCCATGCACTCTCTCCACTCACCAAAATCACTGCCTCCGCTAAACAAGATCAATAACCCGGGGCCAGACCTTCCAATGCAATCACACTGCAACATACGCGATCCGCAATTCTCAAACTAATCCAGCAATACCAACAGAGTCTCCAGTATGACTGGACCGACTCCCATAACACATACTAGCCACTCGGGGCTATATCTCTGTGGGTCCGTACACCCACACTCTGCGAACCCTCAGGTTCTAACTCTGGGAACCTTCCGGTTCCAGCTCTAGAAGCATGCACAACATAATCCCGTGGGATTAATGCAGTACCACCCATCACGTACCGATACTCTGATCGCAAAATTCCGATTACTTACTCAAACTTGATCCCGACCTCCTCTCAGGCCTCCACAATAAACTGCCCTAGGTCTGTATCCCGCCCCGCATACTCAACACTCGCTCTCGTCGGCCTATACTTTGCGCTGACAAACACTTGCTGAATCCCAACAGCTAAGCACCCTTACCTACTTATCGATTTTCCCGGAGAATTTTACAATTCTCCCCCACTAAAGCACTGACTAATTGCCACCGACCGTCATTAACGACCTTTCGGAACCATCCTGCACAAAGAGAACATTTACCCACTGACTGCTTCCCCCAAGCATAAACAACCCTCAGTGAAACACATCTCCTCCCTGATCAATCCACTCAAAAGAATCCGGTCTTTCAACTATCCACTTCACGACTGCAGATGCTACCCGACACTCAATCCCGTGTCGCATCTCCACTAACAACCCTCCACAAACGATAACCAACGAAATTCTCAACAATAACCCGTAACCAAAACCCACAATCTGCCAAAGGTTGAATATCGCATCGAAAACCGCACGAGGCTACCGGCACCAAAGCACCAAACTATAATCATACTAAACCATCAGGGAACAACAATTGCCAAAACGAAACCTGAAGCACCAATCCATAACCATGCCAATCCCGCGAAACAACGACTACCGCATCGAAATCCACACTACCAGCACAAACAATACGCCACAAGCAACGCAAGCTAATCAAAACGTCAAGACAGCATCATACCCGCAGCTGCCTCCGGCACTGCTCCGTCTCCCTCTGCCGCAAGCCGATAAGCACAACCCTGAGCCCTTGGGCTCTACTCCATCCTGTCCTCCTCCTGAACTCCTCAAGGTGGCCGGTGCTAGAGCCTGCACCGATCCTGCGAAAAGCTGTGGACAGTTGACCCCCAAATGTCCAACCTGCCGATAATGATGACAAATCCTCAAATCCCGAATCGGCACTGACTGCCGACAATCCCGCGCACAGTGCCCTCTTTTCCGCACCCGCGGCATGCACCACCGGACCAGCCACTCCGGTGTGACTCCTCCCACACCTTCCCACAAGTGTGGTCGCTCCTATCCCCTATTCCAACGTCTACGGTCCTGAACCGTTTCGGCGCCGACTGCGACTGCATCGGGACCTGCCTCATCTCACGCAACTGCAACTCAACCTCTAATCCACGCCACATGGCGGCCTCCTGCGATACCAACACGGCTCACGCCTCTGCGCAGACATGAACTGTCTGATACCCCTCCTTGAACACACTCAGATATCGGGGCATCTGAACCTGCTCCGAAACGAACTCAGGGCAAAACATCGCCCTCCCAATGAACATCCTGGTGATCTCAGTCACCGACCCCAACACCTGCTTCCGCTCAAGGAACTCCCGAGCCAATTTCTCCTTTTCATCTCGCGGAACCTAGCGAGTACTGAACATCCCTCTGAATTGATCCCATGAAACCGCAGCCCTCTGCGCATCGGAAAATGACCTCGTGGTCAACCTCCACCAATCCTTCGCCCCGAGCCTCAATAGGTTCAGAGCACACTCCACCCTCTGATTAGCAGGGCATAACTCGTGGAGAAACACCCCTCCATGTCTGGTAACCATCTCGTAGCAACAATCGAGTCCTGAACTCCATCGAATGTGGGAGGCTTCGCATAATAGAAGTCCCGATACTGAAAACCCCGACTAGTCCCTTTCTTTGCCGTTGCTACAGCCGCTGTAACCACCGCGGCAGCCGTCTCTGCAAAAGCCGCATATCGCTCATCAAACTACTTCAATCATAGTGGTCCTGATCGACCCAAACAATTCTGGCGACTCAGCCCGCAACAATGCATCAACCTCATCACGCCGGATCTCGCGAATCCTCGCATCCCGCTCGCTCGTGCTCGTCCGATCAATAACCGGATAACAAGATAGCCACAAGCATCATCCACTACGAACCATGGTACTCATCCCATGACATCCCTCCTCAACATGCTTCAGTGTATGGTACCTGAACCATAGCACCACTCCCCAATCTGCTCCAATGTATAGCACTCGGACCACAACATCCATCTCAATCTGTTCCGATGTATGGTGCCCGGACCATAACATCACCTTGTATCCGCTCCGATGTATGGTATCCGAACCATAACATCACCCCTCAATCGGTTCCTTAGGACCTTCAGGATGCCCCCTGTATCAAGTATGGGTCCTCTGCTTTCAGTAGTACGGGCCCATACTACCTGCCACATCTACCCATACTTTCCACACGGACCATCCCGGAGTTCCTAAGTAGCTGATACACCTGCCCTTTCACCCATCTCATCGCGCGTGCTCGCTTTCCAGCGAAATCCTCTACTCTACCAGCGCACTCATCTGGCTAGATTTACTCCCTAGTCCCTTCTGCCGTCCTCCCGCTTCTTTGCTATCAGCTGCTGAAGAGTTCCTAATGATGCCAGCCCTCTACCTCCTGAGTATCGTCATACTCACTTAGTAGCTGACTCCCATCATCGACAACTCCACAAAGCACAAAGCAAGCAGCATTCGAGCATTGAAGCATACATAGGACTCCCCATCTGTGGTAGCTCCACTTTCTCGGCTCATCCTCGGAAGTACCTCTGTACCCCGTAGCTTTACCCCTTGTGCGCTCTAACTAGATGCTCTCACTCATCACATACACACAAAAGCATAACACACATATAACAGCAAACCCTAGACTAAGGCATCACAAATCAGGCCACTCTAGTCCTAAGATGTGAAATACCTAGCCTGTCTCTAGCATGCAATAATGTCTCATAAAATGCATAATAGATATTTCATAATACAAAAGTAAGGGTATTTTGGGTAATCACCGTTTGGCTCTGGCTGATTGTACACACTGCTCTTTCATTCTTTCTCTTTGAACTCTTATTCACTTTTAGAAAACCATTTATTTGGAAAACTTTTTCTTACTTCCTCAGTTTGAGTCCAGATTTACCCGTAGGTGCGTCCGAATCCCTCAAACCAAGGCTCTGATACCAATTTGTAACACCATAATTTCCAAAAACAAAATTTTCATTTAAATAATCAATTTAATATTAAAAACACTTGTTTAAAATCTGATTCGCATTCAAATTACAAAACATAGTTTCATTTTCATTATAATAGAAGACCAGGATCCTCCAAAACACAACTCTTTCTTCGGTGTGTACAATCGAACCGTTGCCATCCCGCGTTACTGTAAGAACCTGCAACATCATAACGTAAACAACGTAAGCACGAAGCTTAGTGAGTTCCCCAATATACCTTACGCACATACGCCCTCCGGCCCGGACCTTTCAGTCCACATAATATTGCCTTCCGGCCCGGATCTTTCGATCCACATAACATTGCCTTCCGGCCCGGATCTTTCGATCCACATAACATCGCCTTCCGGCCCGAACCTTTCGGTCCACAAGATAATCGCCTTCCGGCCCATACACATATATATAACACATAATACAAATACTCTAACACATAAAGCACATATATCACATATCATACCTGACCTTTCTGTCACATAATACCTTGCCTTCCGGCCCATATATAAGCATGTATATCACGCATAGCAGCTAACTTTCCATTTATAGCATTTAAACATAACGCATAACATACTTGACCTTCCGGTCACACAATTCAACCCTTCCGGGTGAGGTATAGTGAGAAGACTCACCTCGCGGTCACTGGGAGATAGCAACTCCCGAAATCCCTTGCACTTGATCCTCCGAGCTCCAAGCTCCCTGTCTCATCATATATCCCTTTTAGCACTTCTATCTTCCACGCTAACTGACCCTGAGAAATCACACCAGTCAACTCTGGTCAACAGTCCATTGTCAGCTTGACTGGACTCGGCGAGTTCCCTGGCGACTCGGCGAGTCTGGTCGTCCTCACCAATTCCTGCGGAATCCCTTTCTACTCGTCGAGTATCCCTCATGACTCGACGAGGTCCTCGTGGAAGAATCGCGGGGCCACCCCGACTCTACTCGCCGAGTTTGATGAACAACTCGGCGAGTCCCAGTGAATCTTCAAGCTACTCGCCGAGTCTGATCATCCGACTCGGCGAGTCCACGCCATGCAGTCGATCCAACTGCTTCCTGAGATACGTATATTCCCGAAAAACACACTAATGGGACTTCTGGACCTCTAATCATCCTATTACCAGGGTAAAGACTTTTGTATAACAACATAACAATCCATCCAAACTCCAAATGGGTTTCACAAACCCTAAATCCATGCACACATTCACATAACAGAAAATAATCCGGAAGATTACCTGAATCATACACTCTCAGTGTCCCCAAGCCTCAAAACGTGCTTCTCTTGCTGTCCCATTAGCCATAACCTTCTCCTTCTTGGACAATAACTCCCTCAAATCACCAATGATCTTCAATCCTTGTTCTGGATGCCCACAACCGATTTAGGATCCTTCTCAGTCGGCCAAAAGGCGAACAATGGAGGCATAAGATCCCTTAAATACTTCCCAAACCGAACGGCTAGGGTTTTCCACTGAACAGCGTCGACTCGCCGAGTCCATACCTGGACTCGTCCAGTCCAGTTGCGAACCCGCGACCAACTCTGCGGCCCTACTCGGCGAGTCAAGGCTCCAACTCGCCGAGTCCCTTCTTAAAACACCCCCAAATCATAATTATATCAATATTTGAAATTCCGGGCTGTTACATATATATATATATATATATATATATATAGATATATATATATATATATATATATATATATGGGTTGGCGGGTTGACAGTTTGGTGGGACAAAATGTCAACCCAAACCCGTCTATTTTCGTGTTAGGTCAGTGTCGGGTTACGGGTTGGGTCGAAAGTTGCCACCCCTAGTTTTAAGGCTTGGTCTTGCACACATCAAAATATTCATAGACAATTACTATGAGTGTTTAGCATTGAATGATGTGGAATTAGCATCAACAACGGGGAAGGAAGTGAAAGTTGCCATGGAAGCTATGAAGACCCAAGCTGAACTGAAGAAGTATGCTCATGTTGAGATTTTTTTAAAACCTTTTGGATTGGTCTTTGCAGGAAAAGAAAAGAATGGCAAAGCTAGGAGGTTTTTTTTTCAAGCTTGTGAAGTGGAAAGATATACTACATCCCAATATACGAACTTCATTGTTCGTATGAATAATTGTTCAAAGAACGATCAGGGAGATAAAAAGGAATTGAAGAATTTTTTTTCATGGTACTCAGAGATACGAAGGATGATGCTTCTTGCTGCACAGATTCTCATGAATTGAGAAGTTCGACATTATTACAAAGGGGGAGATTGTAGGGTCGAAATATCTTGTAATATGTCAAGGTCTGTGTATTTGTTTATTTCGTATGTATTTGCTAAGGCATCTTTATTATCAAAGTTGCATGTCTAGCCTTATTATTTTTTATACTTTTAGTCTCCTATAAATAGGAGTTGAACATAGAGTTGATAGGTAGGGAGTTTTTCACAACTAACTAACTATTAGTTTTGTACTCGTGCTCTTTCAAAGTAATATGAGCTAAACCAGATCTTATTTACTTCGTGTGTTCATATTACATCGTTTTACTCTGATTTGATTCTGGTACTCGATTAAACTCTTCTACAGTCTTCTTGGGGCATGCAAAGTCACCAAGTCAATGACTTTATTGTTCTAGACGTTCATTTAGAAGTAGATATGTGGCTTGGACTTATGGAATTAAGCATTAAGATCATAAGGAAGGTTTTGGCTTAATGGAGGAGTACGTTGGGCATACAAGTCTGTACGTGCAACATCCAAGCAAAACAACGTGTACTCTTAGCGTATAGCTGAGTATGTCCCACGTACTTAGTCAGGAGAAATTTTGCTTGTAGGCTTTGGTTTGGGCCATATTTTGGGCTTAGTTGTCTTGGGACTATTGGGCCATCAGGTTTTGGGTTGATAATTATGTTGGGAAGGCCTACAATGGGCTTGGGAACAATTTGGAAAATTGGGCCATGGATTGGACCTTGGGTGGTTTTGGTATTTGGGCCTTTTTGGATTACTAGGTTTGGGCTGAAGTCTTGGTCCAAACTAGGTAAGGGGTAAATTGGTTATTTACCCTAATAATGGATTTATGGATATGGTTTGGGGCCTAAATGTTGATTGAGTGTTGTTTTGATATTGATAGTTTAGGGATTTGTCAACCAGTAGCCAAGAATTTTCTATATGATTCGATAGCGTGAGGTGAGTCTGCTCACTGGGTTTAACAGGTTGAAGGCACCAATGCTGGCCCTTATTGTTATGGTATTATATTGTTAGTTTGTATGACTCTTGCATGTGTTATGGTCTGCTATGTATACTGGGCGGGGCTCGATGTCGGACGAGGTCCGATGACTAGAACGTATGCTACGGTTTATGATATTGTATGTGATATGCTTACTCGGCAAGGCTAGGTGAGGCCTGATGAGTAGATTTTACGCTAATTTATTAGTATATGATTTTATGCTTATCGGGAGAGGCTCGATACTGGGCGGGGCTTGACGGTTGCAGGGAATGCCATAGTCGTTGTGATTATTGAATGTGAAAGTAAGATTATATGTTTATAATTTATATGATTATATGGTTATATGATTATGTGTGTATTGTGCGGGGCCCAACGTTGGGCGGGACTTGGTGATTGATAGATCTTTATTCCGAGCAGGGCTTGATGTCGAGTGGGACTCGAGACCAGGCGTGGCGCGACGGAGGGCGAAGGCCCAGTATGTGATTTATGTATGTATGGTATGTGGTAACTTGGGGAACTCACTAAGCTTTGTGCTTATGGTTTTCAGTTTATGTTTTAGGTACTTCGGTTTTCAAATGGGAGAGCTCGGGATGAGTGCAGAGCGTACACCACATGTTTCCATATTCTGTGATTTACTCTTCTTTGATAATGTTTTGATAAACCTGGATTACTTTGGTTTCATGGAAATGATATGTATTAACAATTTATTAATTTAAAAGAAAATTTTTTATGATATTATTATTAGGAGGTTTCATTGATGCTTCAGTCGAATTTCAACAGATCCAGATGTAGCCTTCAGACCAAGAAGATATAGCTTTCATAACCCCAACATGTATATATTGTTATAGAATAATGCATTTTGATTTTAAAAAAATATAAGTAATACATATCAAAGACAAGTAACAAGATGTTTAAGCAACAAATTGGAAAAACCATGGAAGTCTATATAGATGACATGGTGGTAAAATCCAAGAAAGCCGAAAATCCTCTCCAAGATATTGAAGAGGCATTCAACATCTTGGATCAGTTTAATATGAAGCTCAACCCTTACAAATTCCATTTTGGTGTCAAAGCTAGGAAATTCTTGGGCTACATGGTAACGAAGAAGGGAATTGAAGCTAGTCCATAAAAAATTAAGGCTATCCTGAATTTACAATACCTATATTCTACCAAAGATGTCCAAAGATTGACAGGTAGAGTTGCAGCCCTAAATGTGTTTATCTCCAAAGCATCTAAAAGATGCAAACCCTTCTATGATTTCTTGAGAAAGAACAAGACGTTCGAATGGGCATCAGAACATGTAATAACATTCCAAGAAATGAATAGTTACATACCTTCAGCCTTGTTGCTAGCTAAACCAGAAGATAGAGAAGCTTTGTTAGTTTACTTATTCGTATCTAAGAATGCAAAAAGTATAGTCTTGGTCAATGAACAAAATGGTACACAAAATCATGTATATTATGTAAGTAAAAGTTTCTTGAATGCTGAGACCATGTACTCACGTCTTGAAAAACTAATTCTTCTCTTGTCGGAGCTTCAACTAAGCTATGTCATTATTTTTAAACTCATCATATTTTTGTAAAAATTAACTAACTAATTAAGAATGTGATGAGAAAAACAGCGATGTCAGAGACAATCGACAAATGGTATGTTCAGTTAAGTATATAGGAATTAAGGTACGAGCCAAGATATGCCATATTTGAAAATAGTAGAAAACTTGGATTCCAAGTTCTAAGATATTGACATAAAACGGGGACCCAGATAGGATAACACAGAAGCATATGCATTAGCTAATATTGGCTCTACCTTCAAGATTCATCGCGATGTTAAGATTCTAACATATTATGTCATTAAATCTACAATATAAGACATCAAGGAAGAAGTGGCGAATGTACAAGATCATAGATCCAAGGATCTCAATCCTAAAGAATCTTGAATCAAACCCATCTTTCAATATCTCCAAGATGGATCTATCCTTGACGATGAAAAATACCTAAGAACCTTCGGAATTAAGGCTTCCAGGTTTAATATCATTGAAGATACCTTATTCAAAAAATTTGTAGTGGGTCCCTATCTTAGGTGTCTTGAAAATAACGAAGCTAAGATCATCGTTAAAGAAATTAATGAAGGAGAATATGGAAACCATACAGGAGGCATGGAAATCTTCTAAAAGATGTTGAGGATAGGAGACTGTTGGCCAATAATGAAGAAAGACGCAATGGAGGATAGTCAAAGATGTGATGCATGCCAAAGACATAAAAATATCTTGCACCAACTAGTTGAACCTCTACATCCAATTATACCTCTATGTCCATTCATGAGACAGGGCATGGATATTGTTGGAAAACTTCCTATAGCACCATGTGGTAAAGTTTTCATGTAAGCAACGACTAATTACTTATCCAAATTGATAGAAGTTAAAGCCTTTGTCCAAGTTACAGAAAAAGAAAAAGTAACGATATAGGCTTATAAGATCTATATTGATGAAGAATTTATGTATATTTTATATGAAAGATAGTGAAATAGAAGATACAATATTACTAAAGGAGACACATTCAATCTAAAGTAGTGCTCCAAAATAATCTTGAAAGAAATGAGATACATAGGATCTTGTATACTTTAATGGTGGGAAATCTTATGTATACTCAAGCATCTATCGTCCCAAACTTGTAACTATGAAATAATCTTTGTATGCAACACCCAAATGCGGGTAAAATGTATGATGTGTTATCAAAGAAAAAACAAAAAAAAGTTTATATGACACTTATAAATCAGAGATTTTGAAGATTATTATTTTATGTGAATCAAGTTTTGATGGAAATCAAGACAACATACACTCTGTGACATCCCCATTTTCACGGCCAGAAAAGACCGATTTTGTTTATGATTTATAAAAATCAGAGTACTTTTAATAAAAATGTTGCGGAATTTGTTCCAAGAAAAAAATGATAAATACGTTATCAAAGCATTTTCGAAGAAATGTATTTTTATTCATTTAAAACATTTGGGATGTCATCGTCAATACAGAGACATAAGCATAAACAAAACTTACATTCATTTAGACTAGTGATCTACATCTCTTTTAAATCTCTCAGTGTAATGTAACTTCATATAGACACCTGTGATACAAATAAGCTGGAGTGGGTCAGGTTGGGAAACCTGGTGAGTACATAGGGATTTCAATCCCACAATGTTATATCACATATATATATATATATATATATAAAATTTAGAATTTATATCATATATATATATATATATATATATATATATATATAATTTAGAATTCACAAAACTATACAATTTCACCATATATACATAAGCAACTCTTACCCCGCCCCGTTAATCCTTACAACGAGACTATCCATACTCTCGGACCTTAAATTTTACCTCTTACTTAACTCATAATCTCGGATCTAAGTCCTGCTCTCAGATTAATAATTGTGCCCACTCCATACTCTCGGATTAGGGACAAGTATCTATGTGTAAATCCATTCTCCCAGATTAACGACGAATGACTATGTCCTATCCATACTCCCGGACTGAGGACGACTGACTATATCTTAATCCATACTCCCAGACTAAGGACAATTGACTATGTCTTAATCCATGCTCCCGGATTAATGACAGTTGACTATGTCCAATCCATACTCTCGGACTAGGGACAATGACTGTGTCTAATCCATGCTTCCGGATCAATGACATATACTAAAGTTCTATTATCTGAGTATAACTCACTTGTACTCGTAAGAAAATACTACCCAATATTCTTTATAATTAATTTAGGTTTACTCTTTATCCAAATCATCATATATAACCAGGTATGTTCTGTAACATGTATTTCAGGCAACATCAATTAACTCGCACATAAACATATAATTAATACTTCAATCAATACTTGTATTAAAATCATGTTCATGAAAGGGACTATGCACTCACACATAAAATTTTCAACAAATATTTAACTCTTTAACATTTATTTAATACTTGTATTAAAATCATGTTCATGAAAGAGACTACGCACTCACACATAAACTCTTTAACGAATATTTAACTTTTTAACATATATTTAATACTATAATTAATACTTGTATTAAAATCATGTTCATGAAAGGGACTATGCACTCACACATAAACTCTTCAACAAATATTTAACTCTTTAACATATATTTAATACTTTAATTAATACCTGTATTAAAATCATGTTCATGAAAGGGACTATGTACTCACACATAAACTCTTCAACAAATATTTAACTCTTTAACATATATTTAATACTTTAATTAATACTTGTATTAAAATCATGTTCATGAAAGAGACTATGCACTCACACATAAACTCTTTAACAAATATTTAACTCTTCAACAAATATTTAATACTATAATTAATACTTGTATTAAAATCATGTTCATGAAAGGGACTATGCACTCACACATTAACTCTTCAACAAATATTTAACTCTTTAACATATATTTAATATTTTAATTAATACTTGTATTAAAATCATGTTCATGAAAGAGACTATACACTTACTTGAAAAGGTGCTGATTCCGAACTCATACAGCGTTTCGCTTCTTAAAAATAATTTCATTCGACAAAACCTAATATTATTACCACAAGAGTTTAGTCTCTTATTTTTCGAGACTAATTAATAGTCTAGCTATTATTACTATTATATAAGCATTATACAATATTTATATAACCCATAATAATAGCCCAAGTATTTATTATAAGTTCCTAATAACGTTACTATAATTAAATAAAAACTATATTAAAAATAGCGTAGACGTAGCTCACTTACAACTTATTTATAGAAAACCGGTCTTTGGTTGGAGCAGCGTTCCCGAGCTGAAAAGCTCTTCTTCTCGGAGCATTCGAGCACTCCGGGGCTTCCGCCTCGTGCTAGGGAGGTTCCCTAGGCTTTTCGGGGGGTTTCGGGGCTAGAGAGAGGTTCTAGAGAGAGAGTAAAGAGAAGAAAGAATGAGAAATGTGTGAAGAAAATCAGGGTGGAAGAGGTTCTATTTATAGGGTGAAAATGGCTGAACTTGGTGCCACATGTCACCATCTAGTGGCAAGACTTGGGGAGAAAGCAATGGCCAAGATTGTGCCACATCACTCATTTTCGCACAACACACTTCCGACTTCTAAAATCCGTAACTTTCACATAAGACCTTCGTTTTTTATATTCTTTATATCCACGAGTAGGTAAAAATAAGATCTACAACTTTCATTTTAACTCCGTTGGCTAATTCTCGATCGATCTTAAATTTAACAGTACGAGAAGATTATATTGTTATATGTTCGCGTAAAATTTATAACTTCTACATACGGACTCTGTTTTCGTATGTCGTTTTACCGTTGAGTTCCTATTAATGAGATCTTCAATTCTCATTTAAGTCGCGTAGGCCAAAAACCGCTTGAACTAAAATTTGAGTTTTGGGTCGTGCACTACTATGTCAAATCTTAGAAAATTCATAACTTCCTCATACGAAGTCAGATTTGGGCGTTCTTTTTTTGTATGTTCTTGGTTTAACATATACTACAACTTTTATTTGGATCGATAAGGCTAAAAAGTCGTTTATCAAAAATTCACTATTTACGTCTCCCGGTGCCATGCCGGTTTTGTCTTAAACCTTCGACAGACCATAACTTCTTCGTTATAACTCGGATTTCGGCGTTCATTATATGTACGGAACCCTTGAGACATATTATTAAGCTTGGTTAAGATTATTTATTCTAAATAATATTTTGTCGAAAAGTCGTTTTCGACCCCTATGATCTCTAAATTGACTAGCCGGATCTACGGGCGTTACACACTCCACATCCAATTATGGTGTTTAGAGGAGTCTAACTATGAAAGTATGCTAAACAGACACTTGTAGCATGTTCTAATGTATCCAATTATTAAATGTATAGTTTTGTCATGAAATTATGAGTAATATATAACATTGACAATCAATTGAAGATTTATTTTGAACACAATTTGGCTACCTTAACAAACGTAGCTTGACAAATTCGAATATCATTGACACCAACAAGAGAGTTTAGGGTGGACAAATTTTGATATAACACATATGAAAGGATTCAGTGCTATCAAACTCACTAACTAACGTTTTAACGCATAAGGTGTTTCATGAGCACATTGCTCGTATGTGCATTAGTATATATAAATGCATTATTTTAGTAGGAATCTTTATATATGATAATGTTTTATATCATGAAATTGATGGGTTTTGGTCCTAAGAACATCCTATGTGCTCATACAAACCCTAATTCTTGGATCTAGGTTTCTCTATTGTACATGCAAGTTATCCAAGACTATAAACCCTAATTCTAGCATACAAGTAATCATATTAACATAAGAATGGGTTTAAGATATTACCTTGATTGTTATGTAGCAATAACAATCCCAAATCCTCCTTGTATTGACTTTAGAAATCTTAGCGTCACAAATGTCACTTCTCTAATGGTTCACAAACACCAAGAGCAAGAGGATGAAGAGGAGAGAAGATGGAGGCTGCCCTAAAACGTGTGAAACCCTAGAAGGATGCTTAGCCAGGTTTTTGGGTCATAAGGGATCTATATATAGGAGGCTATTAGGGTTATCTAATAAGGAAACCCTAATTTGGATGCTTAAGCCCTAAGCAACCCATAGATTCCTTTCCTTATGGCCTTGGACGATTTACCCATGGGTTTCCCATAGAATTCGTCCACTCCTTAATATAAGGCAATCCATGGCCCAAATTGCAATTATCTTATAATTACAATTCCAGTCCCTTAAGTTTAATTAATCTCTTTTAGTCACAAAACTAATTAGCAATTAATTATTGACTAATATTAATTAAACAATATGATTTATCCTTTAATATATTATTCTCATAATATATTAATAAATCATATTTAATCCTTTCTCTCCATAATTCATCCTATCAAGTTGCTTTGGTGAAGGCAACCCAAAAGGACCATGCACCATCAAGTCAAGTACATACCAAAATAGTTATGGACTTAGACACTAATCCAACAGTCTCCCACTTAGATAAGTCTAATAACTATTATGCATATGACTTCAGATCCTGATCTGCAATCGTAGCTTTCGAAAGCCGATGTCAACTCTGATCCTATCAGATACGCGTGTCCTTTAGATAAAGGATCATATATTCCTCCATTCTAGATATCGTAAGACATGATTTCAAATCATTCTCTTTGTACTATTTCTCGAATTCCGATTTATGACGACTGACTAACTGTACAAATCAAATTAGCCCTAGCCCGGCCAAGCATTTACGTTTGTCATCACTAAATCATCGAGGGGCCCAATGATATCGCTTTTATCCTACTTTGTATAAAAGGAACGGATAAAGTTTAATACAATGATTGCTTGCACTCACTCACCGAATCACACACAACAATATGTTTTATGACACCAAGTTACTGGTGCGTTTACATATTATCAATGTGCAACCAATTCGCAAGATACAACTCACACATCTCGGTTTCAAGAATATAAGATGTTATCGTCTCACCAATCACATACAATCCATGGAGTGATCCAAGTGAGCGTGGGTTTGATCCAATTCTCAAATTCATATTCATAAGCGCTCACGAACGTTGCAGCAAACATTTGCTTATGTCTAATACTCTTTAGACAATCCACACACCAATTCACGATAGTCTTTATTCATATCTATTTCCAACATATAAACGACTGTGGCCCGTTCGAATAATTTGATTGTTCATAACCAATTAAATTATTCAAGAAGTCAAAACATGCAAAGTGAAACACAAGAATAATACTAATCCCATATATTCTCAACCCTTTGAGCATAAATAAAACACCTTTTATTTATCACCGTATCGATTACTCATTATTTGTCGTTTCGGGTAATCAACTTCTTACTTGAATTATTACACTTGTCCCATGCTCTTAGCATGCACACAATGTTTACCTATGGTGCTTACTTTGTGAAATAGATCCAATGAACACATTTCCAATCATACTCATTTCACAACTCCTAATCCTTTTCATAAGTGTAAAAGAATATCAACTCCTAATCCCTTTCCATAAGTAAAAGAATATCAAATTCTTGCCACTTATAGAATGTATTAGATTCTAACATTTTATGCAATGATCCTTTCGTAATGTCACTGCACCAAAGTCACAAAGACTATTGCCAATGATATTACAAAATCCTCTATCGGAGATTGTTACAAGACAATTCCTTAGATGTGATGTCTCTTACTCAATGAACATTCCTTTGAACATCCTTTTGCATAAAAGTTTCCAATATAGTCATAGGTTTTGAATATTCAATTCCCAATATGGACACGTTTCCATAATTTCCATATGATAACTCATTCTTAATAGAATCTTATCTATTCATAATAATGTCGATATGGTCCATCCAATATGGAAACATTTCCATATTTTACAATACTATGCTTCCAACTACTCACAAGCAACCAATCCTAAACGAACTTTGGATTGTCCTTTGATAGTTGTTTAATTATTTTAGTCAAAACCGATTCTTGTCCTTTTTCCCTCTAAATGCGCTGGACATTTGGAAAATTTTAGAATGGTCAAATATTATAGCCTATGCAATCGATCCTATACCCGAAGCGTATGGGACACAATGCATAATGTCCAACATAAAGATTTGATACTTTTTCAATCTTCTGCCATAATATTTTATTTGCTATGTTCTCAAAATTCAAATTGTGAAGAGGAATGTCGTAATCATAATCGAAATTTTAAGAACACACTATGTACCTTTGACTAAGTTATTAACATTCCACAACCTAAGACTTTAGATTTGAAACGAAGCATAATATTCTCTCCCTTAATTATAGCAAAACAACTTTACAACCCTTACGACCTTGCAAGGTATAACTCTTGTTTTCTATAATTAATATTGCAAACTTGCAATACATGCCTTAATAATCATACAATCATAACATTTATGCTCCCACTATCATGATGATTATTATAAACATAACACTTATGCTCCCACTAGCTTTGACATGTATTCAAAAAAATTTTAACTTTCAGAAAAACAATGCTTATTGAATTTCTTAAGTTCATGTTTCTAATACTTAGTGCTTTGATAATCTTTTATCAAGGCTTCTTGAACTTATACACCTTTGCCTTAGATAGTTTATATGTGTGTCTAAACAATTTCCAAACCTCACAATTCAAATTATGGAAAGGGATACCGTAACCATAATCGAATTCGAGAATGCAATTTTACAATCACTATCTTCTTAAAATCTTTGTTAGTGAAAGTATTTCCTCACAGTCATTTTCATGAAGGAGGGAATCTTATGACACTTAGATTTTAATGGTGTATGTGTTCCTATCCATGTGAATTCGTTAAAGCCAAAGTTTACGACAAAGTCAAACTCATATGGACCGAAATTTCTTTGCCTGATGGTAGCACAACTGCCCACCATGTCTTCCAAGTAGTTAAGCAGCTCACCCTTTCCTATCAATGTACTTTTAATTGATCAAGGTCCTTGCCTTTTATGCATTCAAATGAGAACTCATAGAACTCACATGCATATTTAACTTAATTGGAACGACACAGAAACAAAATAATGTCAACACGATAGGTTGTAAACCTCAACTTGTGTGCTAGTGATGATTGATAAGGTCTATTTTGATTTGTTCTTGAAACCTTTCAAGACCATTCAGACTCCCACTGACTCCTTGACATATAAGATTCTCTTGTCAGTAAACATTTCTTGACAAACAAATATTCAAGAGTTAGTGTAGTTTTTATCAAAACACTTCATAAATTGGTCCTAGTTGGTCTTTGTGTTATCCAAGAAATCATAACTTTCCACATTTGATGAATGCTATAAACCTTCTTAATACTTTTCACTCAATGTCACAATCTTAACTCTAAGACTTGTTTTGGAACGAAGTATGATCGACTTCTTGATTTAACCATTTCTTCAATCCTTGATTCCTCTTCTTAGACATATAATTGTACTAAGACTCACTTAGAGGATCAATTGAGATATGGTTCTTAATCATTAAGAACTATCATAAAACATAAAAGCTACTCTCCCTTCTTCTTAGAATGGAGAAACTTTTATCTTTCTGCCTACTTGATTCTTCTTATTCGTTTTGTTATTGATTTAAACCTTTTAATCAATTCCGAATCACACTTAATCTTATAAGTATAATCATATTTACTAAACTTTTAGTAAATCATGACGAATATCTTGTAACTCTTATGATGGACTTGATCAACACACAACTTTGTGTACTCGATCTCCTAGTCCTTCACTTGACACTTTGTCAATGAATTAGCCTAATTTCCAAATATGAAATTTCTCATTCATCGTGCAACCAAGTTGCATGATTCCAAGTTTCTGTCCAATTGAAACTTGGGTGATGAGAAACTTTCCTTATTCGGTAAATTCTTTGACATTTCCACAAATAACATAATAAGAGCCAAATCCATTATTGCTAATAATAGAAACATTCAAACATCTATTTTTCATATATGCCATTGCAAGGATAAATAAATAATATAAAATCAAAATTTATTTTATTGCGGAAAAAATTTGTCATTACAATGCAATTCATTGAAAAACTATGCTAATACATCTTTCTTAGCAATCTAATTATAACTCTAAGTAGTAGCTCAAGAATCTAATCTTCGAGAAATGCGATCGAAATCCATACCTTCACGCTTAGATTCTGCTCACTTCTTCCCTTAAGTTTCCTTTCTTTTCTTCGATCCTACAAGACATCAATTGTAATCTTATCACATTATGTATTAAGAATCTAGAATAGAAGCTTAAAAGAGTTAGTTAATGGATTTTACCTATATTAGAGCCATACGTTTCGACTTTCCCATCTCTTATATCTCTTAGGTAAATGGGGCAGCTTCGTCTTCAATGCCTTTTTCTCTTGGCAATAAAAGCAAATTGACTCTTTTGGAACATGACATGGAACTACTTCAGACATTTCCTTTCTCTTATGATCAAACTTTTCGATCATAGCATGTCTTTCGTTGCCATTGTCTATATCCATAGAGGTCTTGAAGGCAGATTCACCAATCAACTTTGCTTTTCTATTACGCCAAACCATTGCTGATACAACAACAATAAGCATATAGTTGAGATCTATAAGGGTCACGTCGCGGTTCATCATATAGTACTCTCTTACGAACTCACTATATGAGTTAGGAAGTGACTGAAGAACCCAATCAACAACCATTTCCTCACAGACAACGGATCCCAACATTCTTAACCTATCAATGTGTGACTTCATCCCTAGGATGTGTGCACACACCGACTTTCCTTCTTTATGTTTACTTTGCCAAAAGGGCTTGAGTGAGTTTGAACTTTTCAAGCCTTCGAACTTGTGGGTTAGGGAGAATAATTGGAAGAGGTGGAGGAAGTGAAACATGATTTCTTGTTCCTCGATCGAATCGTGGAATATCATCTTCATGTGGAAAGCTTGTTCCACGGGATTTGGGAAGACCATAGTTGTCAAACTTTGACATCTACAAAACGGGAGAAAGTGAATTCAAGTTAGTTGATTGATTGAGTCCTTAGTAAATCACCCAAATGAGATACTAAGGCTAGGACCCAACACAATATTCTACAACTCGGGAGAAGGATGCCGTAACCCAAATTGCAGAACATTTGAAGGTAAGTGAATGACGATTCACTAATTTCCACCATGAAAAATGAAAAAGAAATTTAAGTTTTAAATCTATGAAAACTCCTAGATCCTATGAGATTCATTGAACATTTCAATGGCATGTTTAAATCTCGATATGCCCCTCTTGTTTGTGACTGGGATGCCGAGGATCACAAAGCGGGTGTGAATAACCATGCAAACTTACATGGTGCCCTCACATGTTACAGTCACCTATTCGATGTGTCGGTAAACCACACACGCTCCACCGAACTATGACAAACATTGATTCACCCTTTGCTACCTTTGCTTAGAACCATTTAGTGTGCCGGTAAACCACACATGCTCCACTAACGTCTTCGCAAGGGCACAAAGTGTAATTTCATGGAATTGCATCAATTCACTTTTGCCTAAGTAACTAAGATTGGGAATTTGTAAAACATTTAGTTACTTTTGTAATTCATTATACTTATAATGGAAGGTTTCATCCTATCCTACCCGTTCGGCTAACGACCCTCCACTAGTCAAGAGTGCGGTAGGTTAAGAGTGGATATCCATTCAACCGCCATTTTATAGGCAATTTCCTTAAACACCCCTTATAGACGAGCTTCGTGAATGAGGCCTACTAACGGTAAGACTGACTTTACTCATACATATATATAATGTTAGACTTTTAATGTTATATATATATATATATATATATATATATATATATATATATATATATATATATATATATATATATAGTATAGGGTGTATTTTACAACTTTTAAAATACTAGGTGGTCAAATTTAACAATTATACTTTTAATTTAATTAAATTGTAAACCTAAACTTTTATGGATTTATCAAACCTCTTTTAATTACACACCTTAATTAATTAATAAAGCCATAAGGGTGTGATTTGAACTTTTCAAAACAATACTAGGGTTTTAGAATTTAATATTCCTAAATTAAACTTTTAATCAACTTTTAAATTCCAAAACCTGAGGGTAAGTTTTGAAACATTTCAAAACATTAGGGTTTAGAATTTAAATATACATCAAAATTAAACTATTAATCAAAATTTAAATTCCAAAACTTGAGGGCAAGTTTTGAAACCTTTTTCAAAACATTAGGGTTTCAACTATTTAAATTTCAAAACAACAAAACTCTTGAGGTAAAATTTAAACTATAAAACCTAAAGGGGAAAATATGAAACATTTCATAACACAAGGATCAAATAACAAATAATCTAAATTAACATTTAATCACATAATTATCCATATTTGATTTATTTAATGATTTCTTGCAAAACAATTACCAATTTAATCAAAATAATTAATCAATTATCACATAAGGAAACAAATATTTTATTAATTGATAAATATCTTCAATTAGATCAAAAATATAGTCATATATATCAAAAAATCGGATTTATATTGATCTAATATGATAAGACAAGTATCCTCAAGCAAAAACATCAAGAAATCCCGGTTTTCCCTCATTCTAACCAACCGACTCGTCGAGTTAGGCATGGACTCGTCGAGTCAGCATGAACTCGACGTGTTCATCTAGAAACTCGGCGAGTTCAACAAGCAGAACCACAAAAAACGAATTTTTTCAACATACAAGGCATCAATACAATAGAAACCAATCTAGGCTCTGATACCACTGATGGGTTTTGGTCCTAAGAACATCCTATGTGCTCATACAAACCCTAATGCTTGGATCTAGGTTTCTCTATTGTACATGCAAGTTATCTAAGACTATAAACCCTAATTCTGGCATACAAGTAATCATATTAGCATAAGAATGGGTTTAAGATATTACCTTGATTGTTATGTAGCAATAACAATCCCAAATCCTCCTTGTAGTGACTTTAGAAAGCTTAGAGTCATAAATGTCACTCCTTTGATGGTTCACAAACACCAAGAGCAAGAGGATGAAGAGGAGAGAAGATGGAGGCTGCCCTAAAACGTGTGAAACCCTAGAAGGATGCTTAGCCACGTTTTTGGGTCATAAGGGATCTATATATATATAGGAGGCTATTAGGGTTATCTAATAAGGAAACCCTAATTTGGATGCTTAAGCCCTAACAAACCAATAGATTCCTTTCCTTAAGGCCTTGGACGATTTCCCCATGGGTTTCCCACAGAATTCGTCTACTCCTTAGTATAAGGCAATCCATGGCCCAAATTGCAATTATCTTATAATTACAATTCCAGTCCCTTAAGTTTAATTAATCTCTTTTAGTCACAAAACTAATTAGCAATTAATTATTGACTAATATTAATTAAACAATATGATTTATCCTTTAATATATTATTCTCATAATATATTAATAAATCATATTTAATCCTTTCTCTCCATAATCCATCCTATCAAGTTGCTTTGGTGAAGGCAACCCAAAAGGACCATGCACCATCAAGTCAAGTACATACAAAAATAGTTATGGAATTAGACACTAATCCAACAGAAATCTTGTTGTGAATTTCTACATAATAAATTTGATTTTTTCTATCATTGTCCCGAGTTGAAGACAATGCAAAATTTATGTTTCATAAAGAATTGATCTCACTTAAGACTATAGTTAAGAACCAACTGAAAATGGACATGTGTACTTTACGTTGTATGTCATTTTCATCTACATTTGATCTATTTCATTAAGTGTGTAGCTATTGTGATCATGGTGGTTTAGTCATGCTTTAAATATATGATCAAAGCCGTGTTTGTTCAATACTCATGCATAAGATGAATTAGATTGTTCTAAAGAAAATAAAGTGAAAACGTGAATAAGAGTGTGCTTAAAGAATTTGTAATACAGTTTCAAACATATAATACTGTGGGAGATTGTTAGAATTTATAATATTATAAATTGATAATATTTATGTGGGTGCCTTTAAGTTACAAAACTATTCATAAATAATTAATGAAATATCATAACATTATTAGAGTTTAATGATAATTCTAATGTTTAGGCTATAAAATGTGGACAATTTAAATTTCTTGTACTCTCTTTGATACCCGTCATCAAATATTGGTTGAAAGAAACTTAGAAATTTTTTTTTAGGAAGATAATAACCACTGTTCTATTTTTCGTCGTCAAAATTCCGCATCAAAAAGACGACACATCAATGAATTAAGATATGAAGTTCGCTTACATCTTGGTGATTCAATACTATTGTTTTGATCTAATTAGGGTTTAAGAATATCGTGCTAACAAATTTATGTAACCCTAGACATATGATTGAATTATAAATTTCAGAAAGCGTTTTTATACGATCCACAACACTATCCACATAATTTTATTGATATTGGAATCCCTATATATAACATACTATACGCCCCTTGGCTGGTTGCTTCAGCAAACTTGGCGACTATAAAGTCTTGATCCTTTTGCATTGCGTGCTTGTATACCCAATATTATAGTTAGTCATTCACATGCTTTTTATACCAATTATTCCAATCATTTAACCGGATAAACATTCTTATGGTTGAAAATCTATAAGTTATATTTGAAGTTAATCCCTAATATGTAAATGTAGGCCTAAGAGATTTAGCGCTTTTCATAATATAATTAACAAAAAAGAAGTGGAGCAATGTGATATGGTAATATGGTATTATGGTGTAGAGAAAAAGAACTGAAAGCATGAATCTTTCGACCCGTTTGACCCACTTTTATATAATTATTTTTTTTTTAGTTTTATCATTTTTAAACCGGATGCACACGCTTTCTAATGTACTTTTAAAACTACTTCTTAAGCTCACCATAACGCTAATGCAATATATAGCAAAAATGGACAATTTCCATATAAATCGATGAAGTTTTTATCCCTGCTTTTCTCTCTTCATGCTTTGTCTTTATAACATTACGTGAGCACATAACCTCTTTGTAAATGTTGGTGTATAAAACGTAAACTTTACCAAAACAATAATTAATAGTAAAAGTTTCCTCCAACGATAAAGACCCAGTTTTAAAAATAGTTAGAAAAAAATTGAACTAATTACCTTTTTTGGAATTGACACCGGAAGAAGCTATAGATACTTTAGTATATAAGTACGAAACTACTCCATGGTAAATTCTTTTTCTAATTATTACCTTTCTATGCAAAAAGAAAAATTCTAATACAAAGGATATCGGGAAATACAATATTTATCCCTTATATATTTAGAAAATCTATATATGGTTATCAATAAAATTTTCTTTGCAGATCTCGAACTGTGTTATCTAATTATAGACATATTTTCAACTCTAGAAATATATCAAAACGTTTAAAAGATAATTTTGAAATGGCGTCTTGCCAAAAGTAGCATTGTTATGACAATATACAGTGAATTACGTTACTACACATGTCATGACACCGGGATAAATTTTGCATATTTAAAGTGTGATAACTGATAACAACGCACTCACACAAAGCTATGGATTATCCAAACATCTTTCTCTTATTATCTTTCATTCTAACGTTCATTTATGTCGTCCTCCCCGGTTTCTGCAACTCACGGCTTCCACCGGGCCCTTACCCTTTTCCTATCATCGGAAACATCTTAAAACTTGGAAACAAACCCCACCGCTCTCTCGCCATACTCTCTAAACGTTATGGACCTTTGATGTCTCTTAAGCTTGGAAGACGCACAACAATAGTTGTTTCATCACCCGATATTGCCAAGGAGTTCTTTCACACACATGATATATCGTTTTCTAGCAGAACGATTCTGGATAGTATTCGTGCAGTTGATCATGACAAGTACTCCATTGCATGGCTGCCAGTAGGAGATCAGTGGCGTAGACTACGACGAATAACTAATGAATATATGTTCTCCGCGCAATGTCTAGATGGTAGCCAACTGCTACGTAGGGAGAAGGTATGAGCCGTGTTGATAGCATGTATATGTTTTTAATAAATTAGTTTCTATAACTCACCTGTTCGTATTAGTAACTTATTTAAAAGTTTAAGGCTCGACTCGGTTAATAGTATATTTCATACATATTTAAATTAATACTATATATGTTTTTTTTTATTTCATCAAACCATTTAAAATGTTTCTTGATGGTATTAAATTATAATAATTAAATAAACACCTTAAATCCAAACGCCCCCTAAATACTTTATAGTTTATAGTTATGTTTTAATTTAATAAAAGATTGATTCCACGAAACAGAAATTGGTTTATATGTTAATTAGAAGTTTCTATGTTAAGTTGGTTGGATCGCATATTATCTAATCTAATTAAATCTCATGTTTATACGTCTAGGTACAAGAACTTGTAGATTACGTAGATGGATGTTCTACTAATGAAAAAGTCGTGGACATAGGTGTAGCTGCCTTTACAACAATTCTTAATGTTCTCTCCAAATTCATATTCTCTATGGATTTCGCTCAATATGATACTATGTCATCCCAAGAGTGTAGAGAAGCAGTGATGACTTTGTTGGAATTAGCTGCGAAACCGAATATAGCTGACTTTTTTCCAATACTAAAACCGTTGGATCCACAAGGATTAGTACGTCAAGGAAATTTTTATGGTAAGAAGTTGTTGAATCTTATCGATGGGATCATTGACCAACGATTGCAATCAAGATCGAGTTTAGCAACAAACGATGATGTTTTGGATACGTTGCTTAAGCTCTTCCACAAAGATGAATCACTATTTAGTCTAGATGACATGAGACATTTGTTCTACGTAAGTAAATCATTTTGGAGTGTACGTAGGGTATACTTTTAATATTGTTTCATTAATTATTTTAGGATATATTAATCGCCGGAACTGATACAACATCAAACACTTTAGAATGGGCAATGGCTGAGCTTATCCATAACCCAGAGAAAATGAAAACGGCTCGGGCAGAGATCATTCGGCTCATGCAAAACAACAACGGAAATATACAAGAAATGCATATCTCTCAGCTTCCTTATCTGCAAGCAGTAATAAAAGAAATTCTTCGACTACACCCACCAGCCCCTGTTCTTCTTCCTCACCAAGCCATACAAGATGTAGAAGTGAAAGGTTTCATTGTGCCTAAAAATGCACTAATCCTTTGTAATATTTGGGCTATGGGGAGAGACCCTAACATTTGGTATGACCCGGAAAGGTTCATGCCAGAAAGGTTTATGGAAGTGAATATCGACTATAAAGGTCAAGATTATGAGTTTATTCCATTTGGTGCTGGAAGGAGGATATGTCCGGGATTAAATTTTGCTCATAGGATGTTGCATTTAATGTTGGCATCTTTGATTCAAAAGTTTGAATGGAAACTCGAAGGAAATATTAGAGCACAAGATATGGATATGGAGGAGAAGTTTGGGCTCACGTTGCCCAGAAAAGTACCACTCGTGGTTATTCCAATAAAAGTACTTTGATTGTTTTTAAATAACTTTACTCACTTTTTTGTACATATCTTGTTTACTATGTGTTTAAATAACTATACTTTCTTTTTGTATATGTCTCTTTCTTACTTTTATGGTAATTAACACATGCTTTTGTTAGCATTTAGCCATTATTTTCACACTTAGTCATTCTTTTTGTACACCATTGTAAGGTCCTGAAAACGGGTCTTTACCAATGATCAAGCAATCACACAATCAATGGAATGAGAAACAAAGTAGAAACAGAATTGAAACAAGCTTGTACACACTTCTATTGCATAAAAACGTCTGGTACAACTTGCTCTGTGACCATGAACTATTGTGGCATGAACAACCATAAATGACCTACATAACCCCTATATATAGTGGACTTGGGCCGACTCTAGGTTTACGGCCGTTAACAGGCTTACGGCCGTAAACTCACATCATGGCCGTAAACTACCAAACAACCTACCAAAACTACATAAAGACTCAAAAGAACTTATTACAAAGAAAGCCTAGACCAAACCATTAATTAGACCCTTCAATCTCCCCCTTGGTTTGGTGCTAGCTTGAGCTCTGTCTTTATCGACTACCAGCACATCCGACTTCCCCATCGCTCCATTCCACATCCGTTTGTCAATGATCTCCACAACCATAGCTGTAAACTCTTTGGCAGCTGGCTCAAAGAGGTCTTCTACAACTTTAATCTGATGATGGCTTAGCTGATGTATATCCCACTTTCCAAATTGAAGCAGGTCTCGTTTATCATACAAGCGGATGCATCCCTTCTCAAGCTTGATGACAGCAAATGCTGTGGTTTCATCAAACACCCAGTACTCCATCGTTCACAGAGATCCATCTGGATGATATTGAAGAATAGGAATTTTCTTCACTTGTTTAGTAGCTGGCCACATCACAGCTCGAAGAGGTTGATTAGTTTTAGGATCAATCACACTTGGGTATATCTTAATGATTGACTCTGCAGTCTTCATAGAAGGAAAACCCTTGTGTACTTGATCCTCCAAGAAATGCTTGAACTGCGTAGCCTGGGGATTTTGAGAGACATTTGAAAAAGGGGCCTTTGATAGCTCTGAAAGATCAACCCTGGTCTAGGAGTTGAAATCATGGGCATCTTTATAAAGCTCAGTTTTACCACTTTTCCGTTTCACGATCCACATATTCAAAGTATCGTGAAATCCCGATGAAACGATCCTCGGCCTATCACCATATATATTTGTAAAACGATTCTATTCAAGATTTGTGAAGGTGATAGTAGGCTGATCCGCAGGAGCATTCTTATCCGAGCTCCTCTTAAACAAGTATTGACCTTTTTTCAGTAGATTTAGTCAGTTTGGCATGTTTTAAGGCCACAACACTTGGAGCTTGAGATGGCTCTTCTTCAAATCTATTAACAACACGTGATGTCGGAGCAGAAGTCACAATGGGATGAGCCTGGATGTGCAGATTAATCCTCGACTCATCAGCAGATGTTTTGAACTTGTCACCAAGTTCCTCCTCTAACTTCTTCTTCAAGTCAAAGTAACTTGAAGTGAGAAGATTAAAGTGCTTCTGTAAGTCAGAGATCTGCTTGGTTTTCAAAGCTTTATCCTCTTAAAGATCAGAAACTTGAATCTTCAGATTTACCTTCTCGCTCAAAAGATTATTGAATTGAATGTTGAGCTTTATATTCTTTTGATCAAGCACATTGACTCTCTTTTGAAGCTCATCAATAACTAAATCATATTGGCCTGTATGACCTTCTCTAAAAGCAACTCCTTTAGCTCTAGAAGAAGGTATTGAAGTTTGTTCCTAGGCTAGATGCATGGCTAGCCGCATAGAGGCATCATCAAGATCTACCATAGGAGAAGAAAATCCTGCTTGACTAGAGGAGCCACCAACCTCAAAGGTGGTGCTAGGACCTCCACTAAAAGGTTCTGTTGAGACGATAGTAGGTGTAGTTGTTGGTGTAATTGGCTGGACTTGAGATAAGTCAGAATCCAGAAGCCCAAATCTCGGATCACGTCTTCTTCTCTTTGACGGAGGCTGTAGGGTCTGGACTGTTGCATCATCACTCTAAAGTGGTTCAATTGTAGGTGAAACAACATCAAGTGGAGGAATCCCTGACACTGTCACCATTGGAGTTGTAGTATCAAACACTTGATCGGTAGTAACAGGTGTTTACTCGAGAACGTCATCAGAGTCCCTTATCTCCGTTGCTGGGTGAGCAACATCACTGATATTATCAAGCAATGTGTTAAGATTGACATTTGACAAAAAGTCTTTGTTATTTCCAAAGTTAGTCGGAATCTCATCTCTATCAAAGCTTTTAAGATCAAGCTCTTCATATTGATCAGTCTCAGTTGCATTCTTAGAAGACCCTTCATTGTAGTCACTTTCGACTTGGACTGATCGCAGGTTATGCTCCTCAGCTACAGGCACATTGGGAGCAACTGTCTCTTCCCCTTAATGATCTGACACAGTGATCACATCTCCTTCCGAGATCACCCTTTCAGATGAAGTAGGCTCATAAGATATTTTGTCAAAGGATCCGTGAGACTCAGACGCCTCATTTGGCTCAGCAAATCTTCCGAATTTTACGAGTAGATATAGTCCTTGAAAGACAACTTTTCCTTTGCGATTTTCCTTGATAAGCCCAACAGTGTGAGGGCCTAAGGACTTCATATCAAGTGTATCTCCCTCCTTGACCATATCAGGAAACTGTCTGTTGATGAATAACTGAATGAATCTTGGACACACTAAGAAGGTATCCCATGTGATGGGATTGATGTTGACCACAAACTCGTCCAGGATAAACCTTGAAAAGTTGAGGCCAATACCTACGGCAAGAGAAACAATAGCTCCAGTGTTTCTCAGATATATTTCATCTGTACCAGACCTTCTGCCGGAGATACAGCTCACGTGTAACATCCCGAAATTCAAGTAAAGCTATTTAGCCCTTTCATTTTGTCAAGTTGTCAAGATTGGTCCCTTGAGTGAGTTTAAATGAGTATGCTGGGCGTACTGGGGAGTACGCTACGCGTACTCATGCGCTTGTTTTGGACGTGGACTCGCCTGGGTATGCTGGGCGTACCCAGGGTTACGCTGGGCGTAACGGATCCAGATGCAAACCCTAAATGTTTGGCGTGTGCACTAGTTAAAGGATGCTAATGATCATTTCTCAGTCTCCATATCAGAGAGTGAAACCTAAGATAGAGCCTTCCATTGTCCTTAGCTTAAGTATGTGTGTGTGTGTGTTTTGGATCTAAAAGTGTCTTGGTGTGTTAGTGAAGAAGAAGGAGAAGAGCTTGTGGAGGCTAGGGCTTGAAGTGTAAGTTTGGATCTGAGATCTACAGAGAAAGGAGCTTCTTCTAGAGGTATAAAGTTCAAAACTTTCCTCTTTATATGGTTTGATATTGCATGGACCATTTCTAGGGTTAAAAGTCCCAAAGGTGGAGACTTTATGAGTGTAATGTACTTCATGGACCTAGATCTGTCCCATTTCAGTGATATTTGTGTTATAGATCCATCAAGTTTCCATCTTGGTCGTTGCTATGAGGTCATGCTTGAGTTATGAGCTTTCTATAGTTCGGAAATGGAATGTTATGGGTGTTAGTGACTTTTCCAGCCATTCAAAGGTTTAAAGTCACCAACTTTATGGATTAAGAGGCTTAGAAAGGGTCAGATCTAGAAGTTAGACGTGGGTCTTAATTGTTTAAGACCTCAAGAGCTTAGAGTCTGAAACTAGGAGCTACGCGGGGCGTAATCCCAGTACGCGGGGCGTAAGGGGTCGCACACCCCATTTCTGTGAGGACGCTGGGTACGCCCAACGTACATGTTTGGTACGTGCGGTGTAACCCGGAGAGTTGACTTTTGTTGACTTTTAGGGTTTGATCAACTTTAGGGTCTTTGAGCCATGAGAGGGGTAAAATGGTCTTTTACCCTTCTGAGAGTACTAAGAGAGGGAATAGTCTAGCCTTGAGAAATGTATTGATTTAGAGTGTTTATTTCATATGATTAGGCGGAGGCTAGACCCGATTTTACAGAGTTCGAGATTTCCGAGTTACCCGAGGTGAGTCTTCTTACTATACTGTACCTGGAAGGGTACCTATGTGTGACCGGAAGGTCTTGTATGCTAGGAGATGTATGTGCTATATGATGTTATGTGATATGTATGTTATGTATGATAAGGACCGGAAGGTCAGGAGGTTACGGACCTAAAGGTCGATACGGGTAGGACCGGAAGGTCTACCGGGATTCGGGACGGAAGTCCCCTGAGACATTTGGATCGGAAGATCCTACAAAGTTATGGCCTAGAAAGACGTATGTGTTGTGTGTGGTATTTTGGGGAACTCACTAAGCATTTATGCTTATAGTGTTGTGTTATGTGTTTCAGGTACCAATGAGGATCGCGGGAAGGCGCCGACTTGATCAGTACACACATGAGGAGCCTTTACATTTTTTTGATCTTGGAATGTGATGTTATGAACTGATTTTGTGATATAATGATATTTTTATAACAATTATGAATGAAAGTGTGTTTTTAAAATGTGAAAAATTATTTGAAAATTTTGGGTGTTACAAGTTGGTATCAGAGCCCTGGTTTGAGGGATTCGGGTACACCTTCAGGCGTATCTGAACTCAAACTGAGGATTTGAGAGATTTCAAAAAAAAAAGTTCACAAAAATGTTCCTCAAGAGTAAAATGTTTTTGAAAAAGCAGAGCAGAGCAGTGTGTACGATCAGCCAGCGCCCGAACGGTGATTTCCTAAAATACGCTTACATTATGTGTTATGAGATACGTTATGATATGATATGCATGGTAGATTAGGCTAGGTATTCATATTAGGACTAGAGTGGCCTGATTTGTGATGCCTTAGCCTGGGAAGATTTCTGTTGCTTGAGAGTGAGTAGATAGAAGTGAGGAGCTTATGAGAGATCTACCGATGGGTAGCCTATGCTAGCGAGATGTAGAGTACTTGTGATCTGGGATCCAAGGAGGAGGACTTGGGGTGAATATTGATGCGGTGTGGGTGGTAGTATAAGGGCCCGTACTACCAAAGACACCATATCAGTGTGCAGTCCAAGTAAGAATCCTTAGGGTTCAAGGGAGCAAGTAGGGATGTGTTATCGAGTGTGAGTATGCTCAAGCAGGGTCTCTGATATTTTTATGTTGAATTTCAGAGAAACATCATGGTTCGGACGCACCATAGACCAGAGACCAGCGGGGTGAGTGATGAGGAGCTCCGCCAAATGATTCATAAGGAGGTGGCTGCGGTTATCCGAGTCGGGATTCTAGAGATGTTCAGGTCTATCAAGACCACATTGATTGAGACCTTTGATGAGCGGTACGCAGCAGTGACTGGGGCTACGGTTGCTGTCGCCGTTGCTGCTGCCAGGCCTCAGGGAGATGACTAGTTATTGTTTCGGGAGTTCAGCAACACGAAGCCACCAGAGTTTGATGGGACACAGGATCCGATCGCTGCGATGAGATGGATTTCTGATATTGAGGGATGTTTCTACACATGTTCCTGTCCAGAGCATTTGAGGGTACGGTTCGCACTGAACCGGCTTCGCTTGGAAGCGAAGGATTGGTTGAAGTTCGTGACGGCGAGCTTCACTCTTGTGGAGATTTCTGAGGTGACTTGGGAGAGGTTCACCACCATGTTCAGAGACGAGTATGTTCCCCATGTGGAGAGGGAGTGGTTGGCTCAAGAGTTCTTGACGCTCAAGCAGGGTACTGATGCGGTTACTGTGATTACCAGGAAGTCTCATGAGAGGGCGATGTTCTGCCCTGAGTAGGTGTCTACCGAGCAGGCACGCATGAAACCGATATTTGAGCATTTTGAGGAGGGATATTCGGGAGTTTGTATCGAACTCGACTTACTGGAAATTTGCTGAGCTTCAGGCAAATGCTCGGAAGAGGGAGATTGAGTTGGAGACTCAGGCCAGGGAGGAGGCCGAGTCTCAGGGGATGGATAGGCGGCCAGCGTAGTCTCAGCCGGCAGCCAAGCGGACAAAGCCTACCGATTCGAGATCTGGAGGCCAGAAGGGCCCCACTTGTGGAAAGTGCGGCAAGGGACACGATGGGGTTTGTCGGTCTAGTGCTTGCTACAAATGTGGCAAGGAGGGGCATATAGCCAAGGATTGCCCCAAGGGATTCATTGTTTGCTTTCATTGCAACCAGACGGGCCATCGGAAGGACGAGTGTCCATAACTGTGAGGGACAGCCCAGGGAGCACAGCAGGGATCTGCCCCTGCCGTCGTGCGCACTACTGAGGTTTGGCCGGTGAAGGCCGAGGCACCGAAGGCTCGCGGGAGAGCCTTCAAGTTGACAGCAGAGGAGGTCCGTGCAGTGCCCAATGTCGTGGCTGGTATGTATTCTTTCATTTTTTTATGTTGAATTTGAAGTGTTGTGCTTATATTATGATACGCATAGGTACTTTTCTTGTGAATTCTGTACCTGCTTTGGTGTTATTTGACTCGGGTGCGATTCGGTCATTTGTTTCCTTGGCATTTAGTTAGCACATCAGTATCCGGCGAGAGGCATTGAGTCGACCTCTACGAGTTTCTATAGCTAACCAACGAGCGGTGTATGCTACGGATGTGATCCGAGGATGTATACTCAAGATCTTCGGTGTGGAGTTCCCGATAGATTTGGTCCCGATTTCGATGGGGGACGTATGTGTTATAGTGGGCATGGATTGGTTGAGCCGATTTGGAGCTGTTATAGACTGCGAGTGTCAGTTGGTGACGATACGAGACCCTAGTGGGGGAGTGCTTACGGTGTACGGCGAGGATACCCGATACGGGTCAACATTTTGTTCGTTTTCCAGAGCAGGACAGAGTTTTCAGCAGGGCTGCAGCAGGTTTGTAGCCTATGTGATGAACACACAAGTGGCCGCTGGGAGGCCAAGTTCGATCGATGAGGTCCCAATAGTGTGCGAGTTCCCGGATGTTTTTCCCGAGGAATTGCCAGGTGTGCCTCCCGAGAGGCAAGTAGAGTTCCGTATCGACTTGGTTCCGGGGGCAGCACCTATCGCCAAGGCGCCTTATCGCCTTGCACCGCTAGAGATGCAGGAGTTATCCTTGCAGCTTCAAGAGCTGCTGGGGAAAGGGTTTATTAGACTGAGTAGCTCACCTTGGGGAGCGCCGATCCTTTTTTTCAAGAAAAAGGATGGTTCACATCAGATGTGCATTGATTACCGAGAGTTGAACAAGTTGATGTTCAAGAACCGTTATCCGTTACCGAGGATCGACAATCTGTTCGATCAGTTGCAGGGGGCGTCTTGGTTTTCCAAAATAGACTTGAGGTCGGGATATCATCAGATGAGGGTTCGGGATGAAGATATCCAGAAGACGGCGTTCAGAACTTGTTATGGGCATTACGAGTTCGTGGTGATGCCTTTTAGGCTCACCGATGCACCGACAGCGTTCATGGATCTCATGAACAAGGTGTGCAGGTCAATGCTAGATCGGTCAGTGATCGTGTTTATTGACGATATTTTGGTGTACTCAAGATCTAGAGAGCAGCACGAGGAGCATCTGAGATAAATTCTTGGGGTATTGAGATCGGAGAGGCTTTTCGCCAAGTTCACCAAGTGTGATTTTTGGTTACGAGAGGTCCAGTTCTTGGGACACCGCGTTAACCAGGAGGGGATATTGGTCGATCCGGCCAAGATTGAGGAGATTATGAGATGGGAGGTACCGAGATCGCCCACCGTGATTCGAAGTTTTCTAGGGCTGGCCGGCTATTATCGAAGACTTATCTGGGATTTCTCCAAGATCGTCGTGCCTCTCACCAGGTTGACCCGGAAGGGTGTTGCCTTTTCATGGGGTCTGGAGCAGCAGACCTCGTTTGAGACACTTCGCCAGAGATTGTGCGAAGCCCCGGTGCTTGCCCTCCCAGATGGGATGGAGGATTTTGTGGTGTATTGTGACGCATCGATATCAGGGTTGGGTGCAGTACTTATGCAGAGGGGGCATGTGATAGCGTATGCGTCAAGGCAGCTGAAGCCTCATAAGATGAGGTATCCCACTCACAATTTGGAGTTGGGGGCAATGGTATTCGCCCTCAAGATCTGGTGTCACTACTTGTATGGAGTTCGGTGTACCATCTACACGGACCGCAAGGGTTTAAAGTATTTGATGGACCAGCCCAATCAGAATATGCGCCAGAGGAGATGGTTGGATGTGGTAAAGGATTATGATTATGAGATCCTGTACCACCCGGGCAAGGCTATTGTCGTAGCTGATGCCCTAAGCCGTAGGACGGAGAGCGCCCCGATTTAGGATATTTGTATGCGGTTGACAGTGATGACTCCGGTGTTGGACACCATTCGGGAGGCCCAGGCAGAGGCCGTGAGACCGGAGAACTGTAAAAAGGAGCGGGTGATTGGGCAGGTGTCGGAGTTCATTACCGATAGTCGCGGGTTGATGACCCTTCAGGGTCGGATTTGGGTGCCGTGTGTAGGCGGAGCATGCACCACCTTGATGGAGGAGGCACATAAATCGAGATTTTCGATCTATCATGGGTCCACTAAGATGTATTTGGATTTGAAGAGGGATTATTGGTGGTCGTGTATGAAGAGGGATGTAGCATGGTTTGTTGAGAGGTGCCTAACTTGTCGCAGGGTTAAGGCTGAGCACCAGCAACCGCATGGCTTGTTGCAGCCACTGGAGGTTCCCCAATGGAAGTGGGAACATATTTCTATGGATTTCATCACCAAGTTGCCGAGGACCGCGAAGGGTGTTGACGTAATTTGGGTGATCGTAAACTGGATGACGAAGAGCGCTCACTTTCTTGCTATTAGTGAGATGAGGATGTACGTTTTACTTCCAGGTTCTAGAAGAAGTTACACGAGGAGTTGGGCACGAGGCCGCATTTCAATACCGCTTACCATCCACAGACGGACGGACAAAGTGAGCGGACGATTCATACGCTTGAGGACATGCTCCGAGCATGTGTGTTGGACTTCGGAGGAAGTTGGGACACGTATCTGCCTTTAGGTGAGTTTTCCTATAACAACAGCCACCATTCGAGCATTGGTATGCCTCCCTTTGAGTTGTTGTATGGGAGGAGGTGTCGGACTCCCATTTGTTATGGAGAGGTAGGGCAGCGAGTGATGGGCAACACTGAGATAGTGCTTCAGATGATAAAGCAGATACAACAGGTTAGACAGAGATTTCTGACTGCCCAGAGTCGCCAGAAGGGTTACGCGGATAGGCGTCGATCAGAGCTCGAGTTTCAGGTTGGAGATTTTCTACTCCTGAAGGTGTCTCCTTGGAAAGGAGTGATGCGATTCAGGAAAAGGGGCAAGTTGGGGCCCTGGTACATTGGTCCGTTTAGGGTGATTGCGAGGGTGGGTAGAGTAGCATATCGATAATAGCTACCTGTGTAGTTAAGCCAGATTCATGATACCTTCCATGTATCTCAGCTGAGGAAGTGTATAGCCGACGAGTCGGCAGTGGTGCCATTGGAGGATATCCTGGTGGATGCGGGTCTGAATTATGTTGAGAGACCGATCGCGATCTTGGACCGGAAGGTCAAGGTTCTGAGGAACAAGGAGGTACCTCTGGTTCAGGTCCAGTGTCAGCATCAGAGGGGGCTCGAGTTGACTTGGGAGCTGGAGTCAGAGATGCGGGAGCAGCATCCGGAGTTTTTTTTGGCATGATACTATGAGAGCGAAGTCTGGTTCTAGTGGGGGAGAATTGTAACATCCCGAAATTCAGGTAAAGCTATTTAGACCTTTCATTTTGTCAAGTTGTCAAGATTGGTCCCTTGAGTGAGTTCTTGTAACAAATGAGTACGCTGGGCGTACTGGGGAGTACGATGCGCGTACTCATGCACTTATTTTGGACGCGGACTCGCCTGGGTATGTTGGGCGTACCCAGGGTTACGCTGGGCGTAACAGGTCCAGATGCAAAACCTAAATATTTGGCTTGTGCACTATTTAAAGGATGCTAAGGCTCATTTCTCAGCCTCCATATCAGAGAGTGAACCCTAAGAGAGAGCCTTCCATCGTCCTTAGGTTGAGTGTGTGTGTTGTGGAGCTAAAAGTGTCTTGGTGTGTTAGTGAAGAAGAAGGAGAAGAGCTTGTGGAGGCTAGGGCTTGAAGTGCAAGTTTGGATCTGAGATCTACAGAGAAAGGAGCTTCATCTAGAGGTATAAAGTTCAAAACTTTCATCTTTATATGGTTTGATATTGCATGGACCATTTCTAGGGTTAAAAGTCCCAAAGGTGGAGACTTTATGAGTGTAATGTACTCCATGGACCTAGATTTGTCCCTTTTCAGTGATATTTTTGTTATAGATCCATAAAGTTTCCATCTTGATTTATGAGCTTTCTAGAGTTAGGAAATGAAATGTTATGCGTGTTAGTGACTTGTCCAGACATGCAAAGGCTTAAAGTCACCAACTTTATGGATTAAGAGGCTTAGAAAGGGTCAGATCTAGAAGTTAGACGTGGGTCTAAACTATTTAAGACCTCAAGAGCATAAAGTCTGAAACTGGGAGTTACGCGGGGCGTAAGGGATCGCGCACCCCGTTTCTGTGAGGTCACAGGGTACGCCCAACATACATGTTTGGTACGCGCGGCGTAACCCGGAGAGTTGACTTTTGTTGACTCTTTGGGTTTGGTCAACGTTAGGGTCTTTGAGCCATGAGAGGGAATAGTCTAGCCTTGAGAAATGTATTGATTTAGAGTGTTTATTTCATATGATTAGGCGGAGGCTCGACCCTATTTTACAGAGTTCGAGATTACCGAGTTACCCGAGGTGAGTCTTCTCACTATACTGTACCTGGAAGGGTACCTATGTGTGACCGAAAGGTCTTGTATGCTATGAGATGTATGTGCTATATGTTGTTATGTGATATGTATGTTATGTATAATAAGGACCGGAAGGTCAGGAGGTTCTGGACCAGAAGGTCGATACGGGTAGGACCGGAAGGTCTACCGAGATTCAGGACGGAAGTCCCCTGAGACACTTACAGAGTTATGGCCTGGAAAGGCGTACGTGTTGTGTGTGGTATTTTGGGGAACTCAATAAGCATTTATGCTTACAGTGTTGTGTTATGTGTTTCAGGTACCAGTGAGGATCGCGGGAAGGCACCGACTTGATCACTACACACATGATGAGCCTTTACATTTTTATGATCTTGAGATGTGATGTTATAAACTGATTTTATTAGACAATGATATTTTTATAACAATTATGAATGAAAGTGTGTTTTTAAAATGTGAAAAATTATTTGAAAATTTTGAGTGCTACATCACAAACACATGAGCTAGGTATGTCCAATAGGGTGGCAGAAGCTTCTTGACTGTAGGAGGAGAGTCGTCTTCGTACCCTATCTTCTTCAAAATTTTCTGAGCGTCTTCAATCCCGATCTCAGTGGGAAAACTTGGTAAGTCATTGATCAACAATGTCTCTCTAATGAACTGCTCAATGATCACAACTTTGCATCCTTTAACGATTGCATCCACAGTCACTGCTCCATCGTCATCTCTCTTCATTTTGGCAGTCTGTCAGAACTCACTTATGATATTCTGATAAAAAACAGTGTTCATGGTGATGGCGGAGGCCAGGCAGCATTCTTTCAGTCCGTGAATCATTGACCTGAATTCTCCATGTGCCACTGGAGGATCTTCCAGTACAATTGCCAGATTGTGCATGTCTGCGAATTTTAAGCCTGCCAGTTGATCTGCACTAAAACATACCAAGTAAGAAAAGAAAGATATTTGAGCAAATAATATTTCAATTGATTTAAATTTATTAATTTATTTTGTCCAAAATTTGAGTTCAAGGTCAACTAGGAGTTTATGGTCAACTTGGAGTTTACAGCCGTAAACTCGTAACCGTAAGCTCAGGGCTGCAAATGGAGTTTACGGCCGTAAGCTCCCTGGCCGTAAGCTCTGACAAACCCTTTTTCGTCGATTTCAGGCTCAAAACTCATCGATTTCGTGAAGCAAATGCATATCTATGGACGGAATCTTACTAACTTTGAGGTGATCGGAGAAATTTCACAAAAAAAACAATTTTTTTTCGAAGAAAAGAGAGAAAGGGAGAGAGTTTGCGGCCAGAAGCCTGAAAAGTGAGGGGGGTTCCGACTGTAAACCCTTTATATACCCTTGACTATTTTACCTGTTGTCCACACAGTGTAAGACACAGTCCAATATTTCAAATATTTTTCAAAAATAAAACTTTTGAGGATTTTAAAAACTAAAATAAGACTAAAAATGAAAATAAAAAATAAAAATCTTTAAGTTTTTAAAAAAATAAGAATAAAATTTTTGACAATATAATAAAAATTAAAATTGACATATACAAAACTAAAATTAACGATAAAATAAAATAAAACAAAACAAAATTAAAATAATTTCCAAAATTTTAAATTTTAAATTTTGATAATTACATAATAAAAATAAAATGAAACAAAAATAATATTAAAAGAAAATAGACTAAACTTATCTAAACAAACACTGAATATAATTTTGTGACTTAGGGATCAAAGTTGTTAGACAACCTTGGTCTACTTATCGGTACCTTTACCTTCATGTCTATGTTTGATCGATCGTCGGTATTGTGGTCCACTTAAACACGAAAAATTTTGATAAAATTTGGACAAGCTAATAAAGACAAGATCCTTTTGATTCTATATTCTTAAATAAATTTCATAGAGACCATTTATCTGACGACAACCAGGGATATTGTTGTCCACCTACATTAAGCAACGAGATCTACAAACAATTTGTAAGTGTTCAATTTTAATTGTACTAGAACATGTTTCCCGCTTCCTGATATGCTCCAGTAATCAAGGACTTCCAGAATACTCCTTACATCGGGTGAGCAGACAATTATTAAGAAAGAAGATAGATTTAGAATGCATATGTTATACACCTAGGTCAGATCTCTTCCAATCACGCAGATGATGAAACATATGACTAACTGAAGTTTTAGAGGGATTGAGAAAAAGAATGATGCATATACTGTGTACCAGGTCGGATTGTAAGTCACGCAAAGGAGACAGTATATGACTAACAGATAGAAAGAATTGCATAGAAAGAAGATGTAGAGAGATAGAATTGCATATGTTACAGTCCAAGTCGGATCTTTCGATCACGCAGAGGAGACAACATATGACTAACAGACAGAAAGAAAGAAAATAACCTTCTACAGACCTAATTTATCGGAATTCCCTAATCACCCCATCAATACCTGAATTAAGGATAGAATCCGCATATCGAGGAAAAGTTACTCTACAGTTCTAGATACGGGTTCTTTTAATGTGACCAGTAGATTCCCATGTATATCTCCCTACTCAACTTATCCGAGCGTCATACTGACAGACTAAACGGATATAACTAGTTCAAGATTTGTTAAGTCCTTGAATTCCTTAAGTTCAAATCTTCCTAGTCAAGTCCATTTAGAATATTTCGTGCCTACCAGCGCATCGAACACAGAGTGAAGACAATTTAAATTTTTCTACGTTATGCAGATTCAGATTGCCTGTTATCACATGATAATATCACTCCCCTACACATCACCTACAAGCAACATGTTTTTGATTAATTTTTTTTTGTTTTTGGATTTTTGAAAATTTTAATTTTTTGTTTGGTTTTTGTTTATTTCTCCCCTTAAATTTGTGCATGGGTGAGAATGAAATCACTAAAATGCACAAATTTAAACTAAGCTAACCAAATATAAACTTGAAAATGAGAATTTAAAAAAATAAAAATAAAAATAACTTAAAGTAAGTAAAAAGTAGAAAAATAAAATTAATCCTCAAAACGAATCATTTTCAAAAATCCCACAAGCACATCAAATCAAGCTTTGTTAAAAGGCTTGGTGAACAGATCTGCCACATTATTAGCAGTGGGAACCTGTTCTAGCCGGATGAGTGAATGTTCAAAACAGTCTCTGATAAAATGAATTTTAATGTCAATGTGCTTGGTTTTTGAATGTTGGACAAGATTTTTAGCAATTTGAATTGCAGCTTCATTATCACAGTAGATAGGGGTTTCTAGATAATTCAAATCATAATACAACAACTAATGTTGGATCAGGATAACTTGAGAGCAACAGGCAGATGCAACAACGTATTCTGCTTCAGCTGTTGAAGTTGAGACGGTGTGTTGCTTCTTGCACTGCTATGACACCAGCCGATCTCCAAGATATTGACACCCTCCTGAAGTAGATTTCGTGTCAAGCTCACAACCTCCATAATTACTGTCAGCAAAAGCATATAAATCATATTCGGAATTTTTTGGATAGCAAAGACCCAATTTTGGGCTGCCTTTGATATACCGAAAAATTCTTTTGATAGCAATAAGATGAGAAAATTTAGGATTAGCCTGATAACGTGCGCATTGACAAATTGCAAACATGATGTCTGGACGGCTTGCAGTAAGATGCATCAATGATCCGATCATCGATCTGTAGTGTGTCTGATCTACGGATTTGCCATCACTATCTGGAGTCAGCCGAGGTCTTTCGGCCATCGGTGTCGAAGCACGTTTAGCGTCTTGAAACCCAAACTTCTCAAGAATATCCTCCACATACTTGGCTTGATGTAGCAGGATTCCGGTTGAATTTTGTTTGACCTGAAGCCCCAAAAACATGGTCATTTCTCCCAACGAACTCATCTCGAACCGCTTTTTCATAACGCCTTCAAAATCCTTGCATATTTGCAGACTGGTAGACCCGAAGATAATGTCGTCAACATAGATTTGAACCAGAATCTGATCATTACCAACATGCTTGATAAACAAAGTTTGATCGATAGTGACACAAGAGTATCCATGCTCGAGCAACTGCTTTGTAAGAGTCGCATACCATGCTCGAGGAGCTTGATGTAACCCATTCAATGCCTTGTCTAAGTTGTAGACATGATTAGGAAACTTTGAGTTAACGAACCCAGGGGGCTGATCAACGTAGATTTCTTCCTTCACCTTGCCATACAAAAAAGTTTTCTTGACATCCATTTGATAAACCGTGAAGTTCATGTAGGAGGCATATGCAAGGAAGATACGAATAGCCTCCACACGAGCTACTGGAGCATAAAATTCAGTATAATCAAGACCCTCGACTTGACGAAACCCGCGAACCACCAATCTAGCTTTATTTCGCACTATAACCCCTGAATCATCCTGCTTGTTTCGATAGACCCAGTGTGTGTCAAGAGACTTTTTGCCCATTGGTAACTTAACCAATTTCCAAACCCTGAGTTTTTCAAACTGATTCAACTCTTCATGCATAACATCTACCCAGCTAGGCTCATTCAGAGCGATTTCAACATTTTTCGGCTCTATTTGAGAGATAAAGCAAGAATAGAGACATGTATTGACATCTCCACTCTGACTTCTGGTTTTAACTCCATCGCCCAGCTGACCAATGATGTTCTCGATCGGATGATCACGTTGAATTCTAGAGGGTATCTCTTGGCTGATATCATTAAGCGAGACGGGAAGATTGTGAATACTGACACCTCCTTCATTTGCTGATTGTTCCACACCAGATGACTCTACTACAAACTCATTAGAAATGTCTTCAGGAAAGAGTGGTTCCATAAAAGTTAAAGTGACAGTGGAAGCATCTCTAAACATGAACTCTCTTTTGCAGGAGTGAGCGGTGTAGCCTCAGCATCAGTAGTATCATTCTGAATTGGAGATTTTGGACTATCAAGTGGTAAAAATGACTCCCCCTCAGGTGAAGTAGAGGACTCCTCCTCAGATGGTGAAGAGGATACCGTTGGGGCTCTGTAGACAACTTCTTCGTCTTCGTTTTCAGAAACATTCTTCGAACCAGAGAAAGACCCAGATGAACTATCCGAAGACACATTTATAGACTTGAAAAGCGATGTGTAATCAAATAACCAATCCGGACCCACTTGAGCATCCGTTTCATTCTCCTCCAACCAGCGCACGTCATAGGATTCCACAATATGCTTCGTCTTCTTATTGTAGACCCTATATGCGGTACGTGCAGTATACCCTAAAAAGTAACAATCATCGACTTTGGCATTAAACATTGGGTTGGACTCTAGGTGAAGAAGGGTGCAAGGGCAGCCAATACATGGAAATGACTGACTGATGGCTTGTGACCATATAGAATCTCATACGGGGTCTTCATCTGAGCTTTGTTAATCAACACACGATTCTGAACGTAGCAAGCAATGTTAATCGCCTCTGTTTTGTTGTTGGTACGAAGCGCATTCAAACGATTATTGGTTTGGTTCTCAATCAGCACTGTGAACTTCTTCATCAGTTCTGCAACCCCAACTTTTTTGGATAAGAAGAAGATGTTGGATTAATGTCTAAGTCCATAAGTATAATTGATAAGACTTGACCCGATCCGACATGGTCTATTTGGGTTGCATGGCATCATGCACTTGGATAGACTAAATGAGAGAAATAAGACACTTATGGTTATTAATATATTATAAGTTCTAGTATATTAATAATAAGAATAATAATATTTAATTAGTATTGATCAAGAATTAATTTAGAATTAATTATGTGATCAAAAGAAGACTAATTAAACATCTGGGTTAATTTTGCAAATCATCCATAAATTATATAGTGGGCCAAAGCTCCATGGATAATCAAGTTGGATTAAACCCATAGGATGCTCCATGGAGGTTACATAACCCATGGGTCATGGAAATGAATGATCATGACAATTAGGGTTTACATAGTGTAACCCTAATTGTAACACACTATATAAGTATCATATTATTCACAAAAATCAGCACTAGTTTGTGTAAAAGAAGGGTTAGCCGATTTCATGAGTTGTGGATTTCTCTCAAGTCATTCCAAGTGTATTTGGTGTTATGTGAACCATTTGAGGTGTCACACTTGAGGCACTTGGCACTTAAGCTTCATGAAGACTTTCTACATGAAAGAGGTATGTATTCTATCTTGTTATATTCATTGTTTTGTATGCTAGATTAGGATAATACCTTGGATGCTTATATTTGTATTTATATTAGAGAAAACATAGATCCAAGGTATTTAGGGTTGCATGTATACTTAGGAGTGTTAGAATGCTCAAAACCCAACATTGGTATCAGAGCCTAGGCTTGCATTCTCTTATACATAATGCAAATAGATTTTTCGAAGCCAAGAAACTGTCAGAGCCTAAAACTCGACGAGTTATGGTAGAAAAATAGACGAGTTCATGTATTAGAGCATGAACTCGACGAGTTCCGTGAAGAACTCGACGAGTTTAGCCTCCAGACAACATATCTTCATGGTTTTTGGCTGGAATTGGACTAGGATCATTACTCTAAGATGTTTTTGGACTTATAAACTTGTTTTTGATGTGGTAATCTTCATGCTAATCCAATTTCGAAGATAATTGTCAATAGATTCATGTTTTGAATTAGTTTAGTGATTATGCTAATTACATGAAAAAGTTTGATTTGAATTATCTTGTTCTTATGAGTTGCTTAGATTAATAGGAAGTTATGTGAAATTGTTGTTTACAATCCATTTTAATCTAAGAGTTGATTGTAAATTTTTTTTTTGTAACTTGTCCTCAAGTTATATGAAAAGTCACATTTAAGTTTCATAAAACTCATAAAAGTTGGCAATGTTTACAAAAATGAAGAGTCTTGTCTCATTGAATGGTTTTATGACTCCATAACTTGTCCTCAAGTTATGGAAGTTCAAGAGTCACTTAATTAAGTAATAAAATGTGTAACCTTAATTAGTTCCATAAGTTACAAAATAAGAAAAGTTACATTCTTTAATAGTGTAAAGTCTTCCATAACTTGTCCTAATGTTATGGAACTTGAAGAGTTTTTGGATTAAAACTAATTTAAACACATAAGTTATGGAATTAATTAGTTTTGAATAGTTTCAAAACATTCCCTCAAGTTTTGGAATTTGAAAAGTTTTCACTTATGAATACTTTAATTCCAAGTTAGCCCTTAGAATTTTAAAAGTTAAAATTCAACCCTTATACTTTATAATATTATATGTTAATAATATATATATATATATATATATATATATATATATATATATATATGTATGTATAAGAATAAAGTCAGTCTTACCGTTAGTAGGCCTCATTCACGAAGCCGGTATATAAGGGGGGTATAAGGTTACTGCCTATAAAATGGCAGTTTAATGGGTGTCCACTCTCACCCACCGCTTCCTTGACTGGTGGAGGGTCGTTAGCCGAACGGGTAGGACAAAGACTATAATTCTGCCGACATTAAAAGTATTAATGAGAAATACTAAGTAGCTAAAGCTTTTATAAATACCCAATCTTAGTTACTTAGAAAAATCTGAATAAGGTGCTAATCCATGAAAGTACACTATGCACTTTGTTTAAGTCGGTTAGTGGAGCGTGTGTGGTTAACCGACACACTAACTCGTATTTAACAAGGTAGGCAAAGGGTAACTTAATGTTTATTATAGTATCGATGGAGCGTGTGTGGTTAACCGGCACATCGATTGAGGGGTAAACACTTAATGGTACCAAGTAATTTGCATGGTTACTTCACACCTTGTTTTGTGATCCTCGGCATCCCAATCACAAAAACCTAAAGGGCACACTCGAGATTGAAACATGCCATTGAAATTTCAATGAATCTCAAAGATCTAGGAGTTTCAAATCCAATTAAAACCTAATAAATTATTTCGTTTTTCATGGTGGAAATTGGTGAATCATCATTCACTTACCCTCAAGTATTCTATAGCTTGGATTACGGCATCCCTCTTCCAAGTTATAAAATAGTTTGTTGGGTCCTAGCCTTAATATTTCATATTGGGTGTTATATTAAGGACTTTAAATCAACTATCTTGAATACCTCCCAAAAGATTTCAAGTTCAGACATCTATGATCTTCCCAAATATCTTGGAACTTCACTTCATCTATCTCCTCCAATTATTCTCCCTATCCCACAAGTTCAAGGTCACTCAAGCCCTATTAGCAAGGCAAGCTCTAGGTGTGATCACATCTTGGAGATGAAGTCACATACTGACAAGCCGGGAGAGTTGGGTGTCAATGTCTTGAGAAAGTTAGTGGTTCAATCACTTTCTAAGTCACATAGTGAGTTCCTTTGGGACTCCTATGAAATAGACTATGACAAGACCCTTAATGATCTTATCTATTTGCTTGGTGCTGCTAAATCAAATATGATTTATTGTACTAGTAAAGCAAATTTGATTAAGAGATCAATTTCCCAAAACTTTATGGACAGGGAAAATAGTGACACAGGAAATCCAGAAATGCATTCTTTTCCCAATGGAAAGGGATTGGCCATAGTCAACTTGGTTGACCAAATGGTAAAGAGAAAGGCTAACTCTGAGATAGTCCCATGTACTACTACCTAAGGGTCCATATGTTTCTATTGCCAAAGGATGGGGCTTTGGTTACGAAGCTGCCAAACTTACCTAAGGATGGTAAAGTCAATGAGTTTGACTTTATTTCGGGTAAAGTCCATTGTCTAAGTCTATTAAGTTCCTACTTTAAGATTCTTATTACATGATGTGGCTGGGTCACATGTTGATGTTTTAAGAATCAAGGAAAAGTAAAGGAACTTAAAGGAAGTATATGCTGATTCTGATCGCGAAGATAGATTTCAATCGCATGGTTCGGTGATCAGAATGTTGATCAGGTGCTTAAGAGTTATGATAGATTGCTTAGCAATAGATGAAAACAACTTTTCATATACCTTTTCATTTTAAGGATTAGTTTTTCCGCAAAGTTTTAAAATAAAAGAAAAGTTTTTAATTTTATTTATTTTAAAATATCCTTACAATGGCATTTGGGAAAAAAAAGATGTTGCTTATATGATTCCATTGATAGCAATATTGGAAATATGAATTTGATTCTTTTATTTGTGGTAGTGTCTAAATTTATCAAATAAGGAAAGATTCTCGTCACCCAAGGTTTCAATTGGACCGAGACTTGGAATCATGCAAGTTGTGTAGCATGATGAATCAGAACTTTCAAGCATTGGAAAATTAAGACTAACTACTTGTTCACATGGATGTGTGAGTCAAGAGAAGGACTAAGGGTTCGAGTACACATTATTGTGCACTGATTAAGTCCACCACAAAAGATTGATAAGACTATTCATCATGATTTACTTAACTTCAGTAAATATGGTTATACTTACAAGTTTAAGCATAATTTGTTGGGTTTTGAGCATTCTAACACTCCTAAATGTACATGCAACCCTAAATACGTTGATCTATGTTTTCTCTATTATACATGCGAATATGAACATCCAAGGTATTATTCTAATCTAGCATACAAACAATGAATATAACAAGATAGAATACATACCTCTTTTAACGTAGAATGACTTCATGAAGCTCGAGTGCCTAGTTCCCCAAGTGTGACACCTCAAATGGTTCACACAACATCATATGCACTTGGAAGACTTAGAGAAAAACACCACACTTCATGAAAATCGGCTAGCCCTTTCTTTTTCTTACTTATTAGCCGATTTTGTCAAAGAATATGATCTTATATAGTTGTTACAATTAGGGTAAACCCTAATTGTCATGGCTTTCCATTTCCTTGGATCCATGGGTTCAAATACACCATGGGGCATCCGTGGAACATCATATGGGTTTTAGCCCAACTTGATAATCCATGGAGCATTAGCCCACTATACAAGTATGGATGATTTACACAATCAACCCATATATTTAATTAGTCTTCTTTTGATCACTTAATTAATTCTAGATTAATTCTTGATCAATACTAATTAAATAATCTTATTAATATATTATAACGTATAATATATTAACAAACCTTAAGTGTTATTTCTCTCATTATAGTCTATCCAAATGCATGATGCCATGCAACCCAAATGGACCATGCCGGGTCGGGTCAAGTCTTACCAATAATAGTTATGGACTTAGACATTAATCCAACAGTCTCCCACTTGGATAAGTCTAAAACTATTATTGCGTATGAATTCAAGAACCGACTGGAAATCGTAGCTCTCAAAAGCTTCCATCGAACTCTGACCTTGCCGATGATCTCTGACCTTTGTCAATGACTTGTCCTTTAGATAAGGGATCATATATTCCTCCATTCTAGACATCATATGGACTGACACATGGATTATAATCATTCCCTCTATCCATTTGTTGTTTCCCGATTCCCGATTCATGACGACTGACTGATTGAACAAATCAAATCAGTCCTGGCTTAGCCAAGCACTCACATCTGTCATCGCTAAATCATCGAGGGGCCCACAGATATCGCTTTTATCCCGAAGGTAAAAGGAATGGATAAACTTCGACTCATATGGCTTGTTCTTCTACTTGTTGAATCATACACAAAGACACGTTTTATAACATCGAGCTATCAATGCGGTTTCGTGCAATCAATGTATAACCAACTCATAGTAACAACTCATATCTCTAGGTTTGAAGAATATAAGATCTTATCGTCTCATGATCACTCGTGATAAAATCCATGAAGAGATTCAAATGAGCGCGGGTTGAATCCAATACTCAGAACTTATGAGCACTCATGAGCGTTGTAGCATAACTTTGTCCACCAACTTGGACCTCTACAAGCCAACCAATGATAGTCTTGATTCATATCTACTTCCAACATATGACCGACTATGGATGGTTTTGAATAACTTAGTCATTCCTGAAGAATAACCTAGTTATTATGGAAGTCAAAACATCCAAAGTGAAACACAAGAATAAATGAATCAAATATGGTATCAAACCCTATGAATATAAATAAACACATTTATTTATCACCATACTGATTACTCATTATTCATTGTTTTGGTTTTATCAACTTTATACTTGAATTAAAAAACACTAGTTGTCCCATGCTCCAAGCATGTACACTATGTTTTTCTAAACAGGCTTTGCCGTACACCAAGTATGCACTCTATGTTTATCTATGATCCTTATTTTTGTGAAAGAAACCAATTGACCAAACTTTCAATGATTCTAATTTCACACTCCCAAATCGAAATCTTGTTAGGCTTTAAACTTAAATGCACTAACCTCTTGAAATGAATGTGTACAAAGTCATAAAGACTTGTCAACACCCATTACAGGGTATTCCAATTAAGACCTACTCCATGGACACAAAGCCTTATGTTCAAAGTATGCATTGCTTTGAACATGCTTCTTACACTAAGTTCTTTCTAACCTTACACACATTGCTTTTATCTATAGAGACAACTCTATTTCCCATTTTGACTACTACTTCTGAACAAAAGTTGCCTCTTTTTTCAGACTATGTCAATATGGCCCTTCCAACATTCACATTATACTTCCAATTGTCCTTGAGCAACCAATCTTTGGTAAACCTTAGATTGTCCTCGATAATTGCTTAATCACTTTAGTCATATCTAATTCTAGACATTTTCCTCCTTAATGCCCCAAGGCATTTGGAAAATTCATAAAGAATAAATATTATAGCACAAGTAATCGATCTTGTACCCAAAGTAAATGGGACACGATTCATGATGTTTCACATAAAGACATGGTTCTAGACCAGTCTTTTGCCATAATAATTTTTGTTTGCAATATTCTCAAAATTTTACTTTGAAAAGGGATTCTGTAATCATAATTGAGTTTTGAGAACGCAATATATAGAATTTTCTTAAGTTGAACCAATCCAACATGAAATTCATATATATATATATATATATATATATATATATATATATATATATATATATATATATATATATATATATATATATATATTCTTGACTAAAGGTGATTAAAATCTCAATATAAGCTCTTTAGAATGATTATAAACTCAATCTAAGCTTTTCATAATTGAAATGAAGTATAATTTCCTCTCCCTTAATTATAGCAAAACAACTTTTTCAACCCCTACAACCTCACGAATTGAAACTTTTGTTTTCTATAATTAACATTGCTAACTTGCAATACTTATCATAATTATCATGCTCCCACTAACATGATGATTATTAGCATAACACTTATGCTCCCACTAGCTTTGATATGTACTCAAAAATCAGCTATTGACTTTTTTACCAAAGTTCAGATTTCTGATACTAGATTACTTTGATAAGACTTTATCAAAATCATACACCTTATATTAGATAGCTCATAGTCTCAATTGGTTAGACCTTTTCTATTTCTCATAAGTCCATGTTAGTGTGCCTACTAACAACTTTGAGAATACAAAGATTACTATCTACTTACAAATCTACTTAGTGGAAGTGTTTCCTCACCATCATTTTCATGAATCGGAGAGAAACCTTATGACACTTAGATTTTATGGTGTATGAGTTCCTACCCATATGAATTTGTCAAAACCATAATCACAAGACAAGGTTAGTGACAAATCAAAACTCATACGGATTGAACTTGTGCAATCTTAAGTTCTTTCCATTTGGCAGCACAAGGGCCTGCCATAGCTTCCTAGTAGCTGTGCAACCAATTGAGGACTCTAAGAACTCATATGCAAAGCCAACTTTGACTAGAATGGCCACAAAAATGTCAACACGATAGGTTATACACCTCAAGTCGTGTGCTAGTGAATAATTCCAGGTTTTATTAGATCTTGAGATTTTCAAGACCTTTAAGACTCCCACTGTCCTCTTGACATATAAGACTCTCTTGTCACATATTCAAGGGATAGTGCAGATTTTTTATCAAGACAAACACTTCACACAACTGGTCTAAGTTGGTCTCTGTTTTATCCAAAACATCACAACTTACCAATTTCAAATGTACAAGACTAGATAACCTTTTACTCTAACATTTGACTAGTGTTAATAAACCTTTTTTAAGATATGTCACTTAAGTTACAATCTTGGAGTATGACTCTAAGAATTGTTTTGGAACGAAGTATGACTCATCTTCTTGATTTGACCACTTCAACAATTCATGGCTCCTCTTCTTAGCTATCAGAATGCACTTAGAGGATGAACTGTGATAAGGTCTCTTAATCATAAAGATGATCATATAACATGATACTAAAGTACTCTCCCATCTTTTTAGATTTGAGAAACTTTTATCCTTCTGCCTAATTTGATTCTTCTCATTCGTTCTGCCATACATCGAAAATTTTCCAATGTATCAGAATTACACTTAAGCGTGTAAGTATAACAATATTTACTAAACTTTAGTAAATCATGATGAATAGTCTTATCGATTATTTGTGGTGGGCTTGATCAGTGCACAAGAATGTGTACTCGACCCCTTAGTCCTTTACTTGACTCACACATCCATGTGAACAAGTAATTAGTCTTAATTTTCCAATGTTTGAAAGTATTCATTCATCATACTATACAACTTGCATGATTCCAAGTTTCGGTGCAATTGTAACTTGGGTGATGAGAAATTTTCTTTATTTGGTAAATTTAGACACTACCACAAATGAAAGAATCAAAACCATTTTCCATTATTGCCATCAATGGAATCATATAAACAACAATTTCTTTCACAAATGCCATTGTAAGGATACTTAAAATAAATAAAATTAAAAACTTTTCTTTTATTTTAAAACTTTGTAGAAAAACTAATCCTTACAATGCAAATGTATATGAAAACTTGTTGTTATCTATTCCTAAGCAATTTTATCATAACTCTTAAGCACCTTCTCAAAATTCTGATCATTATCCATGCGATCGAAATCCATCTTTGCGATCAGAATCAACATATACTTCCTTCTCCACTTTTTCTTTGATTCTTAAAACATCACTATATGACCTAGTCACATCATGTAATAAGAATCTCAGAGTAGAAACTTAACAGAGTTAGACAATGGACTTTACCTGAAATAAAGTCAAACCCATTGACTTTACCATCCTTAGGTAAGTTTGGGAGCTTCGTAACTAATTCCCCTTCCTTTGGCAATTTAACATATGGGTTCTTTGATAATGGTACATGGGACTATCACAGACTTAGTCTTTACCATTTGGTCAACCGAGTTGACTATGGCCGATCCCTTTCCATTGGGAAGAGAATGCTTTTTCTGGATTTCCAGTGTCACCATTGTTAATGTCCATAAATTTTTGGGAAGTCGATCCTCTAATCAAATTTGCTTTACTAGCCTTCCAAATCATTGCTGATTCAACAGTACCAAGCAAATAGATAAGATCATTAAGGGTCGTGTCATAGTCTGTTTCATAAGAGTCCCAAAGGAACTCACTATGTGACTTAGAAAGTGATTAAACCACCAACTTTCTCAAGACTTTGACACCCAACTCTCCCGGCTTGTCAATATGTGACTTCATCTCCAAGATGTGATCACACCTAGACCTTGCCTTGCCAATAGGGCTTGAGTGACATTGAACTTATGGGTTAGGGAGAATAATTGGAGGAGGTGGAGGAAGTGAAGTTCCAAGATATTTGGGAAGATCATAGATGTCTGAACTTGACATCTTTTGGGAGATATTCAAGATAGTTGATTTAAAGTCCTTAATATAACACCCAATATGAAATATTAAGGCTAGGACCCAACAAACTATTTTATAACTTGGAAGAGGGATGTCGTAATCCAAGGTATAGAATATTTGAAGGTAGGTGAATGACGATTCACCAATTTCCACCAAGATAAACGAAATGTATTATTAGGTTTTAATTAATTTTGAAACTCCTAGATCTTTGAGATTCATTGAACTGTTCAATGGCATGTTTCAATCTCGAGTGTGCCCTTCAGGTTTTGTGACTGGGATGCCGAGGATCACAAAACAAGGTGTGAAGTAACCATGCAAATTACTTGGTACTCTTAAATGTTTTTCACCCAACCGATGTGCCGGTAAACCACACACGCTTCGCCTGCCTATGACAAACTTTAAGAAAACCCTTTGCCTACCTTGTTAAATCAAGCTAGTGTGCCGGTAAACCACACACGCTCCACCAACTGACTTAAGCAAAGTACAAAGTGTAATTTCATGGGTTAGCACCTTATTCACATTTTCCTAAGTAACTAAGATTGGGAATTTATAAGTGTTTAGTTACTTAGTATTTATCTTTAATACTTTTAGTGAAGGGAAAACTTATAGTCTTTGTCCTACCCGTTCGGCTAACGACCCTCCACCAGTCAAGGAAGCGGTGGGTGAGAGTGGACACCCATTAAACTGCCATTTTATAGGCAGTAACCTTATACCCCCCTTATAGACCGGCTTCGTGAATGAGGCCTACTAACGGTAAGATTGACTTTTACTCTTATACATATATATAAATATTATTAACTTATAATATTATAAAGTATAAGGATTGAATTTTAACTTTTAAAATTCTAAGGGCTTAAGTTGGAATTAAAGTATTCATAATAGAAAACTTTTCAAATTCTAAAACTTGAGGGAAAGTTTTGAAACTATTCAAAACTAATTAATTTCATAACTTATGAGTTTAAAGTAGTTTTAATTAAAAACACTTCAAGTTCCATAACTTGAGGACAAGTTATGGAAGACTTTAAACTAATAAAAGAATTAACTTATCTTTATTTTATAAATTATGGAATTAATTAAGGTCACACATTTTATTACTTAATGAAGTGACTCTTGAAGTTCCATAACTTGAGGACAAGTTATGGATTCATAAAACCATTCAATGAGACAAGACTCTTCATTTTGTAACCTTTGCCAACTTTTATGAGTTTTATGAAACTTAAATGTGGCTTTTCATATAACTTGAGACCAAGTTACGAAACACATTTTAGAATCAATTCTTAGATTAAAATGTATTAAAGACACATAATTAATCAACCTTTTCAATTAATCTAAGAAACTCATATGGACATGATAATTGGAATCAAACTTTTTCATGTAATTAGCAAAACACTTAAACTAATACAAAACATGAATCTATTGACAATTATCTTTGAAATTGGATTAGTATGAACATTACCACATCAAAAATAAGTTTATAAGTCCAAAAACAACTTAGGGTAATGTTCCTAGTCCATTTTTAGCCAAAAAAGTCGAATATATGCTGTCTGGGGCTCCTACTCATCGAGTGCATGAACCTACTCGACGAGTAGGATGATTTGACTCATGGACTCGGCGAGTTCATCAGTGGACTCGGCGAGTCCAGTGCCCAAAATGCCCGAAATTCGAGTTTTTCAACATTTTTCAGCAATTTGCATTAAGTATAATTGAAAACAAGCCTTGGCTCTGATACCACTGTTGGGTTTTGAGCATTCTAACACTCCTAAGTGTACATGCAACCCTAAATACCTTGGATCTATGTTTTCTCTTTTATACATGCAAATATGAACATCTAAGGTATTATCTAAATCTAGCATACAAACAATGAATATAACAAGATAGAATACATACCTCTTTTCACATAGAATGAATTCATGAAGTTTGAGTGCCTAGTTCCCCAAGTGTGACACCTCAAATGGTTCACACAATATCATATGCACTTGGAAGACTTAGAGAGAAACACCACACTTCATGAAAATCGGCTAGCCCTTTCTTTTTCTTACTTAGTGGCCGATTTTGTCAAAGAATATGATCTTATATAGTTGTTACAATTTGGGTAAACCCTAATTGTCATGGCTTTCCATTTCCTTGGATCCATGGGTTCAAATACACCATGGATCATCCATGGAACATCATATGGGTTTTAGCCTAACTTGATAATCCATGGAGCATTAGCCCACTATACAAGTATGGATGATTTACACAATCAACCCATATATTTAATTAGTCTTCTTTTCATCACTTAATTAATTATAGATTAATTCCTGATTAATACTAATTAAATAAAATTATTAATATATTATAACTTATAATATATTAACAAACCTTAAGTGTTATTTATCTCATTATAGTCTATCCAAATGCATGATGCCATGCAACCCAAATGGACCATGCCGGGTCGGGTCAAGTCTTACCAATTATAGTTATGGACTTAGACATTAATCCAACATAATTATGAAACATTGGAAAAGTTTCAATGTAAGGCAGAACGAATAAGAAGAGTCAAATTAGGTAGAAAGATAAAAGTTTCTCAAATCTGAAAAGATGGGAGAGTACTTTAGTATCAGCTTTTTGTGATCATCTTAATGATTAAGAAACCATATCAAAATTAGTTCTCTAAGGAAATCTTAGTGCATTCTTATGACTAAGAAGGGGAGTTATGAATTATTGAAATGGTTAAATCAAGAAGATGAGTCATACTTCGTTCCAATACAAGTCTTAGAGTCATACTCCAAGATTGTAACTTGAGTGACATGTCTTAGAGAAGGTTTAAAACACTTGTCAAATGTAAGAGTAAAACTTTTCTATTCTTGTACATTTGAAATTGGTAAGTTGTGATGTTTGGATAAAACAAAGACCAACTAAAGCCAATTGTGTGAAGTGTTTGTCTTGATTAGAATCCGCACTATCTCTTGGATGTTTCACAAGGGAGTCTTATAGGTCAAGAGGACAGTGGGAGTCTTAAAGGTCTTGAAAGTCTCAAGAACTAATCAAGAATAGAACTTGAAGTTCTTCACTAGCAGACGACTTGAGGTTTATAACCTATCGTGTTGACATATTTTGTGTTCATTCCAATTAAAGTTGGCTTTGCATATGAGTTCTTATAGTTCTCAATTGGTTGCAAAACAAATTGGAAGAAATGGTAGGCCCTTGAGCTGCCAGGTGGCAAGAAATTAAGATTGAGTTCAGTCCATATGAGTTTGGATTTGTCATTATCCTTGTCTTGTGACTATGGTTTTGACAATTCACATGGATATGAACACATACACCATTAAATCTAAGTGTCATAAGGTTTCTCTCCGATTCATGAAAATGATGGTGAGGAAACACTTTCACTAAGTAGATTTTACCTAGATAGCAATTGTGATATTTGGATTCTCAAAGTCGTTAGTGGAGCGTCTGTGGTTTACCGACACACTAAAATGGACTTGTGAGAAGTGGAAAAGGTCTAAAAAATCAAGATTATGATTACGACATCCCTTTTCATAGTTCTTAAAATTTTTTAGACATACCTCTTAGCTATCTAAGATAAGGTGTATGATTATGATAAAGTTTTATCAAAGCAATCTAGTATCAGAAATCTGAACTTTGGTAAGAAAGTCAATAAAGTATTGATTTCTAGAAGTCCAGCTAATTTCTAAGTACATGTCAAAGCTAGTGGGAGCATAAGTGTTATGCTAATAATAATCATGTAAGTGAGAGCATGAAAATTATGATAAGTATTGCAAGTTAGCAATGTTAATTATAGAAAACAAAAAATGTTTCAATTAGGAAAGAGTTGTTTTGCTATAATTAAGGGAGAGGAAATTATACTTCATCTAAAATCTATAAGCTTAGATCGTGAGATTGTAATCAAATTTAGTCAAGTATATATATGAATGATATGTTGGAATGGCTCAACATAAGGAAATTCTGTATATGGGTCCATTATTTGCGTTCTAAAATCCAATTATGATTACGGCATCCCTTTTCATAATCTGAATTATGAGAACTTGGAAAATAGAAATGGAAATGTTATAGCAAAAAACTGGTTTAGTATTTATGTGAGACATCATGAATCGTTTCCCATATGCTTCGGATATAGGATCGATTACATGTGCATTAAGAAGGGAAAAGGTCTAGAATTGGATATGACTAAAAGGATTAAATAATTGTTGAGGACAATCTAAGGTTTACCAAAGATTGGTTGCTCCAGGACAGTTGGAAGTATAATGATAATTATGGAAGGACCATATTAACATAATCTGTAAGGAGGCAACTCTTGTTCAGAAGTGATGGTCAAAATGAAATATGAAAATGTTTCAAAGTTAGAAATTCTTCAATCTGTGTAAGATTAGGAAACTTAATGCAAGAAGGATGTTTTCAAGGAGTTGATCTCCTTTGGAATGCTCTGTAATGTTTGTTGTCAAGTGTTTCTGACTTTGTGCATAATCATTACAAGAGGATCAATGCATATAAGTTTAGAATCTAACAGATTTCAGTAAATGGCATGAATTTGGAATTCTTGCATTTGTAGTAAGGATTTGGGAATGTGAAAGAGGATCATTGGAGTTATGTTCACTTGATCTATTTCGTAAAGTAAAGATCATAGAAAAACATAGTATACATACTTGGTGTGTGGCATGACTACTGTTTAGAAAACATAGTGTACATGTTTGGAGCATGGGACAACTATTGTTTTAAATTCAAGAATAAAGTTGATAGTTGAAACAGTATACAATGAATAATGTGTAATCATATGGTGATAAATAAAAGGTGTTTTATTTATGTTCATAGGTTTTGATACCATATTAGATTCAATTATTCTTGTGTTTCATTTTGCATGTTTTGACTTCCAGAATAAACTAGGTCATTGTTTTGGATGACTAAGTTATTCAAACCATCCACATTCGGTCATATGTTGGAAGTAGATATGAATTAAGACTGTCATGGGTTGGCTTGTAGAGGTCTAAGATGTTGGACAAAGGGCTACAACACTCATGAGTGCTCATAAGTTCTGAGTATTGGATTCAACCCGCGCTCATTGGAATCACTTCATGGATTTTATCACGAGTGATCATGAGAAGATAATATCTTATATTCTTCGAACCTAGAGATATGAGTTGTTACTATGAGTTGGTTATACATTGATTGCACGAAAACGCATTCGGTAACTCGGTGTTATAAAACGTGTCTTTGTGTATGATTCAAGAAGTAGTAGAACAAGCCATATGAGTCGAAGTTTATCCATTCCTTTTACCTTCGGGATAAAAGCGATATCTGTAAGCCCCTCGATGATTTGATGATGACAAATGGAAGTGCTCGGCTGGGCCATGACTGATTTGATTTGTTCAATTAGTCAGTCGTCATAAATTCGAAATCGGGAAACAACAAATGGACAGAGAGAATGATTATAATCCATATCTCAGTCCATACGATATCTAGAATGGAGGAATATATGATCCTTTATCTAATGGACAAGTCATTGACAAAGGTCAGAGTTCATCTACAAGGTCAGAGTTCGACAGAAGCTTTTGAGAGCTACGATTGCCAGTCGGTTCTTGAAGTCATACGCAATAACCCATGGGTCATGCTCCATGGATGCTCCATGGAGGTTACATAACCCATGGGTCATGGAAATGAAAGGTCATGACAATTAGGGTTTACATGGTGTAACCCTAATTGTAACACACTATATAAGTATCATATTATTCACCAAAATCGGCACTAGCGTGTGTAAAAGAAGGGCTAGCCGATTTCATGAGTTGTTGATTTCTCTCAAGTCATTCCAAGTGTATTTGGTTTTGTGTGAACCATTTGAGGTGTCACACTTGAGGCACTTGGCACTCAAGCTTCATGAAGACTTTCTACATGAAAGAGGTATGTATTCTATCTTGTTATATTCATTGTTTTGTATGCTAGATTAGGATAATACCTTGGATGTTTATATTTGTATGTATATTAGAGAAAACATAGATCCAAGGTATTTAGGGTTGCATGTACACTTAGGAGTGTTAGAATGCTCAAAACCCAACAGAAGACACACGTAAAATAAGAGAAATCATCAACCACAACCAGGCAGTACGAACTTCTGTTGATGCTTAGGATGTTGATCGGATCGAACAAGTCTGTATGTAATAATTGGAGCACCTAACTGATTGAGTTAACCTGTTTTGGAAGGTGTGGTTTTCTATGATGTTTACCCTGGGCACATGACACACACTTCTCAAATGTTATAAAATCTCTGACAGGTAAACCACGAACCATCTCATTCTTTGCAAAACGATTTTGGTTTTTGGCGTTAGCATGACCGAGTCTTCGGTGCTACAGCATTGCATTTTGTTCTGAGACCTTTGAAAAGAGGCACATAACTTGTTCTGGAAGGTTGCTATTCATATCAATAATGTAAACATTTCCATCCCTCTTAGATTTGAAAAGAATCCATTCTTTCGGGATGACAATGCCTGGCTTGAGAATCATACATTCCTTGTCAGTGAAATGTGTAGAATAGCCTTTGTCGCAGATCTGAGACACACTCAACAAACTATGCTTTAACTCGGGAGCAAAGTTGACATTCTCAAAACTTAACACTCCATTTCTAACAGTTCCTCTCTGAGTGATCTTGCCACCGCCTCCACCCGCAAAGGAAACATATCCCCCATTAAAAGATTGAATGTTGTTCAGTTGGGAGATATCTCCTGTCATATGTCGGGAGCAGCCGCTGCCGACAAACCAAGGTCTGACAACACTCCACCGCAATTGTCCTTGCAAAATGTGCGGGATCATTCAGATTTGGGAACCCATGTCATCACTTTCATGGGTTTACCCTTTCCTTTTTCAGATTTATCAATATGTACTAATTTTTCAGAGGATACTGATGATGGATTGGAACTTATTTTGGGCATCCATTGGTAATTAGGTTTTCTAAAAGTCACTGATGGTTTTGAAATAGGATTCTTATTAGTTTGCATTGAGCACTTGGGTTTTCTACCTGAAGTGGTCGGAGACCCATAGCTGCTCCTTGACGAAACTGATCTTGGCGGAGCCATGTTCGGTTTTGGCAAACTGTTTGGGACTTTTTTATGAAAGACCTTTTTATTATTTTGAAAACTGCCCTTTTTCTACTACGATAATCCTTCCAATCATGATTCCGGGAACGAGCTCTAGAGGACACTCTAGTTAAAGACCTTCCTCTAAATTCGTTCTCTCCTCTTTGTGATGTATAACGTACAAACATTCTATTAGGACACTTCCTAGCTATATGACCACCAATACCACAATTGAAACAAATCTGTTTGTTATTGTTAAAACCTGTACTGACTTTTTTAGATTTAATTTCCATACCGACACCCTTGCTTTTCTCACATGAACATGAACAATAAATAGGTTGTGAGATAAGTGAGGGTGTATCAGATGGACTGACTTGTGGAAATGGTGGGTTTTTATTAGTATCATTACAAACATCAGAATTATCAACCATCTCATCAAACACTTTAAAACCATTCAAACCAGTATCAGAAGGTGCAAAAAATCACAAAAAAACATTGTCACTTTATACATTAGAAAAAATAAAGTCTTTATTTAGAACTAAAACTTCAGGTTCAGACTCAGTTTTATTATCAGAAACAGATTCTTCAACTTCGTGGTTTGACTGATTTAAGGATTGATCTGCAGGGGAAGTAGAAGCATTAGTATTTTCAACATTAATAAATCCTCTTGAAACAAAACTTGTTGGTTTTCCATAAACCATGAATGGTTTGTTGGCAATCTCCTTTTTAGTCAAAGGGTAATACTGATATGTGTTATTAAAAAGTGGAGGTACATTATCGTATCCCAAACCCTTTTTCTGGTTATTCTGTTTAAACTGCAGGAAATGGTCAATCATGTTGGCAACTACCTCGCTTGATACATCATATTTTTTAAAATCAAAGTTAGTTGCATCAAATTTATTCTTTAATGTGTCAAGCTTAGCAATTAACTCAACATTTTGTCTCTTGATATAATCATATTTTTCATATTTATTACTGTAGTCTTCCTAAAGTCTCCTAAAGTCCTTTATTTTTGTCTCTAATTGGGCCTTTAAGGGTTTTTGTGCTTTTCTAAGCTGATAGCCCTCATATCTAAGGTCCTCTACTTCTCTACATAATGATTCTATTTCCTCACAAAGAATTTTAACATAATCAATACAAGCTTGAGAGCAAGAAGGCAAACTTACCTCATTTTTCTTCGGTTCAAAAGTAGAAGATGCCATCAACGCAAACTGAAGCTCCATCATCTTTTCTTCAGCTGCAACACTCTCCACGGAGGCTTCATCTTTAACTTGGGCCAAGTGAGCATTTTCAGGTTTTGAAATGTTCAGGGCCTGAATCTGGTCCTCCCAGTCAAATGACTGAGCAACCATAGCCTTCTTGCTGTTGACCTGAGCACCCCCCCCCCCCCCCCCCCGATTGTTTCCCACTGCAACCATTGTCTGGTCATTGTTTAATCTTCCGTCCGACTTCCCCTTTGCTAAACCCTACCTTCTTGTCAGCGCTCATCCCCCAGTTATTCTTCCCTGTCTTCTTCGCAAACTACTTTGCCCTGAAAACTGCCATGACAATTTGCCATGTAATATCCATTTCTTCCACATCCTCTGGATGAATCTGATCTAGATCAGCAAATGACAATTATGGTGGAAGATCTCCAGCTACAAGAGCATTGTAGCAGTTAACAAGTCCTGTGGCGAAAGCAATATTTTCATCACACTCCTTAGCATTTGAGGAAGAAGCCACATTAGAGGAAGAAGTAGCTTGAGAAGCAACAAACGATTGGTTTTGAGAAAAAAGCATGGATGATATAGCTGTTGGGTTTTGTGCATTCTAACACTCCTAGGTGTACATGCAACCCTATATACCTTGGATCTATGTTTTCTCTATTATACATGCAAATAAGAACTTCCAAGGTATTATCCTAATCTAGCATACAAAACAATAATGTAACAAGATAGAATACATACCTCTTGATGTAGAAAGTCTTCATGAAGCTTGAGTGCTTAGTGCCCCAAGTGTGACACCTCAAATGGAATCACAATCATCAAAACACTTAGAATGACTTGAGAGAATTCTACACTCACCAAAATCGGCTAGCCCTTTCTTGAATACTACTAGTGGCCGATTTTTCCTCAATAATAAGATGCTTATATAGTTACACAATTAGGGTAAACTCTTAATTGTCATGGCTTTCCATTTCCTTGGATCCATGGGTACAAATACACCATGGAGCATCCATGGACCATCCTATGGGTTTTAGCCCAACTTGATTATCCATGGAGCATTAGCCCACTATACAAGTATGGATGATTTACACAATCAACCCATATATTTAATTAGTCTTCTTTTGATCACTTAATTAATCCTAGATTAATTCTTGATCAATACTAATTAAATAATCTTATTATTCTTATCATTAATATACTAGAACTTATAATATATTAATAACCATAAGTGTCTTATTTCTCTCATCCAAGTGCATGATGGTATGCAACCCAAATGGACCATGCCGGGTCGGGTCAAGTCTTACCAATTATAGTTATGGACTTAGACATTAATCCAACAGTCTCCCACTTGGATAAGTCTAAAACTATTATTGCGTATGACTTCAGGAACCAACTGGCAATCGTAGCTCTCAAAAAGCTTCTGTCGAACTCTGACCTTGTAGATGAACTCTGACCTTTGTCAGTGACTTGTCCATTAGATAAGGGATCATATATTCCTCCATTCTAGATATCATATGGACTGAGACATGGATTATAATCATTCTCTCTGTCCATTTGTTGTTTCCCGATTTCTGATTTATGACGACTGACTAATTGAACAAATCAAATCAGTCCTGGCCCGGCCGAGCACTTCCATTTGTCATCATCAAATCATCGAGGGGCCCACAGATATCGCTTTTATCCCGAAGGTAAAAGGAACGGATAAACTTCGACTCATATGGCTTGTTCTACTACTTGTTGAATCATACACAAAGGCACGTTTTATAGCACAGAGTTACCAAATGCGGTTTCGTGCAATCAATGTACTATCAACTCATAGTAACAACTCATATCTCTAGGTTTGAAGAATATAAGATATTATCGTCTCATGATCACTCATGATAAAATCCATGAAGTGATTCCAATGAGCACGGGTTGAATCCAATACTCAGAACTTATGAGCACTCATGATTGTTGTAGCCTTGTCCAACACCTTAGACCTCTACAACCCATCATGACAGTCTTAATTCATATCTACTTCCAAAATATGACTGACTGTGGATGGTTTGAATAACTTAGTCATTCCGGAAGAATAACCCAGTTTATTCGGGAAGTCAAAACATGCAAAGTGAAACACAATAATAATTGAATCCAATATGGTATCAACCCTTTGAACATAAATAAAACACCTTTTATTTATCACCATATGATTACACATTATTCATTGTACACTGTTTCAGCTATCAACTTTAATCTTGAATTTAAAACAACAGTTGTCCCATGCTCCAAGCATGTACACTATGTTTTCTAAACACTAGTCATGCCACACACTAAGTATGCATACTATGTTTGTCTATGATCTTTACTTTGTGAACTAGATCCATTGAACATAACTTCAATGATTCTCTTTTCACACTCCCAAATCCTTACTGCAAATGCAAGAATTCCAAATTCATGCCATTTACTGAAATCTGTTAGATTCTAAACTTATATGCATTGATCCTCTTGTAATGATTATGCACAAAGTCATAAAGACTTGACAACAACCATTACAGAGTATTCCAAAGGAAATCAGCTCCTTGGAAACATCCTTCTTGCATTAAGTTTCCTTAATCTTACACAGATTGAAAATTCTAACTTTGAAACATTTCCAGATTCCATTTTGACTATCACTTCTGAACAAGAGTTGCCTCCTAACAGATTATGTCAATATGGTCCTTCCAGAATTACCACTATACTTCCAATTGTCCTAGAGTAACCAATCTTTGGTAAACCTTAGATTGTCCTCGACAATTGTTTAATCCTTTTAGTCATATCCAGTTCTAAACCTTTTCCCTTCTTAATGCCCCAGGCATTTTGAAAATTTTAGAACGGATGATTATAGCACATGTAATCGATCCTATATCCGAAGCATATGGGACACGATTCATGATGTCTCACATAAAGACTAAACCAGTCTTTTGCTATAATATTTCCATTTCAATTTGCCAAGTTCTCATAATTCAGATTATGAAAAGGGATGCCGTAATCATAATCGAATTTTAGAACGCAAATAATGGACCCATATACAGAATTTCCTTATGTTGAGCCATTCCAACATGAAATTCATATATATCCTTGACTAAATGATTAAAACCTCACGATCTAACCTTATAGATTTGAGATGAAGCATAATTTCCTCTCCCTTAATTATAGCAAAACAACTTTTCCCAATTGAAACCTTTGTTTTCTATAATTAACATTGCTAGCTTGCAATACTTATCATAATTATCATGCTCCCACTAACATGATGATTATTAGCATAACACTTATGCTCCCACTAGCTTTGACATGTACTCAGAAATCAGCTGGACTTCTAGAAATCAATACTTTATTGACTTTCTTACCAAAGTTCAGATTTCTGATACTAGATTGTTTTGATAAGACTTTATCAAAATCATACACCTTCCCTTAGATAGCACACTTGTGTATCTAAACAATTATGAAGAGGGATGCCGTAATCATAATGTTTAGACCTTTTTGCCACTTCTCACAAGTCCAGGTTAGTGTGCCGGTTAACCACACGCGCTCCACTAACGACTTTGAGAATGCAAATATCACAATTGCTATCTAGATAAAATCTACTTAGTGAAAGTGTTTCCTCACCATCATTTTCATGAATCGGAGAGAAACCTTATGACACTTAGATTTACTGGTGTATGTGTTCTTATCCATGTGAATTGTCAAAATCATAGTCACAAGACAAGGATAATGACAAATCCAAACTCATATGGACTGAACTCAATCTTAATTTCTTGCCACCTGGCAGCTCAAGGGCCTACCATTGCTTCCAAGTTGTTGTGCAACCAATTGAGTACTCTAAGAAATCATATGCAAAGCCAACTTTAACTAGAATGGGCACAGAATAAGTCAACACGATAGGTTATAAACCTCAAGTCGTGTGCTAGTGAAGAACTTCAGGTTTTATTCTTGATTAGTTCTTGAGACTTTCAAGACTTTCAAGACTTCCACTGTCCTCTTGTCCTATAAGACTCCCTTGTCAAACATCCAAGAGATAGTGCGGATTCTAATCAAGACAAACACTTCACACAATTGGCCTAAGTTGGTCTTTGTTTTATCCAAAACATCACAACTTACCAATTTCAAATGTACAAGAGTAGAAAACTTTTACTCTTACATTTGAAAAGTGTTTTAAACCTTCTTTAAGACATGTCACTCAAATGACAATCTTGGAGTATGACTCTAAGACTTGTATTGGAACGAAGTATGACTCATCTCTTTGATTTAACCACTTCAACAATTCAAGTTCCTCTTCTTAGTTGATTTCCTTAGAGAACTAATTGTGATATGGTTTCTTAATCATTAAGATGATCACAAAACTGATACTAAAGTACTCTCCCATCTTTTCAGATATGAGAAACTTTTATCCTTCTGCCTAATTTGATTCTTCTTATTCGCCCTGCCATACATTGGAACCTTTTCCAATGTCTCAGAGTTACACTTAAGCTTGTAAGTATAATCATATTTACTGAGCTTTTGTAAATTATGACGAATAATCTTATCGATCTTTTGTGGTGGGCTTGACCAGTGCACAAGACTATGTACTCGATCCCTTAGTCCATTACTTGACTCACACATCCATGTGGCCGAGTAATTAGTCTTAATTTTCCAAAACTTGAAAGTTCTCATTCATCATGCTATACAACTTGCATGATTCCAAGTTCCGGTCCAATTGAAACTTGGGTGATGAGAATCTTTCCTTATTTGGTAAATTTAGACATTACCACAATGAAAGAATCAATTTCATATTTCCACTCTTGCTCTTAATGGAATCATATAAGCAACAAATTTTTCCTCAAATGCCATTGTAAGGATACTTTAAAATAAATAAAATCAAAAATTTTCCTTTTATTTTAAACTTTGCGGAAAACTTATCCTTACAATCCATATGAAAACTTGTTGTTACCTATTCCTAAGCAATATCTCATAACTCCTAAGAAGTAGCTCAAGAATCCGACCTTCAAACTATGCGATAGAAATCCATCTACGCCATCAGATTCAGCATATTCTTTCTTTAAGTTTCTTCACTTTTCTTTGATTCTTAAAACATCACCATGTGACCTAGTCACATCATGTATCAAGAATCTCAGAATAGAAACTTAACAGAGTTAGATAGTGGACTTTACCTGAAGTAAAGTCAAACTTATTGACTTTAACATCCTTAGGTAAATTTGGCAGCTTCGCAACCAATGCCCCTTCCCTTGGTAATATAAACATATGGACCCTTTGATAATGGTACACGAGACTATCACAGACTTAGCTTTTCTCTTTACCATTTGGTCAACCGAGTTGACTATGGTCGATCCCTTTCCATTGGGAAGAGAATGCTTTACTGGATATCCAATGTCATCATTGTCAATGTCCATAAAGTTTTAGGAAGTTGATCTTAGCAAATAGATAAGATCATTAAGGGTCTTGTCATAGTCTGTTTCATAGGTGTCCCAAAGGAACTCACTATGTGACTTAGAAAGTGATTGAACCACCAACTTTCTCAAGACTTTGACACCCAACTCTCCCGGCTTGTCAATATGTGACTACATCTCCAAGATGTGTTCACACCTAGACCTTGCCTTGCCAATAGGGCTTGAGTGACCTTAAACTTTTCAAGAACTTGTGGGTTGGGGAGAATAATTGGAGGAGGTGAAAGAAGTATGATTTCCAAAGGACATCATCTTCATTTAGGAAACCTTGTTTCACTAGATTTGTGAAGATCATAGGTGTCTATTACAGACATCTTTTGGGAGATATTCAAGATAGTTGATTTAAAGTCCTTAATATGACACCCAATATGAAATATTAAGGCTAGGACCCAACAAACTATTTTATAACTTAGAAGAGGTATGCCGTAATCCAAGCTATAAAATATTTGAAGGTAGGTGAATGACGATTCACCAATTTCCACCAAGATAAACGAAATGTATTATTAGGTTTTAATTGGTTTTGAAACTCCTAGATCTTTGAGATTCATTGAACTTTTCAAAGGCATGTTTCAATCTCGAGTGTGCCCTTCAGGTTTTGTGACTGGGATGCCGAGGATCACAAAACAAGGTGTGAAGTAACCATGCAAATCACTTGGTACCCTTAATAAATTACCCCTCAATCGATGTGCCGGTTAACCACACACGCTCCATCGATACTATGATAAATATTAAGTCACCCTTTACCTACCTTGTTAAGTCCAAGTTAGTGTGCCGGTTAACCACACACGCTCCACTAACGACTTAGACAAAGTGTAAAGTGCAATTTCATGGATTAGCACCTTATTCACATTTTTCCTAAGTAACTAAGATTGGGTATTATTAAGAGTTTAGTTACTTAGTATTTTTCATTAATACTTTTAATGAAGGGAGAATTCTAGTCCTGTCAAACCCGTTCGGCTAACGACCCTCCACCAGTCAAGCAAGCGGTGGGTGAGAGTGGACACCCATTAAGTTGTCATTTTATAGGCAACAACCTTATACCCACCTTATAGACCGGCTTCGTGAATGAGGCGTACTAGCGGTAAGACTGACTTTACTCTTATACATATATATATTATTAACTTATAATATTATAAAGTATAAGGGTTGAATTTTAACTTTTAAAATTCTAAGGGCTAACTTGGAATTAAAGTATTCATAAGTGAAAACTTTACAAATTCCAAAACTTGAGGGCAAGTTTTGAAACTATTCAAAACTAATTAATTCCATAACTTATGTGTTTAAAGTAGTTTTAATCCAAAAACTCTTCAAGTTCCATAACTTGAGGACAAGTTATGGAAGACTTTAAACTAATAAAAGAATTAACTTTTCTTTATTTTATAACTTATGGAATTAATTAAGGTTACACTTTTTATTTTATTTTATTTTATTTTATTAAATGAAGAGACTCTTGGTCCTCCATAACTTGAGGACAAGTTATGGAGTCATAAAACCATTTAATTAAAACTAGACTCTTCATTTTGTAACCTTTGCCAATTTTTATGAGTTTTATGATTCTTAAATGTGACTTTTCAAATAACTTGAGGACACGTTACAAAAACACATTTTTGAATCAATTCTTAGATTAATTTGGATTAAAACCAACTATCACATAATTTTATTCATTAATCCAAATTCACTCATAAAACAAGATAACACAAAAAACTTTTGGTGATCCATAACTTATTCTTAAGTTATGTAATCCTTTAAAACATTAACACCAAATTTTGTAACTCCAAAAAAATTTTGAATCAATTTTTTTTTTAAAACCTTTTCATATCCATAACTTATGGAGGTTTCAAAAAATAAAACTCTTTAGATCAAACTTTTAAAACTAACAAAATAATCATATTATTTTATCTTTTATTAAATTTGACCTAATTCAACTCATAAAGCAAATTATTCAAATTTTACAAATAATTAGTTTTTCACAAGAACAAGTAATTATCTTAAAATTTGACAAACTTCATGTTTTTTTTTTCCAACTTTGAAAATAAAATATTTGCATCAATATAACAGAAAACAACCCGTGGCTCTGATACCACTGTTGGGTTTTGTGCATTCTAACACTCCTAGGTGTACATGCAACCCTATATACCTTGGATCTATGTTTTCTCTATTATACATGCAAATAAGAACTTCCAAGGTATTATCCTAATCTAGCATACAAAACAATAATGTAACAAGATAGAATACATACCTCTTGATGTAGAAAGTCTTCATGAAGCTTGAGTGCTTAGTGCCCCAAGTGTGACACCTCAAATGGAATCACAATCATCAAAACACTTAGAATGACTTGAGAGAATTCTACACTCACCAAAATCGGCTAGCCCTTTCTTGAATACTACTAGTGGCCGATTTTTCCTCAATAATAAGATGCTTATATAGTTACACAATTAGGGTAAACTCTTAATTGTCATGGCTTTCCATTTCCTTGGATCCATGGGTACAAATACACCATGGAGCATCCATGGACCATCCTATGGGTTTTAGCCCAACTTGATTATCCATGGAGCATTAGCCCACTATACAAGTATGGATGATTTACACAATCAACCCATATATTTAATTAGTCTTCTTTTGATCACTTAATTAATCCTAGATTAATTCTTGATCAATACTAATTAAATAATCTTATTACTCTTATCATTAATATACTAGAACTTATAATATATTAATAACCATAAGTGTCTTATTTCTCTCATCCAAGTGCATGATGGTATGCAACCCAAATGGACCATGCCGGGTCGGGTCAAGTCTTACCAATTATAGTTATGGACTTAGACATTAATCCAACAATAGCAAGAAGTGAAGGAGCTGATGGAGTGGAAAAGGATTGAGTCTGAGCTTGCTGAGCAGCAAAACGTTGACCTGTAGAGGGAAAGGTGAGAGATGAAATAGCATTGTTAGATGAAATCCCAAGGTTAGCAGTTGAGTATGAATTCACATGATTTATCTCCCGCTGTTTATCATCACTATCACAAGCCTTGATGATCGCCATCATTTCAGCAAGAGTAAGGCGATTTAGATCTTTGGTCTTCTTGATGACAGCCACATTCATGTCCCATGACTTTGGGAGAGCATTTAGTAGCTTTTTATTTATTTCAGACTTTGTCAAAAAGATCTCAGCTATAGTCATCTCAGTGTGAGAGTTGTGAATCGTTGCAGCTGTGCGTCCAGGGTTTCTCCAGGAATGTAGTTGAACATGTTAAACCTTTGTCACAGGATATCCTGGCGGCTTTCCTTCATGTCCTCATTACCCTCATATACCTCAATCAAAGCTTCCCACAAAGCTTTTGCTGAAGTATACTCTCTGAAACCTTGATCTATATCAGGAGATAGAGCCATGGTTAGAGTGGGCAGAGCCCTTTCCTGTTCTTCCACTTTCTCAAAATCTTCATCTGTGTAATTTTCAACAGCTTTGTCAACTACTTGCCCTGCAACAGTTGCGGTTATTCTGACAGGATTCTTGGCGATACTTCTCCAAATCTTGAAGTCATTCATTTTAATGTACTTTTCTATCTGGTATTTCCATCCAGGAAAACCATCAGCAGACAACAGTCTTGGAATGCGTGTAGTGGTGCCCATGACAAAATCTAGTTCATGATGATGTGTTTGACTTTGAGAATCCATTTATGCTGATTTTTAAAACTTAAAAATTAGAGAAATAAAAATTGTCAAAATTTGAGTTTACGGTCAGTGTGTTTACGGCCGTAAACTGTGTTTATGGTTGGGGTGTTTACGGTCAGGTAGTTTACGGTTATTTAAGAAGCACTGATTACGTTCAAGAACACACTTTACGCCTATTGAATGTGCTTGAGTTTACGGCCGTAAACATGGTTTATGGTCATAATCCTTTGACAGTAACCTCCCAATAATCGCAGTAAACACATGTTTGATGCAAATTTGACCCCTTTTGCTATGAAAACACCTAACCCTAATCTCAAACACTACAGAATATGAGTTTAAACGGCTGAAAACTCGATTTAATGATGCTTTGACACCGGTTTTTCTCTGATACCAATTGTAAGGTCCTGAAAACGGATCTTTACCAATAATCAAGCAATCACACAATCAATGGAATGAGAAACAAAGTAGAAACATCATTGAAACAAGCTTGCACATGCTTATAATGCATAAAAACGTCTGGTACAACTTGCTCTGCGACCGTTAACTATTGTGGCATCAACAAGCATAAATGACCTACATAACCCCTATATATAGTGGACTTGGGCTGACTCTGGGTTTACGGCCGTAAACTCACATCATGGCTGTAAACTACCAAACAACCTACCAAAACTTGTAACACCCAAAATCAGGAAGACCAAGAAAGGAAAGAAAACACTAATTTTAAGGGACGACTCGACAACTCCAAGGAGGAACTCGGCGAGTCTGAGCGGGATCCGGGTCGAGGAGTAAGTGACCGACTCAGTGAGTCGGCCAAGGAGACTCGGCGAGTTTGGTCTATGAGAGGAAAACCGTAAATTCGGGACTTGGAGCCTATTTAAACGTCTCATTCTCTCCCTTAGGGTTCCTTTACTGCGTCTCTAACCCAAAACACCAAACCCTAGCCGCTATATCCATTGATTGAGCCAATTGTTGCCTTGAAGAATGCATTAAAGCTTGGAGAAGGAAGAAGGATCTTAGAGGAGCAAGAAGGGGCTATAGATCTGGGACTGGGAAGATATTTCTGAACATCTGGAGGTAATAAACTAGTTCTTGGACTCTTTTGCACCTAGATCTATGTGTGAGTTTTGGGGCTTTTTAGCCATGATGGTATCCATTTAAGTTAGAAGCCATATCTGAAGTTGCTACTTCGGATCTAAGCATATTATGGTCTTAAGAAGCATAAAGTATCTGCCCTTGAGTTGATTATGGAGCCTCTTTGCCTTAAACCCTAGTTTATGGTGTATTTTGGCTAGATCTCCTTCTCTACACGTAAAGTTTGCAACTTTACGTGAGGAATAGGCTTGGGAAGGGTAGATCTACAGTTTTGAGTCCATGCATGACTGAAAAGTCCTCTACATGTATGAATATCTGAATGGACTCGGCGAGTCCTTATAGTGGACTTGGCGAGTCCTTATAGTGGACTTGGCGAGAAGCATGAAGATTTGGAGGAACTCGATGAGTGGGATGAATAGCTCGTCGAGTCGGATGAAGTTGGGCAGGAACTCGGCGAGTTGGAAGAACAACTCGGCGAGTCTGTTGAAGGATGTCTTGGACTCGGCGAGTCTGTTCTTGGACTCGGCGAGTCAGGTCGTGAAACGCTAAACCCTTTGAGTTGAGACTCAAATCAGTGAGTCGAGTGGAGACTCGGTGAGTTGGTCAGGTCAGGACTCAAAAATCAGTAGACTCAGCGAGTCATGGACTGACTCGGCGAGTCGAGTCGCGAATGGAAGGACTCTGAACATATGAACTCGGTGAGTCAGTAGGGTGACTCAGCGAGTAAGGTTGACCTGGAAGGTTGAATTTGACCATGACTTTGACTTTGACCATAGTTGACTTGGTTGCCTTTCGGGGGTCAGTTAGACTCAGTGTTGCATTGATATTGGTAGCTCGGGGAGCGAGTGGAGCAGGAGTTCAGAGAGTTGTCGGGCAGCAGCTAGTGGGATCATCATCAAGTTCAGCCAGTGCAGGTGAGTTTCCCTTTGTGTGAATGGGTTTAAGGCCATAATGCCGGCCCATGTAGTTATGAGTAAAAGACCTGGGGGCTAGCCCTAGGCACCGTATGCTTGTATGATATTCAGGACGAGGTCCAGTGGTAGCGGGCGGGTGCCCAAGGAATGGTTTATGTGATAGTTTATACTTGTTGTTTGTGTGATGCTTTTATATGCCTGGTAGGGAGGTGAGTGTGGGTGAGGTCCCGTAACTCACCAATAGGAGAGTGTGGATGGTGTTCCACATCTCATTAGCAACAGATCAGGGGCGAGGCCCAAGTTAGGAAAAAAGTGAGTGTGGGTTGGGCCCATATCTCACGAGCAGTAGGAGCATGGACAGGGTTCCATGAAAAATCAGTAGCAGGACAAGGGCGAGGCCCAGTGACAGCCAAGGCCTTAGGATAAGATCCGTTAGTATGTGATTAGCTTATGTGATGTGATGTGTTATATGTGCTATTATATGTTAGTGGGCGAGGCCGTGTGACAGGCGAGGCCTAAGTGAAACATATCTGTATCCGAGCGGGGCTCGAAGCCAGGCGGGGTCATTGCTTAAAGTAATGTTTACTCTGATAACGAACATGTATTTTGGAAATTAATACTCTGTTTATGTTTTGGAATGATGACTTTGCTTAAAGTAATGTTTTATTAAAAGAAATTTTTAGTCTTGAATTTTGGGACGTTACAAGTTGTTATGAGAGCCTTGGGTTGAAGGATTCGGGCATACTCTCTAGTGTGCCTGAACTCAAACTAAGGGGTCGGATAAAAAGTTTTCAAAAAAGAAAAGACGGTTTTGTAAAAAGAATTTTGAGAATGAAAAACAATTTTAGAAAAGCAAAAAGAATTCAAAAAGAAAAGAACTTTGAAAAGAGAAAAGGGGTGTGGTACATGCAATCAACCGAGCTCAAGTAAGTACCCCCAAATACCCATACAAGTTTATGTTATGATTATGTAGATAATAGAACAGCATGCTAGATTAGGACTAAGGATATAGGGACGATGCCTTATGTTCCTGTTATATGTGCTTTTGAGTTGCATGATAGTGCTGATTAGACAGTAGTAGGATAACCTGTTTAGGTTATGTTATGGTTAGATTTTCCCATGTCTGAATGCTACTTGCTTTGTGCATTGTGGGATTCTGGGTGATGGGAGTTAGCCATTAGGTGGATACGACGCATCACATGTAATCAGGGTTGAATAATCTCAGAGTGTTGGATTTGGTCCTATTGCACAGCTCTTGTCTGAGTCCAACCGTTGTAGGGACGAGTCTTTTACTTGAAGGATTATCTGAGCCTCGTCACATGTGATGGTATCCAGTTGATTGCTAATTGGCATCACAAGGAGGCCTTTAGCGGCTGAGGACTGGTTTGGTTTGAGACAGAGGTTTCCCTAGGGTAAGCCTAGGATGAGATAGTGTTGGGAGCAGTAGTAGTGGATAAAGGACCTGGTGGAGTCGAAGCAATTCCTGAGAAAAGTACGGATAGATGTGGAAGGTAGTATGGGCCCGTACTACTGAAAGCAGAGGATCCGTACTCAATTCGGGAAAGGCCGAGACAAGACCGGGAACCTGGTAGGTTGTGTTTGGTCTCGCATCAGTGAACAGTATTCTAATAGTGGTTGTGGTATATTTTCAGCATGGTGACGTTGCGAGAGAGACCAGCGGGCGGATCAGGCACCGGGGAGGGATTAGGCTCGGGTTCAAGGGCCGAGCAGCTCGAGGAGCGAATGAGGGAGTTGATATATGCCGAGGTTACGTACAGTATTCTAGATCAGACTCCTGTGATCTTTGGCACGGTCAAGGAGGGTATATTGGAGATTTTGGATGAGAGGCTGGGAGCCTTCCGTACCGAGATGATGGAATTGATGGGAGCGCGTACCTTGACATTTCGAGAGTTCAAGGCTTGCGGGGCACCAGATTATCATGGGGCTAGGGACCCCATCGCTAGCAGTAGATGGTTGCCTGATGTTGCCAAAGCGTTCCGTACGAGCCGGTGTCCTGAGGAGGACAAGGTCAGACTCGCTTCCTGTCTTCTGAAGGACAGAGCGAGGGATTGGTGGGAGGAGATTGGTCATGCTCTGGGGGATGATGACGTGTTGGACGCGATGACATGAAGCGATTCTCGGCCAGGTTCAGGGCGGAGTTTTCGCCAATTATTGAGGTGCAGCAGTTGGCACGGGAGTTTCAGGATTTGACGCAGACCACTGAGACTGTGGCGGAGATCACCACCAAGTTTAGGGAGAGGGCTCTTCTGGCACCGTAGTATGTCGCGGATGAGGAGATGAAGAAAGCCCGTTATCACAAAATGTTGAGGGATGACATCACGGAGTTCGTGAGCAGGTCCGGCTGTAAGACGCTGGAAGATATGATTTCTCGAGCCAGGGAAAGGGAAATTGATTTGGAGTAGATCTGGAATTCCGCGAGTTCGGTTCAGGGCTGTAAGACGCTGGAAGATATGATTTCAGGTAGCCGCGAGTTCGGGCTAAAGGCCCAAGGGATCAGATTCGAGATCGAGGGATTATCAGGACCGCGGCCGGTGTGGGAAGTGTGGCAGGGTGCATGGGGGCGCGTGCAAGAGTGGTAGCGACGGTGAGTCTGGTTGCTTTAAGTGCGGTCGGACTGGTAATTTTAGCAGGGTTTGTATAGCTACCACGACACAGGGATCAGACTTGATATGTTTGCACTGCAATCAGCGGGGCCACAAGAAGGCCCAGTGCCCCAGTTTTTTTTCAACAGGACGGGTGATGGCACCTGCCCTTGCAACTTTGAGGATCATAGACGGCCGTTAGGGTCGTGCAGAGGCACCTGCGGTAGGAGGCAGGGCTTTTCAGATGACTACCTTGTAGGCGCGAGCAGTATCGGACGTTGCAGGTATGCGATTTCCGTTTTCAGTTCTTCTATTTGTGCATGATTATATTGTTATGGTTCTGCATCATTATCGGTATAAATATTTTATTTTTGTGCGGCTTGCTTGTGATCGAGTTATATGCCATCTACATACCTTGGATATTTGAATGGTAGTTAAGGGATGTGCTCTATTAGGGAAGGTTGCTTAGGATGCAGTAACTGTAGTGTGCCTAGGAGGGACTTGGTATGTCTCACTAATTCGGAGCCGTATGGTTTTAGAATTGGATTGCTTAGATCCCTAGCTATGGTAAGCTTGGGGATTCCTCAGCAGGTTGTTTCCGGAATGGTAGCAAGGATGGGGATTTCTTTTCGAGTATTGAGCAGCAAGGGTTAAGCAGGATCGAAGTGGGGGAGAATCGTCACACCCCGAAAACCAAAGGTGGAAACATTTCCGGGGTTGACTCCACGTTGAGTATCAACTCCAATGCACATAGTAAAGCAGTAATCACAAAACATTACATTACATAATATTGTTTACATCTATTTGAAAGTAAAGTTGTACATGTTTTTTTTACATATGTAATATAAACAAAAGTAAAGACGTGTCTTCGGGACGCTCCGTCTTCTCCAAAAGGTTGCGGTGTACCTGTCTATCGCTGACCTGAGAATACAAGCAGTTTGAAAATCAGCATAAAGCTGGTGAGTTCATTTACTTTCTGGAAAAGTTGTTGATCAAGAAAATCCCATATTTTCTTATGAAAACGGTTTGGTTATCCTTTGTTACATTTTCGAAAACGGTTGGTTATGTCGTTCCAGGAAAATCCCATATTTTACTTATAGTTTTAGTTATTCGTTTGTTACTTTATCCGTTTATGTGCTGTTGTATTATCCAGGAAAATCCCATATTTTCCTATGTGTTGAGTTGTCTATTTGTATCTAGGTTCGTTACTGGTAGTTATGTTATCCCAGGAAAATCCCATATTTTCCTATGTGTGGTGGATGATTTCTTAGATTTGATTTCGAAGTAATAGTAATTCCCATATGTGTAGTATTGGTTAAGTATTCTAAACCCTTAGTTATTCTACTTTAGAATGGCTATTATTTACTAATTTAGTTGTATTTTCGAATATTTGGAATCACACAGAAGCATACTTTACAGTATTTTCGAAGTTCTGCTGAGTTCCAAAAGAGTATATTAGTTGTGTATTCGAAGCTCTGTCGACATTCTGAGGTGGATATATTTGAAACTCAGTAGAGGTCCATAGGCGTATTTTCGTATTAAATTCGAAACTCTGGTGACACTCAAGAGGTACACTAACTGTATATTCGAAGTCTTAGTGTCAACCAAAGGCGTCATTTCGCATTCGTAGTCGTATTCGTATTCGTATTCGTATTCATATTCGTATTCGTAATCGTATTCGTAGTCGTATTCGTATTTGTATTCGTATTCGTATTCGTATTCGTATTCGTATTCGTATTCGTAGTCGTATTCGTATTCGTATTCGTATTCGTAGTCGTATTCGTATTCATACAAGATTACATTCGTATTGATCTTAAATATGATTAGTATGATTTCTTATTCAAAGAGAATGTAGTTATCACACTTTTAAAAGAAATCTATGTTTAACTTGCAATTCGAAACGTCAGTTATCACAATTCTTTGGAAATCAAGACATTTAGTAAGTAAAACCATTGAGTTGAAAATCAGTTTAAGTACAAAATACACTTGTACTTTTTGCTTGTATTCCCCCCTGAAAACATTGAAAACCATTGAAAACACAGAAAAAGCGTAGGGGTATGAACTCACCGAACTCGGAAATGCGACGGTTTCGGACACTAATCGTTGGTTCGGGGCTTGATTACTCGCAATGTCCCTATGTAAAATGAAATAATGTCCATATATATCTAATTAGATTTACAATCACTAATTATATGGAACATTATACTCCAATGAGATTAAACACCTCAAAACGAGTGTTTGGAGTGACCCGGGTGACATCTACGGACGTGTAATGGTACTAGGGACTTGGGAATTGAGTTTAATCCCCAAGAGTAAACATTTGAAGGAGTTTACAACCATGAAACACATACATACATGAGTTCACGGCCGTGAACTCATGTTAGTGTGATTTTGAGTGCTTAATGGCTTGTTTGGACTTGGGAATTGTTGGAATGGACTTCTAAAATGCCTTGGATTAAATTTATGGGACTTATACCATGTTAAAGGGAGTTCACGGCTGTAAACTTGGAGTTTACGGCCGTAAACTCTCCCATGGTCTTGAATAATTATTTTGGGGCACATGGAACAATCACATGTGATTCTAGTTAATTTTCCAAGTCTTGTTATGAATTTAGGACACCATTTAACTCACATTTAGGAGTTTACGGCCTAAGAGCATGATCTATGGCCGTAAACTCTTATTAATAGGATGTTTGATGTGTTTATGGTCCCTAAACTATTTTTAGATGGCTCTAGGATTTACCACAAGGCTATTGGTTGAGTTTCAAGGCATTTGGACATGTTAAAAGGGGTTTACTCTCCATTTTTGAGGGGTTTACGGCCCAAGCATGTACCTTGGTCGTAAACTCCCATTTACTCCTCAAAAATTATGTTTGTGATGTTCTAAGGCCAATACCATTATTCTAAAATTCATATCTAAGCCTTGTTTGAGTCTAGGAAGGGTTTAAGGGCTTACAACCCTTTTAACTTAGTGTTTACGGCCTAGGCACCTTCCTGGGCCGTAATCTATTTCAAATCCCTCAAAATCCATGTCTAAAATGTTCTAAGTCCAATCCATGAAGTCATTTTGGCCATATCAAAAATCTAGTTGTGGTTTGGAAGGGTTTTGTTGCTCAAAAACCCCCTTTAAATGAGTTTACGGCCTAGGATAGTTCTAGGGCCGTAAACCCATGATAATGGTCCTAATCCATGGTTTAAACTCGAATTTGAAGGCTCGAGGGATTGTGTAGCAAGTTAGGGAAGTTACCTCAAAGATTTGAAGCCTTAAATTGATGATTTGGACCCTTAAACTTGGATTTAGGAGAGAGGTTAGAGAGAGAGTAGAGAGAGGAGGCAAAAGCTTCAAATGAAAGCTTGAACACGTTTAAATAGGTCCCAAAACTTGGACACGATGGAATTCTACCCGATACCAACATTAAACGGGGCTTTTGGTCACACCCGATAAAGTTTCCGTAACTCGGCGGGGACGTTTCTAAAATTTTTAAATTATACAATTTGGGCTTATTTCGTGAGTTTCTAATAGGTTTGGACACTCTTTAGTATCAAATAAATACATAAGTTTAATTTATTTAACCCAAAAACGACATCGGAACGAATCGATATACGGCGAGTTATATGGGTATAATGAGTTTTCGGCGATGAAAAACTTTGGGTTGTTACATTATCCCCCTGTTAGAGGGAATTTCGTCCCGAAATTCAATGATTACGATACAAGACATGAATTTGAATGAAATACGGATGGAGTTGCTACTTCGGGTTTTCGCGCTCCCAAGTGATATCGGGTCTCCGCTTTACGTCTTAGCGAACCCTCACTATCGGGATGCGTCTTGGTTTCGTTAGGTAGATACTTCTCAAAGACCGAGACGTGAAGTATCAGATGGGTGCTACTAAGTTCCGAGAGCAATCGAAGTTTGAAGGTTACGGAATCGATTTCACAAGGGTCGCGAAGGGTCTAATGCACCATGAGGGAAGTATTTCGCTTTTCCAAAGCATTCCATGTTTTCCCTAGGATAAGGCTTCCAATAGAAAACAAACTCCAACAAGAAGATACATCTTCATGTGGCAGAGTAACTAAGGGTTTGACGATCCTGAAAGAGAATTCTGGGACCTGTGGGTTATGGGCCCACGGGTATGGCTGCTTTGTTTACTACAAGATCAAGGAAAATGATTTGAATGAAGGGTACCACTACGAACTCGGGGTGATCACATCAGGTCCTGGTCGCTTTATTGGATACATCATCTTCCGTAGGTTCGGCTACGAGGTAGCTCCAGGGACTAGATTAATACGAGACTTGACTAGACGTTCGGAAAAGAATTCTCGAGGATTCATGGAAAGGCATCAGGGAAAAAGTTACAGACTTCCCATTTTCCCGAATATCATACGGACGGGGAATGGATGGAAAAACTTTCTAAGCTTTGATGCACGAAGAATATGAGAGTTGGGTCAAAGGAAAGATACGAACGGACGATCCTTTCGAAGACAAGACTAACCGCATGAATGAGACTAAGTCATTCCATGTCGAGTTTGCATCAAAGCTTTCCATGAAAGGTTTACCTTTAGATCAAATGGAAAGGGATAACCATCCGAATTGAGGATACGATCTAAGGGTATGACGTTAACGCTTCCTTTCTCACTGGTTAGTCATCTCGACGGTGCACGTTTTGATTATTAACGAAGGATTCAGTTTAAAAAGATATTTGAATGAATGGTTAACAAATCCTTTCATCATTAGAATCGAAAAGGATTACGGGCACAAGATTTATCAAAAAGAAGTATACCTGTGGCAACGGTGGGATCGGCGGTTGTCCTTTCTTGCCCCATAGTTAGGACTCTCCCGGTGTTGCCAGACGTTACTGTCTTTGGACAGTTTCGCTTATAGTGCCCGACCTCTCCACAGTTGTGGCAGGTTTGACCGATACCTACTCCGGAAGCTTGACTAGTTGACGGGGTTGGGGTTTTGCAGGTTTGTGCGAGGTGACCTTCCTGGCCACAACTTCTACATAACTTTGCATGACAAGGGCCAAGGATGCGATGGTGGTAGTTACATCGATCACACCACGGGAGGGTACCGACATATCCGGTGACAGGTACTTGAGATGTGGAATTGACAACAGAAACAACAGCAGGGGTAGTGGCAGCGTGGACTGCCACTATTTGTTGTTTCTTTGAGGGTTCTGGCGAAGTCTGACTCTTCTTCTTCTTTCTCCAAAACTTTCTTTTCTCGCCACTCTTTTCTGTTGGCTCGGGAGTGGTGTCTGCTTCCTCTTGATCATCATTGTGATCGATCAAAGTTTGAGCCAAACACTTAACGCTATCATAGGTATCTGGCTTTGCTGCTATAACGTTCCCTTTGGTCGGTTGAGTTAATCCCCAGATGAACCTTTCTACCTTTTTGCTTTCCGGGGTAACCATTCCCGGACAAAGAAGTGCTAAGTCATCAAAGCTAGAAGTGTAAGAGGCGATATCGGAACCCTTCATCTTCAGGTTCCATAGCTCATGTTCCAGCTTCTGGATTTCATCCCGAGGGCAATACTCCGCACGTAGTAGTTCCTTCATAACTTCCCATCCCATAGCATTGGCTACAGGTAAAGTCAGGGATTTGACTCGGCCGTTCCACCAAGTCAAAGCCTTATCGGTGAGCGTACAGGCGACAAATTTCACCTTATCGGATTCCGAACAGGCGCAAATCTCGAAGATAGATTCGATTTTCTCTAACCACCGAGTTAGAGCAATGACACCCCCTGTGCGATCGAAGAATGTCGGTTTTGCGTTCATGAAGTCTTTATAGGAACACTCCTTCTGGTGTCCCTGATTACCTTCGTTTTGGTTTGGGGAACCGCCTCCTGAACCATTGGGGTTTAGTTGAGGTAGGAGAGCGGATATGGTGGCAGAAATGGTTGCCTGAAGTGTTTCTAGATCGATTTGAAGAGGAGGCGATGGCGGCGGAGGGTTGTCGGTGTTCTTCGAGTTGGGTCTTTTCCTCGGAGGCATCTTGATCTAAAAAGATCAGGAAAGAGAGGATCATAAGTCCTCTGGATTGAATCAAGAGATACGGAACAGTGGATATCTTATCAAGACAGATATAACACCATATTAAGCGATAAAGCAGGAAAGAGTGATCAAGGTAGAAAATTTTATCGCTAGAGGAATGATCAAGGAACAACACGTATACGAGGATTTCTACAAAGGATCGGCTCGAGAAATACTCCCATAGTATTTCATGGTTCGCTGCAGCGACGACTCATTATTTGGGATATTAGGTAAGTTTTAGGTATGTTGCGTACCACAATCACTCCCAAGCACATGTCGGCCGTGTCTCGGATGAATATAGTTGGCCAGGCTATATTGATCCTAGACATGACTACATAACTGCCCAGGTTGAACCGCAGTGTACAACACCCATTTACTTATATTTTGTTCTACTTGTAGTTACGGATTTCGACGGTCGGTATACTTGTATACTTTAGAAAATACTTATATTCGTAGAGTATACTTTTAGTTCAGAGCACTTAGGCCCTTTAGTGTTTATAGTCTTATACCATGTAAGCTTTAGTATACCAGTTCACTATAAACAAGGGCTCTGATACCAATCTGTCACACCCCGAAAATCAAAGGCGGAAACATTTTCGGGGTTGACTCCACGTTGAGTATCAAATCCAATGCACATAGTAAAGCAGTAATCACAAAACATTACATTAGATAATATTGTTTACATCTGTTTGAAAGTAAAGTTGTACATGTTTTTTTTTACATATGTAATATAAACAAAAGTAAAGACGAGTCTTCGGGACGCTCCGTCTTCTCCAAAAGGTTGCGGTGTACCTGTCTATCGCTGACCTGAGAATACAAGCAGTTTGAAAATCAGCATAAAGCTGGTGAGTTCATAAGCGGTTTAGTTTTGAAAAGAACGAGTTCCTTTACTTTCTGGAAAAGTTGTTGATCAATAAAATCCCATATTTTCTTATGAAAACGGTTTGGTTATCCTTTGTTACAATTTTGAAAATAGTTGGTTATGTCGTTCCAGGAAAATCCCATATTTTCCTTATAGTTTTAGTTATTCGTTTGTTACTTTATCCGTTTATGTGCTGTTGTATTATCCAGGAAAATCCCATATTTTCCTATGTGTTAAGTTGTCTATTTGTATCTAGGTTCATTACTGGTTGTTATGTTATCCCAGGAAAATCCCATATTTTCCTATGTGTGGTGGTTGATTTCTTAGATTTGATTTCGAAGTAATAGTAATTCCCATATGTGTAGTATTGGTTAAGTATTCTAAACCCTTAGCTATTCTACTTTAGAATGGCTATTATTTACTAATTTAGTTGTATTTTCGAATATTTGGAATCACACAGAAGTGTACATTACAGTATTTTTGAAGTTCTGTTGAGTTCCAAAAGAGTATATTAGTTGTGTATTCGAAGCTCTGTCGACATTCTGAGGCGGATATATTTGAAACTCAATAGAGGTCCAGAGGCGTATTTTCGTATTAAATTCGAAACTCTGGTGACACTCAAGGGGTACACTAACTGTATATTCGAAGTCTTAGTGTCAACCAAAGGCGTCATTTCGCATTCGTAGTTGTATTCGCATTCGTAGTCGTATTCGTATTCGTAGTTGTATTCGTATTTGTATTTGTATTCGTATTCGTAGTCGTATTCGTATTCGTATTCGTATTCGTATTCGTATTCGTATTCATAGTCGTATTCGTATTCATAGTCGTATTCGTATTCGTATTCGTATTCGTAGTCATATTTGTATTCGTACTAGATTACATTCGTATTGATCTTAAATATGATTAGTATGATTTCTTATTCAAAGAGAATGTAGTTATAACACTTTTAAAAGAAATCTATGTTTAACTTGCAATTCGAAACGTCAGTTATCATAATTCTTTGGAAATCAAGACATTTAGTAAGTAAAACCATTGAGTTGAAAATCACTTTAAGTACAAAATACACTTGTACTTTTTGCTTGTATTCCCCCCTGAAAACATTGAAAACCATTGAAAACACGGAAAAAGGGTAGGGTATGAACTCACCGGACTCGGAAATGCGACGGTTTCGGACACTAATCGTTGGTTCGGGGCTTGATTACTTGCGATGTCCCTATGTAAAATGAAATAATGTGCATATATATCTAATTAGATTTACAATCACTAATTATATGGAACATTATACTCCAGTGAGATTAAACACCTCAAAACAAGTGTTTGGAGTGACCCGGGTGACATCTACGGACGTGTAATGGTACTAGTAACTTGGGATTTGAGTTTACTCCCCAAGAGTAAATATTTTAAGGAGTTTACAACCATGAAACACATACATACATGAGTTCACGACCGTGAACTCATGTTAGTGTGATTTTGAGTGCTTAATGGCTTGTTTGGACTTAATAATTGTTGGAATGGACTTCTAAAATGCCTTGGATTAAATTTATGGGACTGATACCATGTTTAAGGGAGTTTACGGCTGTACACTTGGAGTTTACGGCCGTAAACTCTCCCATGGTCTTGAATAATTATTTTGGGGCACAAGGAACAATCACATGTGATTCTAGTTAATTTTCCAAGCCTTGTTATGAATTTAGGACACCATTTAACTCACATTTAGGAGTTTATGGCCTAAGAGCATGATCTATGGACGTAAACTCTTATTAATAGGATGTTTGATGTGTTTATGGTCCCTAAACTATTTTTAGATGGCTCTAGGATTTACCACAAGGCTATTGGTTGAGTTTCAAGGCATTTGGACATGTTAAAAGGGGTTTACTCTCCATTTTTGAGAGGTTTACGGCCCAGGCATGTGCCTTGGTCATAAACTCCCATTTACTCCTCAAAAATTATGTTTGTGATGTTCTAAGGCCAATACCATTATTCTAAAATTCATATCTAAGCCTTGTTTGAGTCTAGGAAGGGTTTAAGGGCTTACAACCCTTTTAACTTAGTGTTTACGGCCTAGGCACCTTCCTGGGCCGTAAACTATTTCAAATCCCTCAAAATCCATGTCTAAAATGTTCTAAGTCCAATCCATGAAGTCATTTAGCCATATCAAAAATCTAGTTGTGGTTTGGAAGGGTTTTGTTGCTCAAAAACCCCCTTTAAATGAGTGTACGGCCTAGGATAGTTCTATGGCCGTAAACGCATGATAATGGTCCTAATCCATGGTTTAAACTCGAATTTGAAGGCTAGAGGGGTTGTATAGCAAGTTAGGGAAGTTACCTCAAAGATTTGAAGCCTTAAATTGATGATTTGGACCCTTAAACTTGGATTTAGGAGAGAGGTTATAGAGAGAGTAGAGAGAGGAGGCAAAAGCTTCAAATGAAAGCTTGAACACGTTTAAATAGGTCCCAAAACTTGGACACGATGGAATTCTACCCGATACCGGCATTAAACGGGGCTTTTGGTCGCACCCGATAAAGTTTCCGTAACTCGACGGGGACGTTTCTAAAATTTCTAAATTATACAATTTGGGCTAATTCCGTGAGTTTCTAACAGGTTTGGACACTCTTTAGTATCAAATAAATACATAAGTTTAATTTATTTAACCCAAAAACGACATCGGAACGAATCGATATACGGCGAGTTATACGGGTAGAATGGGTTTTCGGCGATGAAAAACTTTGGGTTGTTACAAGAATCCTCCGAGTGGGCAAAGGTAAGGGCACGCAGATCCAAAATGAGTGCGCGACCTCCGAGAAGGAAAAAGAAGTGGTACAGCATTGATGGATTGAGAAGTTCAGGGTTGGGAGCTTGAGAAACTTCCCCCTCAGCCAGTGTGTGTACTGGTGATGGTTAGTATGTAGTTGGGAATTCAGGTTGGGGATCGCCTGTAGGACTCGAGTGAGTCAGAAGGAGGATCTAGAGGACTAATAGCATGGGGTGTTTTCATATTAGCAGTCGGTGGTGGAAAGCGTTGTAAGACTACGCGGCAGCCGTAGCATTCACTAGCAGCCAGTGGGGGAAATGTTGTAAGACTACGGGGCAGCCGTAGCATTCACTAGCAGCCAGTGGGGGAAAGTGTTGTAAGACTATGGGGCAGCCGTAGCATTCACTAGCAGCCAGTGGGGGAAAGTGTTGTAAGACTATGGGGCATCCGTAGCAATCACTAGCAGCCAGTGGGGGAAAGTGTTGTGAGACTACGGGGCAGCCGTAGCATTCACTAGCAATCAGTGGGGGAAAGTGTTGTAAGACTATGGGGCAGCTGTAGCATTCACTAGCAGTCAGTGTTGGGAAGTGTTGTCAGACTATGGGGCAGCCGTAGCATTCACTAGAAGTCAGTGATAGAAGGTGATGTAAGACTGCGGGTAAGCTATCACATTCCATAGTAGCTTCGTTAGCGGAGTTGGGGTGAGGCCCTTATCTCCAAGTGATCAGTTAGGGATCAGGAATGGGTAGTGGATGAGGATGATAGGGACTTTGCCTGTATAGCCCTAGAGAGGTGAGACCTTGGGAGAGGCCGCTCCAGGATATAGTTTGGTGAGACCCGTAAGCGAGGCCCGTATGAGAATAGCAGTATAGGTGAGACCTTAGAGCAGGGTTGCTCAGTAGTATGGTTGGGTGAGACCCGTGGGCGAGGCCCGAGCGAGAATGGCTAGACAAGTAGGACTAGAGGGATAGAGGCGGGTGAGACTCGTGGGCAAGGCCCGTGAGTTTTAGCAGCACAGGTGGGACCTGGTAGGGACCTTAGTGTCAAGATAGGGGATCGGGGATCCCAGAAATTTTAGTGCCTGTATGGCAGAATATATTGAGCAGTATTAGGTGGTCGAAGTTTCTTCGAAAGTCGCTGGGAGCGACTAGTAGTTGTGTTGGGACAGAGATCGTTGGGAGCCGGTAATCCAGATATTGATAGGTTGGTAGGGACCAGGGTGGTCTCAGTTCATCCGGAAGTCGGATGAGGAATAGCAGAACTTCCAGTCAGTAGCAGTGCGGGTATGCAGCGTATGGTGGAATTCAGTTAGTTGATCATGGGGTGCTTGACACCAAATTATAGTAGAAAGAATTGCCCAGTGGATACTGGCGATAATGACCCGTACTGGAGGTAGCGGGAGTAATGGATCGGTGAAGATAGGATCTTCACAGTGACAGAGGAAATAGTTGGTTATGGAGCATTGCCTTGGGGAGGCAAGGGAATCGTGCAAGGAAAGAAGCAGTGAACACCTATGGGTTCAGTGCAGTACTCGATGAGTACCAGAAGGATTGTCAGTTGAGTAAGTTGCATTTTCCAGAATGTTCAGGGTCAGGGTTGACCTAAGATGATTATCCGCAAGGATTAATGTTAGTCGGAATGACCGGGTAGAAGACCAGCGAAGGTAGGCAGCTGGTGTTGGAATAATTGGTGGGGTATTGGGCGCAGGTCACAGGCGGTGGGCCATAGCAAACTTCGAGGACGAAGTTTAGTTTAAGTGGGGGAGAGTTGTAACACCCAAAATCAGGAAGACCAAGAAAGGAAAGAAAACCCTAATTTTAAGGGATGACTCGGCGAGTCCGAGCGGGATCCGGGTCGAGGAGTAAGTGACCGACTCAACGAGTCGGTCAAGGAGACTCGACGAGTCTGGTCTGTGCGAGGAAACCCCTAAATTCAGGACTTGGAGCCTATTTAAACGTCTCATTCTCTCCCCTAGGGTTCCTTTACTGCCTCTCAAACCCAGAACACCAAACCCTAGCCGCCATATCCATTGATTGAGCCAATTGTTGCCTTGAAGAGTGCATTAAAGCTTGAAGAAGGAAGAAGGATCTTGGAGGTGCAAGAAGGGGATATAGATATGGGATTGGGAAGATATTTTTGAACATCTATAGGTAATAAACTAGTTCTTGGACTCTTTTGCACCTAGATCTATGTGTGAGTTTTGGGGCTTTTTAGCCATGATGGTATCCATTTGAGTTAGAAGCCAGATCTGAAGTTGCTACTTCGGATCTAAGCATATTATGGTCTTAAGAAGCATAAAGTATCTGCCATTGAGTTGATTATGGAGCCTCTTTGCCTTAAACCCTAGTTTATGGTGTATTTTGCCTAGATCTCCTTCTCTACACGTAAAGTTTGCAACATTACGTGAGGAATAGGCTTGGGAAGGGTAGATCTACAGTTTGGAGTCCATGCATGACTCAAAAGTCCTCTGCATGTATGAAGATCTGAATGGACTCAGCGAGTCCTTGTAGTGGACTCGGCGAGAAGCATGAAGATTTGGAGGAACTCGACGAGTGGGACGAACAGTTCGTCGAGTCGGATGAAGTTGGGCAGGAAATCGGCGAGTTGGAAGAACAACTCGGCAAGTCTTTTCTTGGACTCGGCGAGTCAGGTCGCGAAACCCCAAACCCTTCAAGTTGAGACTCGAATCAGTGAGTCGTGTGGAGACTTGGTGAGTTGGTCAGGTCAGGACTTGGAAATCGGTAGACTCGGCGAGTCGTGGACTGACTCGGCGAGTCGTGGACTGACTCGGCGAGTCGAGTCGTGAATGGAAGGACTCTGAACATATGAACTCGGCGAGTAGTGTTGAGTTGGAAGGTTGACTTTGATCAGGACTTTGACTTTGACCAGAGTTGACTTGGTTGTCTTTCGGGGGTCAGTCAGACTCAGTGTTGCATTGATATTGGTAGCTCGGGGAGCGAGTGGAGCAGTAGTTCAGAGAGTTGTCGGGCAGCAGCTAGTGGGATCATCAGCAAGTTCAACCAGTGCAGGTGAGTTTCCCTTTGTCTGAATAGGTCTAAGGGCACAATGCCGGCCCATGTAGTTATGAGTATAAGACTTGGGGGCTAGCCCTAGGCACAATATGCTAGTATGATATTCAGGATGAGGTCCAGTGGTAGTGGGCGGGTGCCCAAGGAATGGTTTATGTGATAGTTTATACTTGTTGTCTGTGTGATGCTTGTATGTGCCTGGTAGGGAGGTGAGTGTGGGCGAGGTCCCGTAACTCACTAATAAAAGAATGTGGATGGTGTTCCACATCTCATTAGCGGCAGATTAGGGGCGAGGCCCGAGTTAGGAAAAGAGTGAGTGTGGGTTGGGCCTGTATCTCACGATCAGTAGGAGCATGGACGGGGTTCCATGACTCATCAGTAGCAGGACAAGGGCGAGGCCCAATGACAGGCGAGGCCTTAGGACAAGATCTGTTAGTATGTGATTAGCTTATGTGATGTGATGTGTTATATGTGCTATTATATGTTAGTGGGAGAGGCCCTGTGAAAGGCGAGGCCTAAGTGAAACAGATCCGTATCCGAGCGGGGCTCGAAGCCAGGCGGGGTCATTGTATCGGGCGAGGCCCGAGGAAGCGAGCGAGGCCTGAGGTAGGGGGCGAGGCCCAGGATAGCGAGTGTGCCCAATATGTGGTTATGCTGGTATGTGGTAGGGTGGGGAACTCACTAAGCTTCGTGCTTACGGTTTTCAGTTTTGGTTTCAGGTACTTCCGGTAGTGGAGGGAAGAGCTCGGGGTGATCGCATGACACACACCATAGATTAGACATGCTGGAAATGTTTACTCTGATAACGAACATGTATTTTGGAAATTAATACTTTGTTTATGTTTTGGAATGATGACTTTGCTTAAAGTAATGTTTTATTAAAATAAATTTTTAGTCTTGAATTTTGGGACGTTACAAAACTGCATACAGACTCAAAAGAACTTATTACAATAAAAGCCTAGACAAAATCATTAATTAGACGCTTCAACCATCAACCATCTAACATATTGAAGTTGTTTAAATGCTATCCTTGTAACCGTTCATTGTAGATTGCAACTTATTTGGTGTAGTTTAATTGCGAACCCTAATTTAAGGAGAAGGAGGTTGAAATGTTTGTAATGGCCATGTAATACGATACATAACCCTAATTAAACGAAATCAACAAAATGGGTGACACGGTTAAATGAATATTATTTGAACAATTTCAATAAGTTTGATGGCAAGTAACAGCGTCATCAAAGGAAAAATGTCAACATAACATACAAGAAACCAATTTGAGGAGTAACAATATTAAGCATAAGTAATAAAAGGAAAAATACATAACTAGAAACCAATTTGGCCTACTTTTAATAATGTCAACATAAACAAATTTGACGAGTAACAATATTAAGCATAAGTAATAAAAGGAAAAATAATTATCATATTTAAGTCATTTTACCTACTTTTAACATTGTCAACATAACATACAAGAAACCAATTTGGCGAGTAACAATATTAAGCATAAGTAATAAAAGGAAAAATACATAACTAGTAGATGTTTTTATTAAAATTTAGTCATCGATGAATGTAGTTGATTGGGTTTAGATGATTTTCTTATAGTTGATCAATATAATATATAGTAAAACTCAATTTTCATCAATTGGTATCACAATTTATTAAAGACAATGGTTGGTTATTCGTAATTTATTATGTTGAATATATAAAGTCTAGAATACATGTAAAAATTTTCAATAAAATGAGATCATTTGTATCACATTTGAAACGGATTTTATTAGACTTTGAATAACACTATTGTGTTAAATGTTTTTCATAGTTGGGATTTTGTTTATATTTTGTGGAATAATAAAAAAATATATTATAATACTAATATTGCCTTTTAACGAGGACATGCTAGTGTAACAATATAAATTTCACTTAAAACACGCTTAAACATTTTTTTATGTGCAAAAACTATATATTTCCAAAACAAAACTTAGATGGGTGGGAGCAGACTAGAGGTGAGCAAGAACCGAACCAAAAACCGAAACCGCGCCAAAAACCGCATTTACCGCCACCGCAAAACCGCAAAAAACCGAAACCGCAAAAACAACAACCGCAAAGCATGGTGCGGTACGGTTTTAGCTTAAAAGACTGTGCAAATATACCGAAACCGCACCGCAAAATTTATTATATAATTAAATTGTATATTTGATAATTTAATAAAATTAAAGTATATATATATATATATATATATATATATATATATATATATATATATATATATATATATATATATATATATATATATATATATATATATATATACACGGTTTAAACCCGTGGAAATCCACGGGTGATAAATTGAAATAGAATTATAGTTTTTAATTTGTAACAAAAAAAGATATGAAAGTTTAGAAAAAATGAAGTATTAATTAATTAATATGATAGATGAAGTACGATACAAGAATAGTAAATAAAAGATGGTATAAAAGTAAATAAAAGATGGTAGAAAAACATTGTTTATAAATTCCCAAAAACTTCCTTATAAACGACATTGGAAGTTTTATTTGTGAGACTACCATCCTTATCTAAAATTAACAATTTTAATCCGTCCCTACTTTGAACTCTAGATAAAGCAACATACAATTGGCCATGTGAAAACACGGGATGTTTGAGAAACAAACCAACCTTGGATAATGACTGTCCCTGACTCTTATTAATGGTCATTGCAAAACATACAACCAATGGAAACTGTCTTCTTCGAAATTTGAATGGAATTTTCTTTTCTGATGGAGTTAGAGACATTCTTGGAATAAAAGTGTGGTTTCCAATATTAGTTCCAGATATGATACGTGCCTCAATAACACGTTTGCCCAATGAAATCACCTGGAGTCTTGTTCCATTACACAAGCCGTTTTTTTGATCAATATTTCTCAGTAACATAACTGGAACACCGATTTTTAAAACTAACTTATGGTTTGGTAAACCCGATACTTTCAGACCATTTAAAACATCAGGTGAATATAAATTTGCATCAAATTGATCATGGACAAATTCAGATTGGCATATACTATCTGAACTTAAGTATTCAACCTCATCTCCTGGAAATTTCAATAGCAAACGATCGTTTATTTCTTGAACCACTTAATTCTTTGGAGCAAGTATTGCTCTTTCTTGAAAATAGCTTGTATTGTTGTACATATCCAAAATTGAAGGATATACGAACTCGATTAATAAACCTATAGGATCATGTGCATCATTAATGAGAATATCATCTGGAATATCAATAACCGTTTCTCCATCGTTGATACCACCAAGTTTGCCTTCTCCTATATCCAACAACCAATTTGCAAAATCTCCGATTTTTTGTATATCAGATTGATCCCTTCCAACAGTTAGTCTCATGTTTTTTGTTAATTTATGGATCTTGCAATGTTGCCATAAATATGAAGAACTTAACGAAACATTAACAATGTTTTGTCTACTTCCACCTGGAATAACAGGTAGAATCTGTCTAAAATCTCCTCCAAAAACAATAACAATGTTTTGCCATATATGTGTGTGTGTTTATTTATTTACAACTCGAGAAAAGAAAATATAGGGAAATCTGAAAAGAAATTAGGACATTGGAGGGAACAAAGTTACCACTTCAAAAAAAATCTAAAAGAAAAAGTATCTATCCTTTTCGGCCTTTCTAACCCTAAAATAACTTATACGACACTCTCCTTTTCTCTTCCAGCCGACATCCAAAATTGATATAATCAAAATTTCCTCTATGTTCTCTTCTCTCGATCGTTGTCATCGAAGTCGAGTTGTCGACCCCTCGTTGCTTCGTTCGCACCAACAATACCAGACAGCGAGCTAGTGACCTGCACTTTGAATCCAACAACTTGCTCACCAACGACCTGTACGTTGGTATCCGACGTATCTAATAGACACTCTGAATCTAGGTAAGATTAACTTTTTTGCTGACTCAATGCACAACTATTCTGAATCTGTTCGCATGATCACATTTAGTCGAATTGAAATTAACGACTTGCCCACCAGCGACCTGTTTTCATTTGTTGTCGTTGTATCTTACTTCTCTACACTCTTTGGTTTTATCTTTAACTATCACCGTCTCAATTTAACTCTATTTCTCTCTCTTATTAAATTAGAAATTACAATGCATATGATTACAGGAAGCAGGTCAAAGTCTATGTATGCTATCTAGAAATTACTATGACACTAGTTTGAAAAGGAAAACAATAGGTGATGGGTTAATACAAACATAGAAATCGGAAATCATAAGTTACACTCATGTTTTTTTTTTTTAAACATTTTCTGTATATTATTTTGATTTCATACTTTATTTAGGTTATATGTTATCTTGTACATGGTATAGTTTGCTTGTAATTTGGTTAGTAATTAATATGGATCGGTGATTGTAAGATCGATTGTGATGATTAATTTTACTTTTAGGTATAATGTTAAAGGTTTTTAAAATATGTTTGATAACATTGATTTTAAATTCTTGATTCGCCAATGCTAATTAAAAAGTATGTTTGTTGTTTTAGAATGACAACAAATGAAGGTTTAATAGATGTAGATGATCAAAATAATGAAGTTGAAGTCCCTAGGGAAGAAAATAAGCCAAAGATGAAGTCGGTTGTTTGGCAACATTTTCCATACAAGAAAGGCGCTAAAAAGTCAAAATGCAAATATTGTAAAAAGGTTTTAGCTTGTGGAACTAGAGATAATGGTACCTTCGGGTTACCGAGTCATCTAAGAAATTCTTGTATAAGATCACCCCTTTATAAAAAGAAAAAAAATGATTAAAAAAATCAGTCAACCTTAAACTTCAAGCCCAAAGAGATGGAGGGAGGTGGGTCTTTGGCTAAGCATTCATTTAGCCAAGAGAAGGGTAGACTAGGCATTGCTAAAATGTGCATTAAAGACAATCGGCCCTTTAGTATTGTTGATGATAAAGGCTTTAGGGAGTACTCGTGGGAATTGAATCCCGAATTTATTATGCCATCTAGATGGACTGTTGCTAGAGATTGTATATCTCCTTTTGAACAAAAAGTAGAAAAATTCAAAACGTTGTTGAAAGGTCAAACAATGTCTCTAACTACCGACACATGGTCATCCGTTCAAAACATTAATTATATGTGTCTTATGGCACATTGGATCGACGAGACATTTGATTTACAATAAAAAAAATCCTAAACTTTTGTCCTATAGAGAATCATAAGGGTGAGACCATTGGGAGTTTGGTTTATGAGTGTATAAAAAATTGGGGGATTGAGACCGTGTTTACTGTAACGTGTCTTCAAATGATGAGGCTATAAGATATTTGAAGAGGATGTTAGCGAGACCGAATGATATACTAGATTGTAAATACTTACACCTATGTTGTTGTGCACACATTATCAATCTTGTTGTTAGAGATGGATTTGAAGAGCAATTCGATTTTGTTACTAGAATTCTTAATGTTGTGACGTACGTGCGATCATTACCGGCTCGGTACAAAAGTTTTGAAGATTGCGCTGCTCGTGTTGAAGTAAAATCCAAACCAAAACCCTCTCTTGATGTTGACACAAGATGGAACTCCACATATCTAATGTTGGAAACAGCCTTAGTGTGAGAATGCGTTTGACAGGTATGTGCTTTTCTGTTTTGTCTTTTTTTTTTCTTCTGTTTTTTGATGTTTCTGTTTGCTATTGCTGTTGTTGTGTGCAATTTTTTTTGTTGTTTCTATTTCTATTTGTTGTTGTTGTTTGCTATTATTGTTTTCTATTTTTTAAGGGTTTCTCTTATTAGTTATTAGTTAACTAACATTGTGTTCATGTGTTATTTTCTTAACAGGCTTTACATAATATATCCTTCTTATGGGGCTTATTTTCGTACCGAGGCAGCAAAAGATGTAGAAGGGAGCATAAGAAAAAGGAAAAGAAAGCATAGAGTAGTTGGTGCTCCGAGTGGTGCTGATTGGCAAGCGGCTAGTATATTATTATATATGATTTATTTAGTTAGCGTTTTATATTTAGTATTTGAATACTTACACTTTAATATTTGATTGTTCAATTAGGAATATGATCGACTACTTGAAAATATTTTCTGATTTCACAATTAATATATCCGCTTCAAAGTATGTAACTGTCACACCCCAAAATCGGAACGACAGAAACGTTCTGGGGTGGAGGACGTCATGTCAAGTATCACAACACATGCATTATAGTAATCAAAGTATAACAAAACATTGCATTAATAGTATTAGTTTTACATGATTTATATAACAGTACATCAAGGTAATATAAGTAAATATAATAAGTACAGTATGGTACTAAGCTATCTTCATCAATAGCTCCGGGGATGTACCTGTCTAATGCTGACCTGAGAATACAAGTTATTTGAAAAGCGAGTATCAGCATTTTTACAAATGTTGGTGAGTTCATAAGCATTTAGTGGCATTTTATTCAAATAACTTTAATAAAAGTGGTGGTTTCAGTGTATCGATTACATTAGTGTCTTTTCCAGAAAATCCTATATTTTCTTTAATAAAAGCAGTCTTCTACAGAAGACTGGACGGAGTTATGTGGTAAAAGGTAGTTTTTTCCCTTAATTACTATCGTTATCAAAATACAGAATTTGATTATTAAGAAAGCAGGAGAATTCAGGGAAATAACGTATGCCTCAGCAGTGAGGACTGCTGACTAAGGCAAAAGAATCATAGACTCTAGGAGAGTATCGAATGAACGACACGCCTGGCTCAGTCTAACAGAAAGAGACACAGACCCCAGACGGTATCAAATGAAAGATACAGCTGGTAAGGTCCAAAACAGAGCATACAGACCGCAGACAGTATCAAATCAAAGATACAACTTGCAAGGTAAAAAATGAGAATACAGACCGCAGAGAGTATCAAATGAAAGATACAACTTGCAAGGTCAAAAACAGTGTGACTCTGAGAATGAGTTACCAGCATACTATGTAAATTGCTGGTGAAATACCGTTACCTGAAGGCCATGAATTATAAGGCAACCTGGGATACTCGTAACCATACTAACCGACACTAGAGTACCAGACGCCCTACAAGCGTCTATAAAATATGACATTTGTCACCCCTTGGCTTGGTGGGCCGTGGACTGTAGCTAGCAGTCAGGGTGCGGGGGTGTCAATCCCATATAGATCTATACACACAATGTCCGCTCTCCCTACAGGAGACTCTGGTTACCAACTAGACAATGGAGAAGGCAGTGTACGGAAGATGCATCCCAATTAGTTGGTAGTAGGTTTCATATGTTAGTGCTGAACTAGAGGTAGAGACTCATAACTGGACTGACTATAGTAAACCTATATGTCTATGCTCATATACCTAACATATAACTAATGAATCAAACGACCTTCGGACGGCCATCCGATCCCACCAGACCACATCTCAACAAAGAAAAGGAAATAGGGCGGACAAGCCTTCCTAAGTCCTTCAATCATTACTTATATGCATCTAAACAAGCACATACATACATCTAACTACGCTTGAGTGTGTAACAAGTGGATTCATATCGTGAAGTATAAGTGTACAGTGTGGAATAACCGAATCGTGAAGTATAAGCATGCCAAATGTAAGTGTATCACGAAGTAGAAGCGACATCAAGTGAAGTAGGAGCGTATCGAGTATAAGTGAAGTAGAAGCAATATCAAGTATAAGTGAAGTAGAAGCGATATCAAGTATAAGTGAAGTAGAAACGTATCACTAAGTAAGAGTGTGAACAAGTATAAGCGTCCAGCAGGTATAAGTGTATCACGAAGTGGAAACGTCATCAAGTATAAGTGTATCACGAAGTGGAGGCGTTCTCAAGTATAAGTGTATCACAAAGTGGAAGTATTAACTAAACAGAAATAACGCAGTGGTATCTTAACCAAGTAGAAGTATAAAAACATAGACGTAAACTTTTGAAAACCTTTATATATTAAGAAAATCACGACTTGGTATTCCTTGGTGAAATAAGTTTGATTTAAAACCTTAGAAATTCTTTGGAAACCTTTCATAAATCAGTTTGAAATGAAACTTTGAATAAACAGTATAAGTAAGAATTTTGAACAAGTGAAAACATTTCAGAAAACCATTTATAGTCATCCTACTCGTTAAAACAGTTTACAGTGTGGTAAATCCTTGTGCATGTGGGTTATCAATCACATATGATTGATATGATAACTGACATGTTTAACTTGTATCCCCCCTATAAAACGTACAAAAACATTTAAAAGGTTCATTCAGGGGTATGAACTCACCAGGTGTAAATAGATCCGACGAAGGTGCCGGTTGGGTGCTCGGTGTCAAGTAAGGACTTGGACACACTTAATGACCTATTTAACATATGATAACATATGTTCACATATAATTAGTATATTTGGTTAAGTGTTTGGGGTGTCCCGGGTAACATTTAAGGGCTCAAATGGCTTAGGAATGGAGTTTACTCTTCAAGAGTAAACTCACCTTATGGTGTTTACGGCCCAGGGACAACTCCCCATGATTTTACGGCCGTAAACTCATGGTGAGGGGTTCTAGGGTGTTTTAAGGGCTCTATATTGTTCGTGGAATTTTGTTAGGTCCAAATCCGGAAGGTATGAATGGGTTTAGGGCTTTTAAAGGGACCATAGGGGAGTTTACGGCCCATGAACCACCCCTATGGGAGTTCACGGCCATGAACTCCTACACCTTGATTTTATTGAAGTTTTAAGTCCCTATTCCAACCCTAGTAATTTGTAATGAGGTATGAGGCCATTCGGGGGGATTAAAACCATCATTTGGCTTGATTTGGAGGTGTTTACGGCCTTGGCATATGTCTGGGCCGTAAACTCCTTTTAATCCCTCAATTCTTTGTGTTTGAATGCTCTAAACCCGAAATAGCAAGCCCCTAATTTATGTATTAAGCCTAAGGGTGGTTTGGGAGTGTGTTTGGGGCATTTTTGCAAGGTTTAGAGGTGTTTACGTCCTAAGCATGTGCTTGGGCCGTAAACTCTCTTTTATGCCCTAAAATCTTGTGTTTTGATGATTAAACACTCCTAGACATATTCCTTAATTGGTTCCTAGGCTCAATGGGACAAGTTCGGGTCATTTTGGCCACATTTAAGGGGTTTACGGCCTAAGGAGGATCTTAGGCTGTAAACTCCTCTTTCACAGCTTCTAAGTCTAATTTTTGGGGTATAATCACAAGCCAAGATGTTTGGAACAAGCTAGGGTAAGTGGACTTACGATTTGGAAGCGTTTGGTTGCGGATTCGAGTCGAAAACGAGCCTAGAGAGAGTGTATAGAGAGAGAGGGTGGAAAAGGTTCAAATGGGGTTTACTCCCCCCTTATATATGGGTTGGAGTTGGAGGTCAGTGGAGATCTTCCCGATATTGTCGTTAAATGGGGCTTTTGGTCGCACCTGATTTAGTGGTCGTAATAATAAAAACTAACTTTTCCCAATTAAATGGAAATGCAACTTAAGTGTTTTTATTTACTTTATTACGACTATGACGACATAAAACATAAATAAATAGAACATTTATTTATCTGACGACCTCTTATTAACGAAACTTTTATACAGTGGAATATTCCGTTAACGGTAACGGGGTAATGTAAACGAATAACTTTGGGTTGTCACATCATCCCCCCGTTAGAGGGAATTTCGTCCTGAAATTCAGGTCTAGGCAAGGAAGTAGGTATGAATGACCGAGTAGAGGTAGGAGGGTACTTCCTATTTGGTTTGTCCTCGCATTCCCAAGTGAACTCTGGTCTGTGTTTGTCATTCCAACAAACCTTCACCTACGGGATGCGGATTCCGTAACGTGTAGTTAGTGGGTTCCGACTGGTGTGTCTATGAGGTTAGGGTTCTCAGTTGTTTCTATCACGACGAGTGGGATACGAAGAGTGACGTCGGGTAATCACATATCAAGTCTAAGAAGTGGATCGATCGGGGTGTGAAGCTTGTGGAATATCCGAAAGTAGTAGCGTTCTGAAAAAGGGTTGGACCAAATCTCCATGAGGATTCTCAGATGGTCCTAAGCTCTTGGAAGGGTAGAGTTTTTCAGCACTTAGAACATAGTGTACTTCTATGGCAAGATCATCACTGGAGTGATCGCCATTACGAAGTTCCTAACGTTCTCTCTCGTACTGGATGTGTAGTCATTCAGGTTGGTTCTTAGGAAGCTCGGGTTGTCTTAGGTTTTGCGTTTTCCCGTCAATTGGCTTTTAGAGGCTTTCTGGGTCATCGAATGGGTTGTTTGACTTTGGTTTTCTGTTTGCTGTAGAGTGTCTATCTCAAGCTCGTTCAAAATGAACCTGCATTAACGATTCTTGAGACACTGAAACCCTCCGGGTCGGGGAGATAGGGTTTCACCAGACGAGTGTTGGACTATCTCGGGAGGTGGTTCTACTATTTCTGCGTGAGATAGTATTCGTGGAACACCTAATAGTCCAATGAATCTCTAAGACTTTGGTTTATCCTAGTGCGGAAAGCGCCTGCTTCTGCATAACCCCTCGACTAACACCAAGGCTGGTGTCAAGTCTATAATCTCTTCGGGATTTGGGTCATGAGGCTTAACGCCACTACTTTCGCACTTGATCAAGGATTCTTGGCTGCGGAGGTTATCCCGTGGTTCTCGGTATTCTAGTGTTTCCTTTCGAAGAATGTAGTCTATCGTCTACAGGGCGACGACGATTTCCTCCATGCGAGAGGGTGGAGGATGATAGGCACTACTCGTCTGTAACAGGGTGGACGAAGTGCCTGAGTAGTGCGGGCACCTGGACGAAGTGTCTGATCCATCTTAGAGATCCAATCAATAACCCCAATTGGTTCTTCTTTTCCTCTAAAATATGAGGTCTTACAAGTCATAAATTTCTTATACTTGCACCCATTCTTATCAACCCCTTCATCCGTATTATTCCCCCTAAACATTTGTGGTTCAACTTGACTCATGGTCCTACTATAGTCTCCTTCCTCCGAATGGCCTTCATTCAGTTCGGGCTGCACAATAGGCACAGTGGGTTCTTTTCTGTTACACATAGATGGGTATCCATGCAATGATGAGGCAGGAGTTGGTTTTGTTGGGTTTTGAGCAATCTAACACTCCTAAGTGTACATGCAACCCTAAATACCTTGGATCTATGTTTTCTCTATTATACATGCAATTATGAACTTTCCAAGGTATTGTTTTATTCTAGCATACAAAACTTTGAATAACACTAGTTAGAATAACATACCTTTTGTTGGTGCTTGTCTTCATGAAGCTTGAGTGCCTAGTGCCCCAAGTGTGACACCTCAAATGGTTCACACAATACCATAAGCACTTGGAATAACTTAGAGAGAAATTAGAACACTTCAAGAATCGGCTTGCCCTCCATGCATATCTAGTGGCCGATTTCTCACATCAATAAGATGCTTATATAGTTGTTACAATTAGGGTAAACCCTAATTGTCATGGCTTTCCATTTCCTTGGATCCATGGGTTCAAACACACCATGGAGCATCCAATGGGTTTGAGCCCAACTTGATAATCCATGGAGCATTAGCCCACTATATAAGTATGGATGATTTACACAATCAACCCATATATTTAATTAGTCTTCTTTTGATCACATAATTAATTCTAAATCAATTATTGATCAATACTAATTAAATAATCTTATTAATATATTAGAACTTATAATATATTAATAAACCTTAAGTGTTATTTCTCTCATTTTAGTCTATCCAAGTGCATGATGCCATGCAACCCAAATGGACCATGCCGGGTCAGGTCAAGTCTTACCAATTATAGTTATGGACTTAGACATTAATCCAACAGTCTCCCACTTGGATAAGTCTAAAACTATTATTGCGTATGACTTCAAGAACTGACTGGCAATCGTAGCTCTCAAAAGCTTCTGTCAAACTCTGACCTTGTAGATGAACTCTGACCTTTATCAATGACTTGTCCATTAGATAAGTGATCATATATTCCTCCATTCTAGATATCATATGGACTGAGACATGGATTATAATCATTCTCTCTGTCCATCTGTTGTTTCCCGATTTCTGATTTATGACGACTGACTAATTGAACAAATCAAATCAGTCCAGGCCCGACCGAGCACTTACTTTTGTCATCACTAAATCATCGAGGGGCCCACAGATATCGCTTTTATCCCGAAGGTAAAAGGAATGGATAAACTTCGACTCATATGCTTGTACTAACTATTTGTTGAATCATACACAAAGGCACGTTTTATAACATCGAGTTACCAATGCGTTTACGTGCAATCAATGTATAACCAACTCATAGTCAACAACTCATATCTCTAGGTTTGAAGAATATAAGATATAATCGTCTCATGAATGTTGTAGCAACTATTGCATTGTCTAAAGCACTTTAGACAAATCATACAAGCCAAATTCACGACAGTCTTGATTCATATCTACTTCCAACATATGACCGACTGTGGATGGTTTGAATAACTTGGTCATTCAGGAGAATGACCTAGTCATTCTGGAAGTCAAAATATGCAAAGTGAAACACAAAATAATACTAGTCCTATATGGCCTCAACACTTTGAGCGTAAATAAAACGCCTTTTATCTAAGCACCATATTGATCACTCATTATTCATGTTTCGATTAATCAACTTAATACCTGAATTGAATCAGTAGTGATGCCATGCTCCAAGCATGCATACTATGTTTCTCTAAACAATAGCTATGCCATACTCCAAGTATGCACACTATGTTTACATATGGTCATCTCTTTGTGAAATGTATATCAATTGAACATGACCTCAATGATTTTCATTTCACAATCCCAATCCTTATTGTAAATGTAAGAATACCAAGTTCTTGTTATTTACCGTAATCTATGCAATGATCCTCTTGTAATGATATTCACACAAGTCACAAAGACTTGGCAACAAAGTATTCCAATGGAAAGCAATTCCATGGAGATGAAGTCTCAAATTCAAAGCATATTCCTTTGAACATCCTTCTTTGCATTAAGTTCTTTAATCTTAGACAGATTCAAAGAATAACTTCCACCTATGGAACCAATTCCATATTCCCTTCTTAACGCCCTAAGCATTAGGAAAATTTAGAATGGATGAATATTATAACACATGCAATCGATCCTATATCCGAAGCATATGGGATATGATTCATGCTATAAATTTTTTAATTTGCCATGTTCTCATAGTTCGAACTATGAAGAGGGATGTCGTAATCATAATCGAATTTTGAGAAAGCAGCATATATAGAAATTCCTTATGTTGAACCATTCCAACATAACATTCATATATATTCTTGACTAAAGTTGATTAAAATCTCAATCTAAGCTTGTAGAATTGGAATGAAGTATAAATTTCTCTCCCTTAATTATAGTAAAACAACTTTTTCAAAGCGAGTTGAAACTTTTGTTTTCTATAATTAACATTGCTAACTTGCAACATAATCATCATGCTCCCACTAGCATAATGATTATTATCTAACTAGCATAACACTTTATGCTCCCACTAGCTTTGACATGTATCTAGAAATCAGTCAGATTTCTGATACTAGATTGCCTTGATAAGACTTTATCAAATCATACACCTGGAGTCTAATCCTTTCCTTCGATAGCTCACACGTGAGTCTAAACCTTTTCCATTCTCATTAGTTAGTGTGCCGGTTAACCACACATGCTCCACTAACGACATGAGAATGCAAACTTCACACTTGCTATCCACTTAAATCTACTTAGTGAAAGAGTTTCCTCACTATCATTTTCATGAATCGGAGAGAAACCTTATGACACTTAGATTTTGATGGTGTATGTGTTCCTATCCATGTGAATTTGACATAACCATAATCACACGACAAGGTTAATGACAATCCAAATTCATATGGACTAAACTTGTGCAGTGTTAATTTCTTGCCACCTGGTAGCACAAGGGCCTGCCATTGCTTCCAAGTTGTTATGCAACCAGTTGAGAACTCTCAGAACTCCAATGCAAAACCAACTTTAACTGGAATGAGCACAGAATATGTCAACACGATAGGTTACAAATCTCAAGTCGTGGTCTAGTGATTGACAAAACTCTTGATTAGTTCTTGAATCTATCTTAAGATCCTTTTAAGACTCCCACTGACCTCTTGACATATAAGATTCTCTTTGTCAAGAACCATCCCTTGACAAAAACGAATATTCAAGAGTTAGTGCAAATTCTTATCAAGTTAAACACTTCTCACAATTGGTCTTAGTTGGTCTTTGTTTTATCCAAAACATCACAACTTACCAATTTCAAATGTACAAGAGTAAGAACACATTTTACTCTACATTTAACAAGTGTTTTAAACCTTTCTTAAGATTATGTCACTCAAGGCGTAATCTTGGAGTATGACTCTAAGATTTAATTTTGGAACGAAGTATAATTTATCTTTTGATCTTACTATTTCAACAATTCACGATTGCTCTCCTTAGCCAAACAAAATGAAATGAGGTGTCCTTAGAGGATCAATTGGGGCATTGTTTCATAATCACTAAGATAATCATAAAGCAAGATACTCAAGTACTCTCCCATCTCTTCAGATTAGAGAAACTTTTATCTTTCTGCCTTATTTGATTCTTCTTACTCATTATGTCTATCATTGAAACTTCTCCAATGATCCAGAACTATACTTAAACTTGTAAGTATAACCATATTTACTAAACTTTAGTAAATCATAATGAATAATCTTATCAACTTTGTGGTGGACTTGATCAGTGCACACCCAAGTGTATCCGATCCCTTTGTCCTTCACTTGATTCACATATACATGTGAACAAGGAATTAGACTTAATTTCCCAAATATATAAAAATTCTCATGATCATACAATACAAGTTGCATGATTCCCAGTTTCTATCCAACTGAAACTTGGGTGATGAGATGAAACGACCCAAAAATACGACCCGAAAATTTCATTTTTAATATAACCAAAATCATAAAACGGAGTATATCATAATAAAACCATGCGTTGCAAATCTCAAAACCATACTAAAATACAAATGAGAAAACGGTGTCACGACTGTATTAAAACATATCTAAGATAGCTGATCAACTCCTAGGATAAAAACTGTAGGTGTGGTGTGTGCGATGCCATCATCCCGAGCTCTTCCCTTTGCTTGCGGAAGTACCTGAAACCAAAACTGAAACTGTAAGCACGAAGCTTAGTGAGCTCCCCCAAACTACCACATACCACACAATAAGAAATAAAGCACATACTGGGCCTTGCCCACTGCATCGGACCGAGGTCCGGCTAACCGGGGCCTTGCCCCCTACGTCGGACCGAAGTCCGAAGCTGACTGGAACATCGGATCGAAGTCCGAAGCTAACTGGGACCTTCGTCCCCTACATCGGACCGAGTCCGAAGCTGACTAGGACATCGGACCGAAGTCCGAAGCTGACTGAGAGATCGGACCGAAGTCCGAAGCTGGCTGGGACCTACGTCCCCTACATCGGACTGGAGTCCGAAGCTGACTGGACCCCTTTCGCCTACATCGGACCACAGTCCGAAGCTGACTGAACATAGCATAAACATATCAACTGGCATAAACACATAAATCCTGTCTGAACCACGAAGGCATCAAACATAGTAACTACTACATCGGATCGAGGTCCGAAGCTGACTGCTAGCTAAACGGGCCGGCATTATGGCCTTAGACCCGTTCCTAATGGAAGGAAACTCACCTCGTGAACTGGCTGCTGTGTGAATGGCTCTGGAAGCTAACTGCTGCTGCTCCGGTATCTCCCCAGCTACAAGTCCATAAACACCCTCAATCAAATACTAAACACTGCACTGGGGTAAAATGACTAGTCAACCCTCTCGGTCAAAGTCAACCCATAGTTGACCTGAGTCGCCGAGTTGGGCCGCCAACTCGCCGAGTCTCTAGTCTCATTTCACAACCCCACTCGTGGCTACTCGTCGAGTATGGCATCGACTCGACGAGTACTCTCTCGATCCAAGAACTCAGACAATCTGCATCCGACTCGCTGAGTCATATGAACAACTCGACGAGTTGTTCTTGAGCTTAAGAAGATTGCCTTGGACTCGCCGAGTTGTATGAACAACTCGTCAAGTCCCTCCATTACTGAGTCTGCTCTCCAACTCACTGAGTCCACTCTACTACTCACAGGCTTCCACTCGACATCACTCAAAAAAAAGGGGAAAAAGGGACTCGCGACCTGACTCGCCGAGTCTAGAACACATGCCCAGAGCATGTCCTCGAGAGTCTGAATCATCCTCTCGCTCTGCCCGTCCGTCTGAGGGTGGAAAGCGGTGCTAAAATGAAGACAAGTCCCTATTTCGTCATGAAAGCGCTTCCAAAATCTGGAAGTAAAATGGAAATCTTGGTTTGACACTACCGAAACAGGCACTCCGTGTCGTGCCACTACCTCCCACACATAGATGTCGGCTAGCTTCTCAGCCGATATGCTCTCCTGGATCGGTATAAAGTGTGCGCTCTTGGTTAGCCGATCCACTATGACCCAAATCGAATCCACTCCCCGCGCGGTCCTGGGAAGCTTAGTGAGAAAATCCTTGGTAATGTCCTCCCGTTTCCATACGAGAATGTCTAACGGCTGCATCTTGCCGTGGGGTCTCTGGTGCTCTGCCTTGAGCTTCCTGCAGGTCAGACATCTCTCCACATACTAGGCGACATCCTGCTTCATGCAGGGCCACCAATAATCGGGTGGAAGATCTGTGTACATCTTCGTCACCCCTGGGTGGATTGAAAATCAAGACTTATGGGCCTCATCCATCAACACCTGCCATACTCCGCCGCAACACAGTACCCAAACTCTCCCATTAGGGTCAACAATCCCCGGTTGTCATAATCAAAAGAAGCTACTCGGCCCACGATCCTCTCACACTTCTGCCTCTGCTCCTTGAGGCCCTCGACCTGTGCCTCCCTGATTTGCTCCAACAACGGAGTAATCACTGTCATCCTCAAGCATATATCCCTGATTGAAGCCATTTCTATCTTGAGGCTCAGGGCGTCGGCCACTATGTTGGCCTTCCCCCGGTGATAAAGGATCTCATAATCGTAATCCTTCACCATATTTAACCACTGACGCTGCCTCATGTTAAGATTTGGCAGGTCCATGAGGTATCTCGGACTCTTGTGATCCGTGTAGATGGTACAACGGACCCCATAGAGGTAGTGTCTCTAAATCTTGAGGGCGAACACCATTGCCCCCAACTCCAAATCGTACGTCGAATAGTTAGCCTCATAAGGCTTCAACTGTCTAGAGGCATAAGCAATCACATGTCCCCGCTGCATCAACACTGCTCCCATACCTGTGATCGAGGCATCACAGTAAACTACAAAATCATCCACTCCCTCTGGCAAGGTCAGAAACGGTGCCTCACACAATCGCTGTTTGAGGGTGTAAAATGCCTCCTGCAACTCATGCCCCCAACGAAACACCACCGAATTCTTGGTTAGTTGGGTAAGTGGAACTGCAATCTTCGAGAAATCCTGGGTGAATCTCCTGTAGTACCCTGCCAATCATAGGAAGCTCCGAATCTCTGATGAAGACCTCGGGACCTCCCACTGCATCACGGCCTCGATCTTGACCGGATCCACTAGAATACCCTTTTGGTTGACAAGGTGACCAAGGAACTGCACCTTGTGCAACCAGAACTCGCACTTGGAGAACTTCGCAAAAAAGAGTCTCCCTTCTCAACGTCTCCAACACTTCTCTCAAGTGTTCGTCGTGCTGCTCCCGATTCTTGGAGTAAACTAAGATATCATCAATGAATACTATCACAGACCGATCCAACATCGGCCTGCATATGCGGTTCATGAGTTCCATGAATGCGGCTGGGGCTTTGGTAAGCCCAAATGGCATCACCAAAAACTCATATTAACCATAGTGGGTCCTAAAAGCTATCATCTTAACATCCTCTCCCCTGACCCGCATCTGATGATAACCGGAGTGTAGATTAATCTTGGAACACCAAGATGCTCCCTAAAGCTGAAAGAACAAGTCATCTATCCTCGGGAGTGGATAACGGTTCTTCATCGTTACCTTGTTCAACTCCCGGTAATCTATACACATACGGTGTGACCTATCCCTCTTCTTCACGAACAGGATCGGGGCTCCCCATGGTGAACTAATCGGTCTGATGAAACCCTTCTCTAGCAGCTCATGTAGCTGCATAGATAACTCCTGCATCTCTGGACGAGCCAACCGATATGGTGCCTTGGCTATCGGAGCCGCACCAGGAACTAGGTCAATCCCGAACTCAACCTGTCTCTCCGGAGGTATCCCAGGAAGATCTTCCGAGAATACGTCCGGGTAGTCTCGCACTACCGGTACATTGTCGACCGTCGCGTTGCCCTTCTCCTGAGCATCCAAGACGTAGGCGACGAACCCTGCGCAACCCTGCTAGAAGTAGCGCCTCACTCTCGCTGCTGAACAAAGAATCGGTCCGTGATGTGGCCTCTCGCCATGAATCACTAACTCTCCCTCGCTGGGTGTGCGAACCTTCACTAGTTGCAACTCGCAATCAATCACCGCCCCATTGGGGATCAGCCAATCCATGCCTACAAAGACCTTGTTCCCTCTCAAAGGAATAGGGACCAGGTCTACTGAAAACTGCTCATCGAATAACTGCAGCGAGCATGCCTTATGCACTCTCGCGACCCCGACGGTCCTATCATCGGCTATCTCCACCTCAAGTGGACAATCCAACTCTCCTGGAGCTTTGCTAAACCTCTTGTTAAGAACAAGAGAGACAAACGATCGGGTAGCCCCCGAATCAAATAACACTGTAACTGAAATGCCGTTCACTAAGAGCGACTCTATACGCAAACATATATCATTAGAAACAATCAATAATAAATGCAGAAATAAGAGGAAAATACATACCCGTCACCTCACGCATCCTCTATTGTCATCTGGAAAGCTCTACTCTTCACCACTGGCGCCTCGGCCCAACCCTGACGACCGTCCGTAATCCTCAATGTAGCAGGGTAGGTTCCGACACCTTCCCTGTTGTAGCTAAACTTAGGAACTGGGAATTTTTATGTCCTCTCTGATTGCAATGGAAGCAAATAAAATCTGATGTTGCGGTGGCGGTGGTAGAAGCTGTACAATCTCTAATCACATGCCCAGTCCGGCCACACTTAAAGCAGCCAGGACTCCCTGCCTTGCACACCCCATCGTGCACTCTCCCACACTTGCCACACTGACTGTGGCTCTGCTATCCCCTGGACCTATGATCTGACACCTTGGGCCTTTTGCCCGAACTCCCTGTACCTGTGGCCACCTCTGGCTTCCTCTTCCTTTCCATCTCAAGATCTATCTCTCTCTTCCGAGCCCTTGCAATCATATCATCCAGCGTCTTGCAGCTGGATCGGCACACAAACTGGCGGATATCACTCCACAACATCTCATGATAACGGGACTTCTTCATTTCCTCGTCAGCTGCATACTGAGGAACAAGAAGAGCCCTCTCCCTGAACTTGGCGGTAATCTCCGCCAATGTCTCTGTGGTTTGCGTAAGATCCTGGAACTCTCTGGCTAACTGTTACACCTCAATAACCAGCAAAAACTCGGCTCTGAACCTGGTAGTAAAATTAGCTCAAGTCATGGCATCAAGTGTTGCATCATCACCGATGACATGCCCAACCTCTTCTCACCAATCATGTGCACTGTCCTTAAGAAGGCAGGACGCTAATCTGACCTTGTCCTCCTCGGGACATCTACTCGTGCGGAACGCATTGGTAACATCTGCCAACCACCTGGTACTCACAATGGGGTCCCACGCCCCATGATAGTCTGGAGCCCCATAGGCCTGGAACTCCTTCAAGGTGAGTGTGCGCGACCCCATCATGGGCGCCATCTCAGCATGGAAGGTGCTCAAATTCTCATCCATCAACTCTAAGATACCCTCCTTGATCGAACCAAAAATCACCGGAGTCTGCTCTAGTATGATACGAGTAACCTCTAAAGTGAAAAACTCCCTAGTCTGCTCATCCAACTGCTCGGCCCCTGAGCCTGATCCTGATCCCTCCCCGGCACCGGAGCTGCTGCCTGCTGGTGTAGGGCGCAAAACTACCATTCTGAAAACACATTACGATAAACGTCAGAAGCACTGATATATCTCGAGGGATCACTAATACTACAGGTTTCCCCGTCTCATCTCATCCTTCCTTGATTCAAGTACAGATCCCTTGCTTCCAGTAGTATGGGTCGCTACTACCTTCCACATCTATCCGTACCTTCCTCAAGAACTATCTCAACTCCTCCAAGTCACTACTACTGCTACTGATCTCTGTTACTCTCATCCAAGGCTTGCCCTAGTGAAATCTCCAACTGAACCCAAACCAGCCTTCAGCCGCTGAAGGCCTCCTTGTAATGCCAATTAGTCATCACCTGAATACCATCACATATGGCGAGGCTCGAATAATCCTGCAAGTAAAAGACTCATCCCTACAACGGTTAGACTCAAACAAGAGCTATGCAGTAGGGCCAAATCTAGCAGTCTGAGATTATTCAACCCTGATCACATTTGATGTGATGTAGTCACCTAATGGGTAACTCCCATTACTCGGAGTCCTACAAAACACAAAGCACAAAGCAAGCAACATTTGGACAAAGGAAACTACTCAAGCAATTCTATCCTCATAACGAGGAACTGTACTAGCATATAATGCTATGCTCGTACTATCAGGCATAACCTAAACAGGCTATCCTACTACTGTCTACTCAATATTAGCATGTAATTCTCATAAAGCTGAAATACATATAGCAGGCAGATAAGGCATCTTCCTAGATCCTTAGTCCTATTCTAGCATGTTGTTCTACTGAAACTGAAACAAATAGTCATAATATAAACTTGTATGGGTAATTTAGGAGTACTTACTTGAGCTTAGCTGATCACATGCACCACACCCTTTTTACGTTTTCAAAACTCTTTTGTTTTTAAGTTTCTTTCTCAAAAATTCTTTTGAAAACATTTCTCTTTCGAAAATATTTTTACTATTTCCTTAGTTTGAGTTTAGTCACACCCGTAAGTGTGCCTGAATCCCTCAAACCAAGGCTCTGATACCAACTTGAAATGACCCAAAATACGACCCATTTTTCTTTTTAATATTACTAAAAAAATCACATCATCGGATATCGTAAATAATAAAACCATAGAATGACTAACTCCAATGTCATAACATTATCTGAATAAAACTCCCTGGATAAAACTGAGGCTGTGGTGTGTGGGATGCCATCATCCCGAGCTCTTCCCCTTGCTAGCGGAAGTACCTGAAACCAAAAACTGAAAATTGTAAGCACAAAGCTTAGTGAGCTCCCGCAAACTACCTCATACCATGCAATGACATATAAGCAAATACTAGGCCCCGCCCACTACATCGGGCCCCGCCTGGCATCGGACTGAAGTTCGGAACTAGCTTAGGCCCCACCCGACATCAGACCAAAGTCCGGAACTAGCTTGGGCTCCACCCACTGCATCGGGCCCAGCCCGGCATCGGACCGAAGTTCGGAACTAATTAACATAGAATAAACGTATATCTTAAAAACATATATTATACCGTGCCCCGCCCGACATCAGACCGAACTCTGGAACATATAGCACATAACATAACTAAAAATAACATGCATGAATCACGAAGACATCAAGCATACGTATCTACTTCTCGGGACCCTCCCGGTATCGGACCGAAATTCTAACCGTAGACCCGTTACTACTGGAAGGAAACTCTCCTCGTAACTCTGGCTGCTAAGATGCTAAATCTGAAACTGGCTGACTGCTGCTCCGGAACTCCCCAGCTACAATTCCAATAAACACTAAATCAGATTACCGATAACTGAACTGAGGGTAAAATGATTATTTTACCCCTGGTTAAAGTCAACACCCTGGTCAGAGTTAACACTCTGGTCAAGGTCAACTTCCGGTAAAATGATTGGACTCATCGAGTCACGGCGCAGACTCGCCGAGTCCCTCCTCTACTAACTATGACTTTAACTTACCGAGTCCCTTTCCCACTCACTCATTCGCCCTGAACTTACAACTTGAAGAAAAACGGGGACTCGCGACTCGACCCGTCGAGTCCGAAAAACACCCACCGAGTTCTATCATGTAGATTCCATACAATCGAATTCTAATCTATTCCAGGGCATCTAACTCGTAGATCTGAGTCCCTGGGACCATCTGAACACGTAAAATTGCTAACTTTACGTGTAACTACGAAGGAATGAAGCTCTTTCACTCAAACACTACTTTTCTCGGGAAAACTCATCCGACTCGCCGAGTTGTAGAATAACTCGTCGAGTCTAAAGCAATCTTCATCGCACTCGACAAATTGCTCATCCAATTCGTCGAGTCCATGGCTATCTTCATATGACTCGCCGAGTCAAGCTTGGGACTCGCCGAGTCCATTTAGTCCTTTTTCCATACAGACCTGATTTGAGCCATGCAACGACTCCAAATCACAGATCCAAGCTTCTAGGGCATGCTTATCGCGTAAAGTTGCAAACTTTACGTGCATGAATGGTAAAGGCTTCCGATGACAAAACTATGCTCTTAATGGGGTTCTAAACTCAAGAGGGACCTCAATCACAACCAAGACTTAAACTTTACACTTCATTACTTGAATGAAAAACAGATGCAAGCTAGCTCTTGGATATTCCTTCTCTTCTACGGACCTTATTTCCCTTCCAAATCTTCCAAGCTATCACAAACACACTCAAACTCAACAATAGGGGCTAGGGTTTAAAGGGGAATGGTTCTGAGAGTGATAGAGGCGAGGTTAGGGTGTATAAGTGTGTTTAAATAGGGTGCAAACCCTTAAAACTAGGGCTTCATCCAGATAGGGGGACTTGCCAAGTCCAACATATGGAGTCGTCGAGTCGCCAGCTCAACCCGCATGATCATCCCCACTTATCTTAAATGATATTTTCATATGTGAATATTTACATAGTATTACATGGTATATCACATGTGAATATTACATAGTATACTTACTTGTGAATATTAGAAAATATATTCACTTCTGAATATTACACAGTATATTCACATATGAATACTAGAAGGTATATTCACTTGTGAATATATTCATTTGTGAATATTAGAATGTCTTTTCACAAATATATATAATTTTTATATGTTATTCATATATGAATAACATACAGACTTGCATATTTGTTTTGTGTTTTTAATAATCATATACTGATTTAGGTGAGAAAACATATTCATATGTGAATATAACGTGGTAATTTAGTTTATGCATTTCATCAAACAATTGGAGTGCATACACGTTAAATTTTTAAAAAATGTTAAAAACATGATACTTGCGATTCAAGTTATCAATTCCAAATCATCATATACTTCCGATTTTGACTTTGAAGCATGCAATTCCGATTATGATTTCATTCCAACAAAAATTCTGATTTCAATTTTGAAACCTTGAAATCCCGATTCCAGATTTCTTTGTAAAACCGATAATCAAGACGCAAACTGTTCCGATTAGAACATATGTTCCAATTTCAAAAGCTTCTGACTTCAGATGTGACATCCTATGTCTGATCAATTTCACATTTTGATTTTGATTTCCGAAAATCAGATTGGAAACATGTGAGTATCGATTCCGAGTCCTTCAATGTCGACTGTGACTGCGAGTCTAGAACTCCGATTCCAAAGTCATGAACAACGAAGAAATTCTAATTCCAACTGAGTTCGTATTCGAATCTGAGAAATTCCAATTTGGAGTATTCAACAAAGAAATCGATGTAACGTATTTGAGATTGAAGGTTATTATCATATTTACTAGTTTGCCACCGTGTATTTTTTATTTAGATTAAATGAGTGGCTGAGAATGATTCCCCCATTTTCAACCTTTTTTATTTTCTCAATTGAACTTACCTATCTCTCTCTCTCTCTCTCTCTCTCTCTCTCTATATATATATATATATATATATATATATATATATATATATATATATACACACACACACACATACACACACATATATATATATATATATATATATATATATATATATATATTAAAAGTTGTTTGTAATAGATTCAATTTATTACTAATGACTAAAAACATGATCTTGTGGTAGTGAATTTACAAGATGTTTATTATAAACTTTAAGTTTTGAATTTAATTGTAGCAAATTTACTTAATACTTTTACAAGAAATTTTTATAAGATCTCATTTTGATTTTTTCATGTGGCCTCCGAAAATGTCAGTGTAGGGTAACATGAAACATTGCTTTTGTTTTTGTAGAGATGACATTTAGCATGACTCGTATACGCTTATTACATAAAAATGATAAGAACGTTGAACATAATGATATATATATATATATATATATATATACATAGAGAGAGAGAGGGGGAGATAAAAGATCAAATGAGAACTCTTAAAGGTTAAAAACCACTTAAGAATCCATTTTCATCTTTCATTAATTCTGACCTACACACACTACACCCACTCTATCATGGTTATCTTCTCTCTCATCTCAAACTTAAAGAACACAAAAACATTATCATCAGTTGCCACCAACCATCACCCCCGTATTGTCGCCGCCTCCTATGATCGGTGAATCGAGGTCGGCTGTCACACACCAAAACCGGAATGACGAAATCGTTCGGGGGCAGAGGACGTCATGTTTATTATCACAAGACATGCATCATAGTAATCAAAGTAACAAACAACCATTGGATGAATATTAGAGTGTTTACAAAGTAGTGATTCATAAAAGATTGAATCCAAAAGTAAATACAAAACAAGACATTAAGCAACTATGCTCCATCTTCTGAATCCCAACACACGTACCTGTCTACTAGTTACCTGAGAATACAACTTATTTTGAAAGAGTAGATAAGCATTTAAGCTGGTGAGTTCATAAGTATTTTAGTGATGTATTAGTAAGTTGAAAGTTCTTTTAGAAAAGTTCGCCTATTCCTTTAGAAGATCCTATATCTTCTGATATGATGAAAGATAAGTATAAGTAGCTCTTTAATCCCTTCTATGAGTACTAAATGAATATAAGTTATAAAGAATACAGATCAAACAGACAATCGATTGTGTGAATCTGCCCTTAGCCCACAACCAAACAAGGAATAAGGAATGAGGCGGAAGTCACACATCCCATTGTTTGTTAGATCTTTACCGTATATAACCCTGGTGCATTCATTTGGTACTCACGGAGTTAATTGTAATAGTTCCTTTATATCTAATGAAAACATTCTTACAGAAAACCCTTATTTCTTTTAGTAAAAACGGTACCACAATAGTTCCTTCTATAATCACTTAGTTTATACTAGCTATATATAATCTAATATCGAACAGATAGTTAATTATGTGAATCTGCCCTAAGACCACAACCAAACAAGGAATAGGAAGTAAGGCGGAAAGCATACATCTAACTATCTGTCAGATATTACATATATATAACCCTGATGTGTAAACTAAAGTATTATATAATTAACCACTTAAGGTCCTTTAATTTGTACGGGTTTAATAATATGGGTTAAACCTTTCATTGATAAGTTTCTAGTTTAGTTTACTTAATGTTCTATCTGAAAGTATGTTTATGTACTAGAAAACGATGTATTGAATTTGTATACTATGACCTGACCTATAGTTGGTACTCCTTATGATTACTTGGTGTATACGGAATATATATATATATATATATATATATATATATATATATATATATATATATATATATATATATATATATATATATATATAGTCAAGATCGAATAGATAGTAGACTAGGTGCATCTGCTCTAAGCCCACAGCCAAACAAGGAACAGGAAATGAAGCGGAAGGCACACATCCTACTATCTGCTGGACTCGATATATATATATATATATATATATATATATATATATATATATATATATATATATATATAGTGTATCTACCGGGGAATCATAAAGTTAACATTATAGCCCCCCCTTCTAATTGAATGTTCACGTTATGAATAAGTTATGAGGCATTGATCTAATATTTGGACAATTACTAGAAGTAATGAAATCCTATATTCTTAACGCCTCAGTCGATACTATTGTGAATTTTGTATATATTTATGCCTTTTATGTATTATTATCCGGTACTTTGTAGATGTACCCTTTATAAATAATTCATGTATCATACTCATGTTTGCTAACCCTGGTACATGGTATTCATACCTTTGTTAGTACAAACCCGACATCGTGTATTTTGTATATGAAAAGTACTTTTAGTTACATAAAACTGTACAATTTGTAAACCAATGTTCTGTATTTGTAATCCTTTTATTAGCTTATATCTGAGAGTGTGCCTGGTTTCATCAACTGTTATCGTAAATTAGAATGTAATACTGTAAATTCTATCTTGTAAGCTAGTACTTTGAAAATGTACTTAAGCTTAGTTAATTATGCACTAACGCATTGTTAATATCTTTTAAGGAGTTACTATAACCATACTGACTTGATGTCCTGACCCAACACTATGAATGCGCTAAATGCTATTGATAACAACTTGTCACTCAGAGGTGTGTATGCCTGACTGTAGCAAGCAGTCTGAGTGCGGGGTTGTCAATCCCAATATAGATCTATATACATATTATTTCGATCCCCTGCTGGAGATGCTAGTTATAATGTCAGGAATTAACTATATTTTTTAAATAAATTAAACAACCTCTACTACTTGACTCATAAAAGAATATCAACGTTACATGTATAATAGTTATGAAAAACTCAATCATTCTGGAATAAATGACTGACTGTATGTTCTTTAATTAGTATGTTTAACATGTATTTTGAAAGATGTATACTTTTGATTTATTTTGAATTGTTACTACCTTGAAATAAAGAGTCATTTATCTACTAAGTTATGATTGTATTTTAAAAACGGATTTTTATAAACCAGAAAGTAACATAACTTTAAAAGAGTTTTTGCAATGATTTGATCACTTATAAACACATAAGCAATCCTTAAAAATGATTTTTAACACAAAACATTTACACAATTATCATTGTGTTCAACTTGTTCCCCCCCCCCCCCCTTTAAAGAATTTAAAACAATTAACAGATTGATTATAGGGGTATGAACTCACCTTTTGTGGGTGATTCACTTGAATATGCGCGTAAGGATGAGTAGTATCACGAATGAAGTCCCGAGGCACAACAAGTCCTAAATGACGTATAATGGCATATAATGGCATAAATTTAGTGTTTAAAAGCAATTACATGCAAGGAAATACCCTTAGGGACTAGGAAACACTTGGACTAAGTGTTACAATCACATGTCATTCACTAAAGGGGTGTATACGGCCTAACCATGGAGTGTACGACCATGAGTATACAGCCATGGAGTGTATGGTCGCACCACTAAACCGGAACGGCGGAAATGTTCGGGGGCGGAGGATGTCATGTTTAGTATCACAAGACATGTATCATAGTAATCAAAGTAAAAAACAACCATTGAATTAGTATTAAAGTGTTTACAAAGTAGTGATCCAAAAAATATTGAATCCAAAAGTAAATACAAAACAAGACATGAAGCTACTATGCTCCATGTTCTAAATCCCTGCACGCGTACCTATGTACTAGTTACCTGAGACTATAAGTTATTTTGAAAGAGTAGATCATCATTTAAGTCGGTGAGTTCATAAGTATTTTAGTGATGTATTAGTCAGTTGATAGTTCTTTTAAAAATGTTCTCTTGTTCCTTCAGAAGATCCTATATCTTCTGATATGATGAAAGATAAGTATAAATAACTCTACAATCCCTTCTATGAGTACTAAATGAATATAAGTTATATAGAATACAGAGCCCACAACCAAACAAAGAACAGGGAATGAGGCGGAAGTCACACATTCCATTGTTTGTTAGATCTTTACTGTATATAACCCTGGTGCATTCGTTTGGTACTCACGAATTTAATTGTAATAGTTCCTTTATATTTGATGAAAACATTCTTTAAGAAAACCCTTATTTCTTATAGTAAAAATGGTAACCAAAATAGTTCCTTTTATAATCACTTAGTTTATACTAGATATATATAATCTAATATCGAACATATAATTAATTGTGTGAATCTGGCCTAAGCCCACAACTAAACAAGGAACATGAAGTAAGGCGGAAAGCACACATCTAACTATCCGTCAGATATTACATATATATAACCCAGATGTGTAAACTAAAGTATTATAGAATTCACCACTTAAGGTCCTTTAAGTTGTACTGGTTTAATAAAATGGATTAAACCTTTCACTGATAAGTTTCTAGTTTAGATTACTCAATTTTCTATTTGAAAGTATGTTTTTGTACTAAAAAACGATGTATTAAATTTGTATACTATGACCTGACCTATACCTAGTACTCCTTATGATTACTTGGTGTATATGGAATATATATATATATATATATATATATATATATATATATATATATATATATGTATAGTCAAGATCGAATAGATAGTAGACTGGGTGCATCTACTCTAAGCTCACACCAAACAAGGAACAAGAAATGAATTGGACGGCACACATCCTGCTATCTGATGGACTCGTTAAATATATATATATATATATATATATATATATATATATATATATATATATATATATATATATATATATATATATATATATATAATGTAACTACCAAGGAATCATAAAGTTAGAATTATAGCCCCTCCCCCCTTCTAACTGAATGTTCATGTTATGAATAAGTTATGAGGCGTTGATCTAATATTTGGACAATTACTAGAAGTAATGAAATCATGTATTCCTAATGCCTCAGTCGATACTACTGTGAGTTTTGTATATATTTATGTATTTTATTTATTATTATCCGATACTTTGTAGATGTACCCTTTATAAACAATTCGTATATCATACTCGTGTTTGCTAACCCTAGTGCGTGGTATTCATACCTTTGTTACTACAAACCCGACATCGTGTACTCTGTATATGAAAAGTACTTTTAGTTACATAAAACTGTACAATTTGTAAACCACTGTTTTGTATTTTTAATCCTTTTATAAATTTATATATGAGAGTGTGCCTGGTTTCATCAACTGTTATTGTAAACTGTAATGTAATGCTATAAACTGTATCTTGTAAGCTAGTACTTTGAAAATGTACTTAACATTAGTTAATTATACACTAACGTATTGTTAATATCTTTTAATGAGTTATTATAACCATACTAACTTGATGGCCTGACCCAACACTATGAATGCGCTGAAAGCTGTTGATAACAATTTGTCACTCCCAAGCGTGTATGCCTGACTGTAGCAAGAAGTCTGAGTGCGGGGTTGCCAATCCCAATATAGATCTATACAGACATTGGTTCGATCCCCCGCTGGAGATTCTGTTTATAATGCCAGGACTTAACTATATTGTTTAAATAAATTAAACTACCTGTACTACTTGACTCATAAAAGCGTATAAACGTTACATGTATAATATTTATGAAAAACTCAATCATTTTGGAATAAATGACTGATTGTATTTTCTTTAATTGGTATGTTTAACATGTATTTTCAAAGATGTATATACTACCTTCAAATAAAGACTCGTTTATCTACTAAGTTAGGATTGTACTTTAAAAACAGACTTTTATAAACCATAAAGTAACATAACTTCAAAAGAGTTTTTGCAATGATATGATCACTTATAAACACATAATCAATCCTTAAAAATGATGTTTATCACAAAACATTTACACAATTATCATTGTGTTCAACTTGTTCCCCCCCCCCCCCCTAAAAGCATTTAAAACAATCAACAGATTGATTATAGGGGTATGAACTCACCTTATGTGGGTGATTCACTCGAATATGCACGTAAGGACAAGTAGTTCCATGAATGAAGTCCCGAGACACAACGAGTCCTAAATGACATATAATGGCATATATTGGCATGAATTTAGTGTTTAAAAGCAACTAACATGCTAGGAAATACCCTTAGGGACTAGGAAACACTTGGACTAAGTGTTACTATCACATATGATTCACTAAAGGGGTGTATATGGCCTAACCATGGAGTGTACGACCATGGGTGTACGTCCATGGAGTGTATCGTACACTTATGATAAAACATGCACAAGAGGGAGTTTGGACCATGGGGAAGCTTGTGGGTCTATTTCTCATCAAGATTATGAACTAGTTTTTTATTTGGGGGGGGGGGGGGGCTTTTGGAGTGTTTTGAGGTGTGTACGGCCATGAAAGGGTGTACCGCCATACACTCCTTTTGCTCCAGCTAAATGGTCGATTCTAAGGTGTTTAAAAGGAGTTCCTAATGTATACTAAGCATAAGGAAAGGATACTTACGATTTGGAGGCTCAAAAGAGGGTTCATGGCCACCAAGAACAAGTGTATGTTCTTGGTGTTCTTGGTGAAAGATGAAGATCTTGAAGATCTACCCAAAAAGATGATTTTCATGGATGAAATCAAAGGATGATACATGATTAAGAAGGATAACAACTCAAAGATGGAAGAATTACTTACGTTTTTGAAGATCTAAAATGAAGAACTCGATGATAGTTGAGAGAGAATCGATTTTCTAGAATTGGAATTGAGAGAAATGACTAGAAATGAAGGGATACTCTACATATGGGGGTGGGTGTACGATCAACATGGGTGTACGGTCGTACACCCATGTGTACAGTCGTACACTCCTTTGGATGGAGTGTTTGGCTCGATTGCAACGCGAAGAACTTAACCTGACACTTCCCTAACCCAATAGCTTGATTGTACTAAGCTTAGAACCCTTAAATAGACTCTAAGCAATGCTAAAAGATAGCAAAAACGGGTCTGACACTCGGTTGATTTGAATGGCTAGACTTACAAGGAAAAAAATTCGGGTTGTCACATCATCCCCCCGTTAGATGGAATTTCGTCCCGAAATTAGCACTCTTAGTAGTACTACTGGTGTTGTGCTCCTCTGATTGGAAGAATACCCACTTGTAGACTTGGGCAACATTTCCCTTTTATCCATGATAGGATTTATACTTGGTCAATCTATCATTACCTTGTGTATACAAGTCGTATATAATTAAGATTAGTAAGACGGCCAGATGTGCAACTCTGCCCCAGGTCCACAACCAGACAAGGAATAGGAGATAGGGCGGAAACACACATACTAAATCTAGATAATCATAATTATTTACCACTCTAGCGTATACACTTAATAGTGATAGGTGGGTTGTATTTGTCCTTAGCCTCTATGCTTGAACTTGTTCTGCTGAACGAGTGGTATTTCGAGAAGGTCTACTGAACATACAACGACAAGGTTTCAAAGGGGAAAATACTCCTCGCACGAGTACTTAGGGGTTTAGTATACGAGGTAGACGATTCTGAGGTGTGGGTCGGACTGTCATTACAAAATGACTTGGGTTTCGTGAATTTGACGCTAAAGGCGATAGAAACATATGAACTTAGTATGGTGAGGATCACGCCAAATCATGACGAATGATGACAACGAATCCTTTACAGAAACAAATGTTAGGCTGATTTGAAAGAAACATTTGTTATTTGATGGTGTATCCCGAGTGTGTTCGACAATGTACTCTGTGTAAATGTTCTAGTGCTTTCTGTTTTCTCCTTGATATTATCACTGCCAGAAATCATACCGCGATAAGCTAGTAGTAATAGTGCAAGTTTTTTGATAACTAGTTTCAGTACTTTATGTTTCGATCCTGTTCGGTACCACTATGATTGCCTGACATATACAAGTTATTTATAATTAAGATGAATAAGACGGTCGACTGAGTAACTCTGCTCTAAATCCACAACCAGACAAGGAACGGGAATTATTGCGGAATCACTCACTATAAGTATCCAAAATCTTATATATGCACAACCCTGATGTACACTCAAAGCCATCATAGCTTCCCTGAACAAATCTTTAGTTCTCTTGTGAATGCTTTGACTTATTTAGACGAATGAGTTATTGTAATGGTCGAAGTCTTGTAAAGAGTCGAATAGTGTTTAGTTAATTTCGTATGTAACATATTTGCTAAGTCACTTTTGTACGAAGCTTAATAGTTTTAGACTTAGTATTTTTTGTACTCTTTGTTTCCCTATAAATAGGGACTGAGCTTAGATTTAGATACACGAGTTTTCCAATTTCGCTATTTGTTTTGTAATCGAGCTTATTGAGAGTAATACAAACTTTAAAGTCTTATTTACTTTCTGAGTTCATTACATTGATTGATATTGTTCTTAATCGATTTCTCGAACACAATTCTTCTACAATTGGTATCAGAGCAGGAATCAAACTGCATTGATCTGATTTTGATTCTTAATCATCTAATTTTGAGTCATTTTTTTGTCTCAAAAGTTTCCGCACTTTTTGTTCTGAAAATCACATATGATCTACATATTTGATTAGATTCTGCATTCAAATTGTATAATCGAGTGATCGATTATAAGTTTATGATCATTTCGTTTGATCAAATTTCAAATTCATCAAGTTTTCTGTGATTTCTGAATTTTTCTCGTGTGTTCATCAATGGCGAACTTCAACATGAACACAATGACTTCATATTCTCATCTGCTCGGATCATCAACCAAAATTCCAATGCTGATTCCAGAATACTATGATCAGTGGGTTGATCGTATGGAAGACTACTTGAATGGTCTGGATGAAGAGTTCTGGATTTGCATAAATGGAACAGTTCAACCTCCACTGAATGTTCAAAACATAGGTTTATCTGGAACTACTTTTGCTATTGGAGAACTACAAACATGACTGAAGAACAACGAAAATCATTGCATGAGAGAGTTGAGAGGTGCTTTTCCACCTGTTGTTTACAACTACATTCGTGGTTATAAAACTGCTAAGGAGATCTGGAATAGTCTCAATGAAAAGTATCAAGGAAGTGAGAAGAATAAGAACAATTCTGTTAAGTAGTGTTTGGTTGAGCTGAAGGACTTCAGACAAAAGGAAACTGAAACAATTGAAGTTTACTACAATTGTCTGAATGAGTTGATCTACAGATGCAATCCTTATGGAATCACAAGGTCCTTAATGAGTATAATCTTACTTTTGTTATGGGACTTAGGAAGGAATGGAGGAGTGTTAGTATGATGATCAAAAATCAACAGAGCTTCGACAATTCATCGTTGAATGATGTATACAATCAGCTGAAGACACACGAAAGTGAAGTTTCTTAAATAATGGAAGAATCAAAACAGAGTTTAGGCAGACCACTAGCTCTGGTTTCGAAAGTTTCTGAGGTGGAATTTGTTGAAAAGGAGAATTTAGATGAAGAAGGTTTTATCATGAATTCGGATGATGAAGCTGTAGCTTTTTAATCAAATAATTGAGTTAAAAAGTTTTTCAAAAAGCCTTTTAATCCTAATGGAAAGTAGAGTGAGGTGAGAGGAAATTTTACAAAGTCTAGTGTAGAAGAGAAAAAGAAATTTGAAAAGTCTAAGAAGAATGATGACAAGGTGAAAGAGTTTAAGGCAGAAAAGAAACTGAAAGGGGATTCTGGTGTAGATTGCCATTACTGCAATGGTGCAAATCACTTTGGAATTGATTGTATGCTTCGAAAGAAAGAGGAAAAGAAGAATAGAGTGAAGGACGAAGCATATTATCCTGAAATGCTGGAGGAAGTTCGTGTGAAAACCAAGGGATTGTCCCTTGTGGCAAGAGGAGAGGATGAAGATGAAGAAAGTGGCACTTATCAGATTTGGTCATCTGGGTCTGATAATGAGGAGATGAGGCATCCTACTCATGGTTCCATGTTTGTAAGATTTGAGGATGGAGAAGAAGAGGAGATATTTGGACATTGCTTCGTTTCGAAGTCAAGTGACAAATCTCCTATGACAACTAAGGTACGTTCTATACTCGAATCTTTTAATATTCCTTTACATGCATATGATTCTGAAATAATTGCTTTTGATGACATTGTTGCTTACTTTGATGCTATTGTTGTGTCTGCTAGTAACGAGGCAAAGAAACTTAATAATTAATTTCTTGAGACACAAAAGTTGCTAGACTAGAAACGTTGCAGGGTAGAGTATCTAGAGTTACAATTTGGAAATGTCAATAATGATAGAGAGAATCTAGATAAAGATGTGAGGATGTTGTTAGCACAACGTAACACCTATTGTAATTCTGCAAAACATTTATATGCCAAATTAACTGCTTTACATCAATCTTCTGACATTAACAAAGAACAACATCGTAAATTGTTTCCTTTTCATGCATTCGAAAGAGAAAAAGTTGATGTCATGTCATATGATTGTGAAAACACAATAGTTAATTTTAACAAAGTACCAGACGATAGGTTTGCATATGGCGTTGTTAAGATAGATGAGTTTTTAAATGATGGTGAATTGGTTAATATGGTTAATGAAAGTTTGACAAAAGATGAACAAGTAAAATTTTTGAAAAGAACTGAACATTCGAAACTTGATTCACAACTCAATTTTGCTGATGTCGATGAGAATTTGGATAATTTTAGCGAAATCAGTGAAATTGAAGAAGAAGAAGAAGAGAGTATTGATTGTTCTCAGTTGTCTATCATTAACATCACATCTAAGGTCAAAGGTAAAGAAATTGTTAATGATTCGATGGTTGAGGATGACCTTGGAAAACCCTCTACCTCGAAATTTTTTTACTTTGATGATGTGGAAGTTCGAGACAGTCAGACAAATAGTAGTGATGAGGAAGAGGATGAAATCAAAGCTTCAAATATTTGTAAGACATAAAAGAAAGTTTCAACTGAAACTTCAATTCCAAGGATTGTTGTTGAGAAAGTGTATAGTGACACATAAAAGTTCGACAAAGTAATTAGTGACAAAGGAGCACATTTTCAAGAAATCAACACAGTTATGTATCCAAATTTTAAATGTTCTGATAATGTTGTGTTTCCAAATCAAGTGTTTGTCACTGCTGGAAATGCAGAAAATATAAAGCTAGAATTCAACAAATTGGTCGAAGAAGACAATAAGCGTTTAACAGATGAAGGATTCTTTGCAAATCAAAACACAGTAAAAAACAACCTCACTAAGAATTCATATGTTTTTCAAAAACAAAAACCAAAAAAAACGGGTTGTTAAATCTGAAAAAGAAAAAGAAGTTGTTACAAAAGAAGTTGTTGATTCAACTCCAAATGTGAAACTTAATTTAAACAAATTCAAAGTACTTGTTGATAAGTTTTCGAAAGAACACGAAGTTTCAAAAAGAAAGGCATGAAAGGCAATTTTTTGGCAAGTAGTATTTAACGAAAAACCCGCTCTAACTAAATCCAAAGTTTTGTCTATGAAAATCAGTGTTTAAAAATCCAAAATAACAAATATTTCAAAAACAAATAGTTTTCAAAATCCTTTTGTCACAGATAAATAAAGAGACACGTCTTTTCATGAACCAATGAATGTAATAGACAACTTTCCAATTAACCAAAAGGTTGCACATGTTCAAAATTTTGATAACATTCGAAAGTATGAGACGTCACAAAAGGTTGTGAATGATCAAAAACTTAACAATGTTCGAAAACCAACAAAAAGTCAACCCATTACAAACGAAACTTCCAAATCAAAAGTATCATTTACACCACAAAAGCCAAATTTTCCAAATCCTTCAATCACAAAACCAACAAAGGTTCCGTGTTCAAACGGAAAATCAGAAACTCATTCCATCAATAATTGGCTTTAGGGACAAGGAAAAAGGTATTAGTCTAGAAGGTTTTCTCAAGTTCAGATCAAAACAGCTTACGAAAAGTATTTCAATGAGTCAATAACTGGAAGTTTTTCTTCTCAAGATTCAAATACTCTTGTTCGGAGATGGAAACCAATCAACAAATCAACCAGAATTGAGAAGCCTGAGGTGCAATCTAATGAAAATACAAAACGATCGAAAAGTTATATTTCAATATCTTTAGATAATGATGTTGATTTAATTGATAGTGTCAAGGAAAAAGTTCGAACTTGGGCTTTCATTTCTAAAATTCACTCTTTGTTTCAGACTAATAACCAAGGACCCAAAAAGCCTTGGGTACCTAAATTCTTTCATTAAATGCAGGTACTACGTGATGAGCAATATGATACAAAATGGTACATTGATAGTGGTTGCTCACGTCACATGAATGGAAGGAAGGAGAACTTAAGCGATTTTCGAAGTCTTGAAAATGATGGAGTGGTGAATTTTGGTAATAATAAAAAATGTCAAGTCAAAGGATATGGCAAAGTAACGAATGGGCAATTTATAGTAAATCGAGTTGCATATGTGGAAAGTCTTAAACATAATTTGATTAGTGTTTCGCAATTAGTAGTGTGCACTGGAAATCAAGTGGTGTTTAATGAAGAAGGGAGTATAATCTCAAAAGTCAAGACGAACGAAGTGTTGCTAAATTCGAAATGATATGGCGATATGTTCACATTGGATATTAAACCAATTGTGGGCAAACCATCTGTTTGTCTACTTTCGAAAGCCTCAAATGATGTCAGCTGGTTATGGCATAGACTTTTTTCACATTTAAACTTTCGAAATCTAAACAAGTTGGTTACAAAGGAGTTAGTTCGTGGTCTTGCTGTGTTAAAATTTGATAATAATACACTTTGTGCAACTTGTAAACAAGGAAAAAAACATCGCAAAGGACATCCTATCGTGATAGATTCGAAGATTGTTGAACCATTGCAACTTCTTCACATTGACCTTTGTGGACCTTTGACTGTTGAGACACTTAACAAGAAACGGTACATTTTTGTTATTGTTGATGATTTTTCATGTTTCACTTGGGTATTTTCTTCTCAGGTTAAAATATGAATTTGCTCAAACAGTGATTGATTTTATCAAAAAGATAGAGATGAGTCTGAAGAAGAATATTCGAAGAATAAAGAGTGATAATGGGTCTGAGTTTAAGAATAACATGTTGGATTCGTTCTTAACTGCAAAAGGAATTTCACATAACTTTTCATCACCATACACACCACAATAAAATGGTGTTGTTGAAAGAAGGAACAGATCATTGTGCGAGGCTGCAAGAACAATATTGACATATGTGAATCTTCCTCAATATCTATGGGCTGAAGCCATCTCGACAGTGTGCTTTACTCAAAATCGTTCTCTTAATCATAGAAGATTTAATATCACTCCTTATGAAATCATAAATAATCGAAAACCTAATGTCAAAATTTTCCATGTTTTTGGTTGCAGATGTTCCATCATGAATCTTAAGGAAAATCTTTCCAAGTTTCAAGCTAAAGCTGATGAAGAAATATTTTTGGGATATTCGCATAATTCAGTTGCATATCAAGTGTTGAACAAACGAACTCGCAAATTTGAAGAAACTTTTAATCTTACCTTTGATGATTACTATGTTAAACAAGTGGAAAGAAAGTTTGAACAAAAATCAATTCTTGTTGAATCAAATAATCAAAATGAAAATGATAATTCAATTGATTTTGACTGTGATCTAATTTTTGGTGTCCCAGACAGGGCAATTGATGCAGAAGTTCATGCTGATACTAATCAAACACCCGAATCCTCAAAACATACTGATGATTCAACACTCACTTCAGATACTACCAACAATGGAGAAAGTATGCTAGATGCTTGTATGGAGGGGGCGCATACTGTTGGATAAGGTGTCTAAGTCCATAACTATTTCTGGTTAGTACTTGACCCGACCCGACATGGTCCATTTGGGTTGCATGGCACCATGAAATTGGATAGACTAAATGAGAGGAATAACACTTGGAGATTATTAAAATATTATAAGTTCTAATATATTAATAATATTATTTGATTATTTTGATCAAAGAATTAATTTGGAATTAATTAAGTGATCAAAATATAACTAATTAAATATATGGGTTGATTATGTATATCATTCATATCTTGTATAGTGGGCTAAGAGGCTCCATGGATTATCAAGTTGGGTTCTACCCATAGGATGCTCCATGGGAGTTACAAACCCATGGGTCATGGAAATGAAGAGTCATGACACATTAGGGTTTACATGGTGTAACCCTAGATGTGTCAACACTATATAAGAATCCCATTCTCCACCAAAATCGGCTACACATAAGAAACTAGAGGGCTAAGCCGATTTCAAGAAGTGTGTATTCTCTCAAAAGTCTTTCCAAGAGAATTTGGTGTTGTGTGAAGCATTTGAGGCATCACACTTGGGGTGCTAGGCTCACAAGGTTTCAAGGAATATAAGCAACAACAAGGTAATTCATTCTATCTTTCATTCAAGTTAGAAATTGTTCCCCATGTATGCTAGATAGGAATATAACCTTGGAATTCAACTTTGCATGATAATTAGACAAACATAGATCCAAGGTTATTAGGGTTGCATGTACACTTAGGAAGTGTTAGAATGCTCAAAACCCATTAGTGGTATCAGAGCCTAGGCTTGTTTGTTTGTTATTTGTGCTTAAAAGTTGAAAAAAGTCGAAAAACTTGCTGTCTGCCTGATCAACTCACCGAGTCCATGGGGAGACTTGTCGAGTTCACTTGTATCTTCAACCTACTCGCCGAGTAGGTTCATGCACTCGGCAAGTAGGAGCCACAGAGTGCAGATTTTCGACTTTAGTTGCTGGAAATGGACTAGAAACATTACCCTAAACTGTTTTGGTACTTGAAAACTTGTTTTAGATGGTGTAATGTCTTTGCTAATCCATTTACAACAACTAGTTATCAAAATTACAAAGTTTTAAGTGTAATTTTGATTCATGAAAGTGTTCATATTCATGTTCTTGATCTTATGATGTTTAGATGATCATAGGAATTATTTGCAACCTATGTGGTAGTTTAATTCTTGATCATAATGTGTTTTAATGGAGTCCATAACTTGTCCTCAAGTTATGGAAAACCAAAAGTCACTTGAGTTAAAACCAGTAAAAGAACACAAGAGTTAGAAAAATGAAGTGTCTTCATTTTTATTACTCTAATAAACTCATAAGTTACAAGAAATGAAAAGTTTTGAAAGTTTACAAAACTTGCCCTCATGTTTTGGAATAAGTAAAGTCATGCTAAAAACTTTAGTTCCAACCCTTAGAATTTTAAAAGTTAAAATTCAACCCTTATACTTATATTATTATGATTTAATAATTATATATATATATATATATATATATATATATATATATATATATATATATATATATGTATAAGAACAAAGTCGTCTTACCGCTAGTACGCCTCATTCACGAAGCCGGTCTATAAGGTGGGTATAAGGTTGTTGCCTATAAAATGGCAACTTAATGGGTGTCCACTCTCACCCACCGCTTGCTTGACCGGTGGAGGGTTGTTAACCGAATGGGTAAGACAAGGACTTATAAATTCTCATTAAAAGTATGATGAATATTATAAAGTAACTAAATGTTTTATTAAATTCCCAATCTTAGTTACTTTAGAAAAATGTGAATAAGGTGCTAATCCATGAAATTACACTTTACACTTTGTTTAAGTCGTTGGTGGAGCGTGTGTGGTTAACCAACACACTAACTTGGACTTAACAAGGTAGGTAAAGGGTGACTTAAGGTTTATTATAGTATCGGTGGAGCGTGTGTGGTTTACCGGCACATCGATTGAGTGATAAACTTTAAGGGTACCAAGTGATTTGCATGGTTACTTCACACCTCGTTTTGTGATCCTCGGTATCCCAGTCACAAAACTTGGAGGGCACACTCGAGATTGAAACATGCCTTTGAAAAGTTCATTGAATCTCAAAAACTCTAGGAATTTCTAAGAACCAATCAAAAACCTAATATTTAATATTTCGGTTTTCGTGGTGGAAATTGGTGAATCGTCATTCACCTACCTTTCAAATATGTTATAGCTTGGATTACGGCATACCTCTTATAAGTTATAATATATTGTGATTGGGTCCTAGCCTTAATATTACATTTGGGTGTTTTATTACGGATTCTCTTAATATCTAAACTAATCTTGTCCTTTTCTTTCAGATGTCTTCAAACAATGCTGCTTCTGGCACTAATCATAATGGCTCCTTTACCCTTATGAACTTGTGTGGGAAAGTCACTTTTGATGGATCCAACTTCAATGAGTGGATCAGAAACATCAGGATGATTACCCGCTGCGAGGACAAAGAATATGTCCTTGACAAGGAGCTTAAGGAGATTGATGAGACCACTGCAACTCCTCAGGAGATCGCTGACTTTCAGGCACATGAAAGGGATGCTACGAAAGTGGCATGCATCATGATGGCCACGATGACAGTGGAACTCCAAAAGTCTTATGAGGATTTCTACCCTTATGAAATGCGATCTGATGGAAAGATACCATCAAAGTGCACGACAAGAGAGGTATGAAATCATCTGCTCCATGATAACAACCATGATGAAGGACGGGGAATCCGTCACAAGCCACATGCAGAAAATGCAAAGGTATGTGGATCGATTGCTGAAGCTTAATGTGAACTTCCCTGAGGCACTTGCGATAGATATCATTTTGCACTCCTTACCATCGTGCTATGATCAATTCCGCATGACATATCACATGAATATGGAAGAGGTCACACTCAGCAAACTTCAGGGACTTCTCGAGACCGCAGAAACAGGTCTTAAGGGGAAGTCGGTTGTTAACACTCCTACTCCAAACTCTACTCCGGTTTTGGCAATCGGGAAAAGTCGAGGGAAGAAGAGAAAGAGCTCTTCTAAGGGTACCAAGGCTCGGACCCTTGATGGCTCTTCTTCAAGTGGAACCAAGAAAGGTTTTGTCACTCCTTCTTCTGACCCAAAAGATGATGAATGCTTCTATTGCCATGAAAAATCACATTGGAAGCGGAAATGCCCAAAATACCAGCAAGATGTGAAGGATGGGAAAGTTAAACCCAACCATGCAGGTATTTACACTATCATTTCTAATAACTCACCCCATTCTAAATCTTGGGTCCTTGATACCGGTTGTGGTATTCATATTTGTTGTGACTTGCAGGGACTAAGAAGAAGTGAGAATGTGGAGCAAGGAAGAATAAACATAATCATGGGGAATAGGAAAGCTTTACCTGTCATCAAGATTGGAGTTTATACTTTATCGCTAAGTAGTGGGTTTAGTTTAGATTTGAATAAGTGTTGTTATTCGCCAGAAATGGCAAGAAATATTATTTCCTTTCATGCATTGTATAAACAAGGTTTAACCTTTTCGTTTGATAATGAAGTTGGTTCGATTAATGCTTTCTTTAATAATGTTCTTTATTTTAAAGCATTGCCTTGTGATGGCGTGTATAAAACAGTATATGTGGTTGATAACTTAGGAAATAATGTATTGTGTATTGATTCTGTTAATAATAATAACTTGGATAAAGCATCATTATGGAATTGTCGTCTTGGACATATAAGCAAGAAACGCATAGGCCAACTCCAAAAGGATGGAGTCTTGGAGTCATTTGACCTAAAGTCAGATGATAGTTGCGAATCATGCTTACTTGGTAAAATGACAAAGTCACCCTTCACAGGCTCGTGTGAGAGGGTTGAAGGTTTGTTGGACCTTGTACACACGGATGTGTGTAGACCATTCAAACATGCCACAAGGGATGCTAATCATTACTATTTGACTTTTACTAATGATTACAGTAGATATGGATATGTCTACTTGATCAAGCATAAGTCAGAGACTTTCGAAAGGTTTAAGGAATTTAAACAGGAAGTAGAGAATCAATTGGGCAGGAACATTAAGATGCTTCGATCCGATCGTGGTGGTATCTTAGTTCAGAGTTCCTTGACTATCTAAGGGAATGTGGGATAGTCTCACAATTGACACCTCCCAGGACACCACAGTTGAATGGTGCGGCTGAGGGGCGTAATCGAACCTTGTTGGATATGGTTCGTTCCATGATGATTCGAGCTTCGCTACCAATTTCATTCTGGGGGTATGCCTTAGAGACTGCCGCCCATGTCCTTAATCTAGTCCCTACAAAGAAAGTTGCCAAAACTCCTCACGAGATGTGGACTGTTAAAGTACCCAAACTAGACCACATCAAGATTTGGGGTTGCGAGGCTTTCGTGAGACGCGAGACTCATGATAAGCTCGAACCCCGAAGCGATAAGTGTATTTTCATCGGCTACCCACAGCAATCCTTTGGTTACCTCTTCTACAGACCTAGTGAAAATGTGGTCTTTGTAGCTAGGAGGGTTTTCTTTAGAGAGAGAGAGAGAGTTCATAAGCCAAGGAAACAGTGGGAGGCAAGTTGGTCTTGAAGAAATTCAAGAGTCAAGCGGTGAAGGAACTCAAACCCTAGCACTCAACTGAGGCGTTCCGCAAGGGTTAGGAATGCTCCTGAGCATTACTATGGATTCCATATTACTGTAGAAGGAGATACACTTATCAATGATGAGACACTGATAGGTCTGGATGAACCTAACAGTTACGCGGAAGCCATGGCAGGCCCTGAGTCAGCCAAGTGGAAAGAGGCAATGGATAGGAAAATACAGTCCATGTATGACAATCAAGTTTGGAACTTCGTTGAGAATGTACCAGGTTGTAAGACAGTAGGGTGCAAATGGGTCTTCAAGAAGAAGACCAACATGGATGGTAAAGTACACACTTATAAGGCTAGACTGGTTGCAAAGGGCTTCTCTCAAATTCCTGGAGTGGACTATGATGAGACCTTTTCTCCAGTAGCCAAGATTAAGTCTATTCGGGTTCTGTTGGCCATAGCTGCATTTCATGACTATGAAATATGGCAAATGGATGTCAAAAACGCTTTCCTTAATGGAAAGTTGGTTGAAGATGTTTACATGAGTCAGCCAAAGGGTTTTGTCAGCAACGAGTACCCTAATAGAGTGTGTAAGCTTGAGAAATCCATTTATGGATTGAAGCAAGCACCTCGCAGATGGAATCTTTGCTTTGATGAAAAGGTCAAGGAATTTGGCTTTTCTAGGAGTGAAGATGAGTCTTGCGTGTATGTCAAGGCTAGTGGGAGTATAGTTAGCTTTTTGGTGTTGTATGTGGATGACATACTACTCATAGGAAATGACATCCCAACTCTGCAGGAAGTTAAGTCCTGGCTTGGGAAGTGTTTCTCTATGAAGGACCTAGGAGAAGCTACCTATATTCTAGGGATAATGATCTTGAGAGATAGGAGTAAAAGACTAATTGGACTTAGTCAGAGTACCTACTTGGATAAGGTGCTGAAGAGATTCAGCATGCAGGACTCCAAGAAAGGAGAGTTACCCATCCAGAGTAACGCCAGATTGAGTAATACATAAAGCCCTAGCACTGAGGCTGAGATAGCAGAAATGAGTCGAATACCTTATGCTTCAGCTGTAGGATCGATCATGTATGCTATGACGTGTACTCGACCTGATGTAGCCTTTGTCCTGAGCATGGTTAGCAGGTATCAGGCGAACCCTGGCAAGGCACACTGGACTGCGGTAAAGAATATCCTCAAGTACCTACGGAGGACTAAGGACTGGGTCCTTACCCTCGGTGGGAGTGATGACTTGAGAGTTGTAGGGTATAGGGATGCTAGCTTCCAGACTGATGGGGATAATTTCCGCTCTCAGTCGGGCTGGGTCTTAACCCTAAATGGAGGAGCAATTTCTTGGAAGAGTTCCAAGCAAGAGACAGTGGCTGATTCAACTTGTGAATCAGAGTATATTGCAGCTAGCGAGGCGGAAAAGGAGGCGATATGGCTGAAAAACTTCATTGGAGACCTTGGAGTTGTACCAGCTATTAAAGAGCCAATGGAAATTTTCTGTGATAGTGAAAGTGTTGTTGCCTTAGCCAAGGAACCAAGGGATCATGGGAGATCCAGACACATCGACAGAAAATACCATTTTATCAGACATCGAATAGAAGGCCTCCTCGTGGCAAAGAGGGTATCATCGGATGAGAACCCAGCAGATCCCCTCACGAAGGGACTGACTCGGGTTAAGCATCTCCAGCATGCTCGGAGCATAGGGCTGAATGATGATATTAGATTTAGTAGTTAGATAACCTTGAAATTTGTAAAGTGTAATTGACATTAGATGATGAATAAAAGGTGTTTTATTTATGATTAAAGTGTTGCTATCTCTTGTCGACCGTTTACTATATTTCTTTTGCATGTTTTGACTTCCAGAATAATTTTGTTTGGTATAACATATTATTCAAATCTCCACAGTCGGTTATATGTCGGAAGTAGGTATGAATCAAGACTGTCATGATTGGTTGCAGAGGTCTAAGGTGTTGGACAAGGCTACAACAATCATGAGTGCTCATAAGTTCTGAGCATTGGACACAACCCACGCTCACTGGAATCACTTCATGGAATTTTATCTCGAGTGATCGTGAGACGGTAATATCATATAAGTCTTCAAACCTAGAGATATGATTTGTTACTTACAAGTTGGTTATGCATTGATTGTACGAAAACGCATTGGTAACTCGATGTTATAAAACGTGCTTTTGTGTATAATTCAATGAGTGGTAGAACAAACATATGAGTCGAAGTTTATCTGTTCCTTCTTGGATTAGAAGCTGATATCTGGGCCCCTCGATGATTTTGTTTTGAACTATGTACCGGGCCCGATCAGAACTAAGTTGATGTGTTCAATTAAGTTCTTTGTCAAACAAATCGGAAATCGGGAAACAAACTGCTGGAAAATAAGTAAGACATTGTTCCATGTATTTGTCCGGCTGATATCTAGAACAGAGGATTATATGATCACTTATCTTAAATGGCGTATCAACATCTTCTCAGTTCCGAGAGACCTTGAAAGAGCTACGATTGCCGGTCGGTTCCTGAAGTACTGGAGTTATAGTTATTAGACTTATCCAAGTGGGAGACTGTTGGATAAGGTGTCTAAGTCCATAACTATTTCTGGATAGTACTTGACCCGACCCGGCATGGTCCATTTGGGTTGCATGGCACCATGCAATTGGATAGACTAAATGAGAGGAATAACACTTGGAGATTGTTAAAATATTATAAGTGCTAATATATTAATAATATTATTTGATTAGTTTGATCAAAGATTTAATTTGGAATTAATTAAGTCATCAAAAGATAACTAATTAAATATATGGGTTGATTATGTAAATCATTCATATCTTGTATAGTAGGCTAAGAGGCTCCATGGATTATCAAGTTGGGTTCTACCCATAGGATGCTCCATGGATGCTCCATGGGAGTTACAAACCCATGGGTCATGGAAATGAAGAGTCATGACACATTAGGGTTTACATGGTGTAACCCTAGATGTGTCAACACTATATAAGAATCCCATTCTCCACCAAAATCGGCTACACATAAGAAACTAGAGGGCTAGGCCGATTTCAAGAAGTGTGTATTCTCTCAAAAGTCTTTCCAAGAGCATTTGGTGTTGTGTGAAGCATTTGAGGCATCACACTTGGGGTGCTAGGCTCACAAGGTTTCAAGGAACATAAGCAACAACAAAGTAAGTCATTCTATCTTTCATTCAAGTTAGAAATTGTTCCCCATGTATGCTAGATAGGAATATAACCTTGGAATTCAACTTTGCATGATAATTAGACAAACATAGATCCAAGGTTATTAGGGTTGCATGTACACTTAGAAAGTGTTAGAATGCTCAAAACCCATCACATACGAATATACCTCTAAATGTTGAGGGGGAGCATCCTTTCGAAGGGGAGATGAGTAGTATGGATCATAAATTTGAGGGGGAGCATCAAAATGATAATCATGTTAAGGGGGAGTATGATGATACAAATATAATTAATCTTGATCAAATTGATGAATTTCATGAATTTGACGATAATATTTCTGTGGCAGGTACTGAAAATGAAGAAATATACGAAGATGCACCATTAGAACTTGATCCAACATATCCACCACTTGAGAAATGGATGAAGAATCATCCAAAAGAACAAATAATAGGAAATCCACAAGTTAGAGTTTTAACGAGAGCTCATATTCGTGCGAAAAAATGAGATGTTAAGTTTAATTCAAGAATATTGCATGTTTAATGTGTTTATTTCGAAAATAGAGCCAAAAACAGTTAAGGTTGCTATGGAGTACTCACATTGGGTTGTTGCTATGCAATCTGAACTTGCTGAATTCGAGCGAAACAAGGTTTGGAGACTTGTTCCAACACCTAATGATATTTCGATTGTTAGGCTAAAATGGATTTTCAAAAATAAAACCAACAAAGATGGAAATATTATTCTAAACAAAGCTAGGCTTGTAGTAAAAAGTTATTCGCAACAAGAAGGTATCGATTACGAAGAAACTTTTGCCTCTGTCACAAGACTCGAGGCTGTTAGAATATTTTTAGCCTATGCAGCACACAAAGACTTTGATGTTTATCAAATGGATGTCAAATGTGCATTCTTGAATGGAGAGCTCAAAGAGACAGTACATGTTGAACAACCACCAGGTTTTGTTAATGAAGAATATTCTAATCATGTTTACATTTTAGATAAGGCTGTGTATGGGTTAAAACAAGCACCAACAGTATGGTATGCAACTCTTACCAATTTTTTAAAAAAATCAAAATTTAAATAAGGATCAGTTGACCCCACATTATTTCGTAAGAAACTTGGGAATCATCTAATGCTTGTTCAAATTTATGTTGATGATATTATTTTTGGCTCTACTGACCCTGCTTTGTCTAGAAAATTTGAAAATCTTATGAAAAGTCAATTTGAAATGAGCATCATGGGTAAAATCAATAATTTTCTTGGTTTGAATATTCGACAAAGCAGAGAATGAATTTTCATCAATCAAGAGAAATACACAAAGAATTTTCTAGAAAAGTTTTGAATGACTAGTAGCACGAAGCTACGAGTGCCAATGGCAGCAGGAATGAACTTAACACCTTCCTTAGATTCTCCTGCTGTTGATGTTACTTTGTTTCGAAGCATGATAGGTTCTCTACTTTACTTAACTGCAAGTAGACCTGATATCATGTTTTCTGTTTGCAATTGTGCAAGGTATCAAGCAAATCCAAGAGAGCCACATTTGAAAGCTGTGAAGAATATTTTTCATTATCTCAAAGGAACAGTTTCGTTAGGATTGTGGTATCCTTCGAAATTAGGATTTTATATTCAAGCTTTTTAGGACGCAGACCTTGGTGGATGTACTCTCAATAGGAAAAGTACAAGTGGAGGATGTCAGTTGCTGGACGGGAATTTGGTGAGTTGGCAGTCGAAGAAACAAACTTTTGTAGCTATTTCTACAGTTCAAGTTGAATACATTTCTGCTGCTGCTTGCACTTCTCAAATCATTTGGATTCAAAGCCAATTGCGTGATTATGCAATTAACATGAAAAAGATTCCATTGTAATGTGAATCACAAAGTGCTATTTGCATTTGTCATAATCCAGTACAACATTCGAAAACAAAACACATTGTTGTTCGTTATCATTTTATAAAAGATCATGTGGAAGATGGTAACATTGAAGTTCATTTTGTGAAAACTACTGATCAACTTGCTGATAGTTTCACTAAACCACTTGATGAAAAATCTTTTGTGAGAATTTTAGTAGGTTTGGGAATGTTAGATGCGAATTCAGTACCAGGATCAAATATTCAAGATTAATGAAATGTTGTTGGTGAAAAAGGTGTCGATTCAAAGGCTTGCCGTATTGACCATTCAGAGGTTACTGTGCATTAAGAGGCTTCGACACGCTTCGTTTTCGTATATTGTAACTAAGATTTTTCGCGTGTTTGGTAACATCATTTAATTTTGTTAGTTTAGCATTTGTTCATTGAAAAAACTGAAAAACCAAAAATATTTTTATTTCTTTGCATTAATTTTCGAAAATTCAAAAACAACAAAAAGATTTTCTTTTGTTATTTGTTTTCATTTCGAAAAATTGAAAATCTCAAAAATATTGTATTTCTTTTCAAAAATATAAAATCACAAAAAGATTTATGTTACTTTGATTATTTTTTTTAGGTCTTCAAGAACATTTTCACGACAATTTTTCAAAGGGCCCTGCTTATGTTTCTACGGGAAGGTAATTTTCTTGAATCTTTGTACTAGTTAAGATGTCCCTAGAAGCATGCTGCAACATGTCGACCCATGCCTCAACTGACTCTATGTGTGTTACGAAAGCCTTCATGTGTTAGTCCAATAAGCTGCCTTACTCTTCTCAAATGAGTTAAGAGTTTTATTTTTGGTCCATATATAACAAAGGTACATTCGAATCTTAACCAATCTTTTTCATCACAAATTCCTTAACACATTTCACACACGAAGACACATGTTCATGAGGTCATTGATCAAACCAATCATGAATTAGACATGTCAAACATCTGTGTTAATGATCTTAATTCATGAGACCGTGATGCAAGTGAAACCCAAATATTCAAAATTATCAAGGAATTGACGGGGAACATTGTTCCAGATTCTTACGAAACACTTGTTTCAGTACCCTTCTCGAATACTCCAAATCACATTCTTTCGTCTGAGTGGTCTTGATCAAATGTTCAAAGCCCTTGACTTTTGTTTCCCAACATGATCCAGTCGAACTATTTTTTCTTGGACTGTGATTTCCGTGTGAGTATCAATTCTTTTCCCTAGTCACTTTAACAAATTTTACAAAACCACTTGTCACTGACTACACTGGTCAAACAAGTAATTTCGATTACAATTACTCACCTTATGTTTAGGCTGATATGTAGCGAAATTTGTATACCACCCATTAATCCTTTAAAAAGAAGCCCTTCAATACTTCTCTATAAGTACCCGATTGTAATTCACGGGTAAATGCACAAGCTGTTAGTTATCTCTCTTGATAATTAACGAAGCAACCTTTTCCCGGGGTTTAACTGCTTTTGTGTCAAAACATTTGACATCATAGATCCTAAATTTTTTTAAAATTGCTTCTTATCTTTTTTCATTGAATCACTGCACTCACAAATTCCTTGAGGCTTTAAATAATACCAACTTAGGCTGAAGATTTCACAAGACTGGCTAATGAATTTGTTTTGAATCCCAAAAACGAAAGACCCTGGCCTCCATTCTAAAGGGTTTGATCTTATCCACAAGTACTTGTGACAACCCGAAATTTCCATTTGTACGAACATTATCTATTCAATAGAAGCTAGTCCAGTTTCAGTGATTTTCATACTTTTCTGAACCAGTTTGTATACATTAGGGTTAATGTTTAAGGAGATATCAGGAGAGTGGATGCTCCTGGTTTTGTGAAATTTGAGCATTTCAAGTTTCATCATGTTACAGTCCCATATCCGGAATAAAAATATTTTCTGCCAAAATATTCCAGGACTATAAATAGTTTTCTGAATTAAATTAATTCATTATTCACAATTCCAAATAGAGAAAAGCCATACTCTCTCTGACGGATCTTCGGGTTTTCATCCCAGATTTTGAGTCTACTTTACTAAATATGTTTCAATACTTGTTAGATGCTTTATAACATCAATTACATGTTTAGATTACAAGATCCGGGAGTTTACCGCCCAAGAACGTTCTTGGGGAGCAAACTCCAAAATGGAGCTTTAAGGCTACCTATACCCATTCTCTTGTTAAGAAACTTATTAAGGACCTTGTGTATGATCTTTAGAGACTAAAAAACATCCAAGAAACCCAAGTAATAGGAGTTTGCGGCCAAGAACTTCTCTTGGGCCGTAAACCCCTTTTCAAGGGCATTTTGTGCCCTAAACTACCCCTAATGCTTAAGGACTTAAACCCTCAAATTCTTGTACCTATTTTAGACATCAAAAAACTTCAAAATCATAAGTTTATAGGAGTTTACGGCCAAGAACCTCTCTTGGGCAGTAAACCCCTTTTCCAAGGGCTAAATGCACCACAAACACCCCTAAGGCTTTAAGACAATTACCATTGAACACCTAGGACTTGAATGGGGAGTAAAAGACATCAAGAACATCCCTTAAAGGGAGTTTACGGCCAAGGAACACCTCTTGGGCCGTAAACTCCAAGTGAAAGCCTAATTGTGTGCCTCTTGTCCCCATTAGCCTTAGATATAATCATGGAAGCTATCCTTGATGTGCAAGTGCCTCAAAACAATTAAAATCCATCACCCCTTAGGAGTTTACGGCTGTGAACTCTAGGGTATATGGACTATAGGCCGTAAAATCCCCTATGGAGCATTCTAGGGCCTTAAACTACTTCATGTCTTATTCCAACAAAGCTAGGAGTGTTCTAGGACCAAGATAACACCTTAAAACACCCAAAACCACCAAGTGAGGAGTTCACGGCCATAAACCCATGAGTTTACGGCCGTAAACTCCAAAGGGTGGGGTTTGTTGGGTGGTGAACTCTTATGCAAGGCCATTTGATGTTTCAAACCCTTTTGCCTTGTCCCGTAGCAACATAGATGCAACCATTAGGACCTTAAACACTTATAAAAAGTGTTTACATGTTCCTAAGTGTTTTAACTTATTTATTAAGTTATTATTTGTCTAATTAGTTATATATATGCTTATTATATGATAACTAGGCTCGTGCGTGTAAACAAGTCTCCGTTTGCCACCTAGCACGGTATCCGGCATTGCGATTCGTACAGCTCACCACAAGTGAGTTCATACCCCTTGAATCAACGTTTGAAATGATTTTAAATGTTTTAAATACTTTATGGGGGGGGGGAATACAATTCTAGTACTTATAGTTATTGCTTCAATCACATGTTATTGCATTTAATCACATGTGATTAATAACTAGGAAAACAACGATTTTTACCACTGTTCAAACTGTTTATCAAACTGCTTTACTTTGAAATGTTTTACAAACTCTTTTACTATCCAAACTTATTTACAGACTGTAATTTCAAACAAATGTTTCTTATACTTAAATCGTTTTATCAACTTATGCCTTCAAATTGTATTATAGATTGACATCAAGTCGATCTTCTCTTGAAATTATATTTATCTTTCAAATGTCTTTTGAAAACTTATTTATGCCTTTATATTATCAATTGCATGCCCATATATGTATAGATATATAAATAATGTTTAAAGGGCTTAGGAAGGCCATCCGCCCTATTTCCTTTTTCTCGATTTGGATGTGGTCTGGTGGGATTTCGGGTGACCATCCGAAGGTCGTTTCCATATTACTTATATATCATATATACATATATAGACATAAAAGTACTTCCATATTCATACTTATCAGTACATCAATAGTTAGTTACCATCGGGGTAACACAGGAACATATACAGCTATACTAGAAACAAGTACATATACAGCTATACTAGAAACAAGTACATATACAGCTATACTAGAAACAAGTACATATACAGCTATACTAGAAACAAGTACATATACAGCTATACTAGAAACAAGTACATATGCAGCTATACTAGAAACAAGTACATATACAACTATACTAGAAACATGAGCATATACAACTATACTAGAAACATGAACATATACAACTATACTAGAACGAGAAACATTACATATACATGAATACGTTAACAATTGTGATCCACTGTGTTGGAGCATGCCTTAAATGTCATGGCCCGAGTTGTAGCCAGAATTCTCTTGGAGGGAGAGTGTGAGTTTGCGTATAGATCTATACTGGATTGACTATCCTACACCTTGCTGCTAGCTACAGCCGGACTTGCAGGTCTGCGGGTGCCAAACGTCATTTCTTTATTACGACCATTCATTATGTCGTTGTTACCAGTCGATAGCATGGTGCAATTTATCACATTATACCTTAATATAAATCCGGTTTAAGGTAGAAATTAGTACAACAGTAGTTCTTATTATACAAAACTACAGTACTACAATGATTTACCCATTACATATTTTAGTGATAACCTCACTTAAGCATTAATGTACATACTATATTTTATTAAATGATAGTTACACTTGGAAAATCACATAGTTTTACAACGAACGAGTATACAAAACATCTAAGCCTTGGTAGAAGGTTACTTTAATAGAAAATATGGGTTTTTCTGAGAGATTCAAACTTTTACAAACACTTTCAAACACTTACATACATTTTTCAACTTATACTTGCGACAGGTTCAAACGTTTTGACAACAAACATTGACACTAAAATACTTATGAACTCACCAGCTTAATGCTGATAAACTCTTTCAAAATAACTTGTATTCTCAGGTCATCAGTAGACAGGTACCGAGGCCAGCTTTTGAGGAGATGGAGTGCATTCAAGACTCATCTCATATTATTTTGTTTTATATTATTTTGGTGTCTATAACTGTACAGAACACGCTTGTATTGAAATTATATATTTAATGCAATGGATGATGTTGTTTGCTTATTTACATTTACTGTGTTGTGATACTATACATGACGTCCTCCGCCCCAGAATGTTTCCGCCGTTCTTGGTTTTGGGGTGTGACACATTGGTATCAGAGCATTGTTTATAGTGAATCAAGTATATCAACCCATAAAAGATATACTAATCTGTAAACCCAAAAGGGATTAAAACACTCTGACCAAGAGTCTATACTTTAAATATTAAAATATTTAATTAAGTATACTAGTCTGCATTCATACTAAAATCAGTGTCACAATGACAAGAACAAAAGTATTATGATTGTTAAATATCACAAGTGAGCTCGGGGATGTATGGTTAGTCCTGGGAATGGCATAGCCTGATCAACTATGCTGGTCCTAGGAGTGATTAGCATATGCCCTAGAATGGTTGTGATATGTTAACAAGTCTAAAAACTTACCAACAATACCACAAGAAGATCAGTAGAACTTAAACTTAAAATACAATAGGTGTATTTTTGTACTACTAGTTACACGTATACTATATTCTTATACCTCTCTTCTCGCGTAGATCTAAATGGCTGGATTCCATCATGGTGACCCGTACTTTCCAAATGAAGGCAATGCCGGGTGGATCGATGAAGAGCCCGAAGATGAGCATCCAATCTCTTTGGATGATCACCTCGCAGAAGGCTTTTCTGATGGATCCGACTCTGAGCCTGAAGTCAACAACCTACCGCTTGTAGGTCAAGCCCCGAACAACAACCCTCGACCAGCTTTTCCAGGTCCTACTCCCATGTGGGCAAACGACTTGAATCGCTGGAGTGATGAGCAGGGTCAACCCTTACCATACTTTGGGGACCGAACCTTTTACAACATCAGCGATGGTGGCTCAGCTGACAGAGCTCTGCCGGTAATCATCCGCAGAATAGCTCGTAATGTCGAGCAAGGTCGAGCAACCATCGACCGGGTCATGGAGATTGATGCCAATTCAGGTGTCAATACAGTCCGCATCCGCCGTCTTGAAGAAGACATGGAACGGACCCGGAGACCAACGAAACTCTGCAGCAACAGCTGGCTGCCTCCCGTGCTGAAGTCTTGGAACTTCGAGCTCGTCAGAGAGCTCAGGACCGACACCTTCAAGAGGTGTTTCGCCAAGTGTCCGACCTCAGGGCTCGCCCGAGGAATTCCCATCGCCATTAGATGATGTCAAGTACATCTCTCTCTTTTGATTAGAGATTAGCTTTAAACATCTGTGCTCTAAGTAGCACTTGTCTGTAAAATATTCCTAACTTTCAGTACTCTAATTAGGAATCTAAGAACTGTCAAACTTATCCTTTTGGTATGATGTAAGACCTACTGATAGGTCGATTTTCCTTGAACATATTACATCAGTAATACCCGTACTATTGAAATCTATCTAATCTGTGGGAAAAAAAATTTGTACACTTGTGTATTCCCACTATTATTTCTTATTGTGATTTCAACCACTCATTCAACTGATGGGCTATGGTTAGTTAGTCCATGCGTCACTCTCACGTTGCTTACAAATTGATTCTTACCATCTTTCTCGTCTTTATAAACTTATAGCTGAAAGATGCCTCCTCGCAAAACTCCCATGAATAGGAATAATCCTGCACCTCCACCGCCTCCGGTCATCGATACTGCAGCCCTGAATGCTGCCGTAGCTGCAGCAGTGGCAACTGCCATGGCTCAGTATCACTCATCAGATGCCAGTAGAGGTGGAACCCCTATGGAATCTATTCCGATCGAAATCCCTGTGCGCTCGAGAGAGTGCTCCTACAAGGATTTCACAAACTGCAAGCCAAAGCCTTTCTATGGCACCGGCAGAGTCATTGCCCTCTCGCAATGGTTCGAGAAGACTGAATCAGTCTTCGAAATCTGTTCATGCCCTGCTGCGTGCAAAGTGAAATATGCCGGATGCACCTTTGAGGGTAAAGCCCTAACATGGTGGAACGGCCACGTCAAAGCCCTAACTCTCGTCGTGGCTAACGACATGGGCTGGGAAACGATGAAGGACCTCATGATTGAGGAATACTGCCCGAGGGGCGAAATCCAGAAGTTAGAACATGAACTCTGGAATCTGACCATGAAGGGCACCAATGTGATCGCTTATACTGCCCGATTTAGCAAACTGGTGGCCCTATGCCCCAATATGGTTCCCACTGAGGGGAAAAAGATCGAACGGTACGTATGGGGGATAATGCCTCCATACCAGGGGAATGTCTTAGCATCGAACCCTGCTACCTTCGATAGTGCCAAGCGTTTGGCACAAAGACTCATTGACCATGGAGTCAAGACCCCTGCAACCACAACCACCTTAGCCATCCCAGAACCCTCAAAACCCGCTGGCACCAAGCGGAAGTTTTGGGATGAGAAGAAGAAGCAGCGAGCTGCAAAGAAACAACAAATCGTGGCAGTGCATGCCGCGGTAACCCCTACTGCAGCTACTGCTCCGGCGAGTCGGTATGTTGGAAGTTTGCCCAAGTGCAACAAATGCAACTACCACCACAATGGCGCCTGCTGTGAAATGCAGTGTTCTAACTGCAACAGAAAAGGACACACTGTCCGATTCTGTAAGTTCCCGGCACAACCGATCTCCCAAGTTCCTGGCTCAGGCGCGAGTCCAACTTGTTATGGATGTGGCGAAACAGGCCACTTTAAAAGGGACTGCCCCAAGGCGAGGAATGCTGGGGGAGCAGGGATAGTACTAGCTATAGGCCACGGGGAAGTAGTTGCTGACCCGACAGTGGTGACTGGTACGTTCCTCCTTGATAACTCCTATGCATGCATTCTATTCGATAGTGGAGCGGAGTGAAGCTTCGTAAACCACAAATTTGCTCGCATGCTTAAGCAACAACCACACGCACTTATTGAACAATTCACAGTAGAAATGGCCAATGGGAAAACTGAAAGTACTAATAGCATATACTTAGGTTGTCTTCTAACCTTAGATAATCATTCATTCCCAATCGGCCTTATGCCGGTCTCAATAAAAAGTTTCGACGTTATTATCGGCATGGATTGGTTAAGTCTTCATCGCGCCGACATCATGTGCTACGAGAAAGCAGTCTGTCTAAACCTCCCGTCTAACGAAACCCTTACAGTCTACGGCAACAAACCTGGTGCGAGTCTTCGCATTATATCTAGTATTCAAGCACAGAAATATCTGCGCAAAGAATACCACACATTTCTTGCTCACGTCGTCGACACGAACCTAGAAACGAAAGAACTAAAGAACATCCCAGTAGTGAGCGACTTCCCCAACATTTTCCCAGAAGAACTACCCGGGTTACCTCCGCAACGACAAGTCGAGTTCAGAATCGACTTAGTCCCAGGAGCTACCCCAGTAGCCAAGTCGCCCTACCGTTTAGCACCAGCCGAGATGCAGGAACTCTCTGGTCAACTTAACGAACTGCTCAGCAAGGGCTTTATAAGACCAAGTTTCTCACCTTGGGGAGCACCGGTCTTGTTCGTTAAGAAGAAAGATGGATCATTCCGTATGTGTATTGACTACAGAGAACTCAACAAATTGACGATCAAAAATCGTTACCCTCTGCCACGCATAGATGATCTATTCAACCAACTGCAAGGGGCGAACTATTTTTCTAAGATTGATCTGAGATCCGGATATCACCAGTTACGAGTGCTAGAGGAGGATGTGCCGAAGACAGCCTTCCGAACTCGTTACGGACACTACGAGTTCGTGGTGATGCCATTCGGATTGACTAATGCGCCCGCAGTCTTCATGGATCTGATGAATAGAGTATGCCGACCTTACTGAGATCAGTTCGTCATCGTTTTCATTGACGACATCCTGATCTACTCCCGAAGTAAGAAAGAGCATGGTCAGCACCAAAGACGCCTACAGAAATTCGTCAATTTTTAGGTCTCGCTGGCTACTATCGCAGGTTCATTCAGAACTTCTCCCGAATAGCGAAACCTCTTACGACTCTGACCCAGAAAGGCGTGGCCTTTGACTGGGAAGAGAAGCAAGAAAGAGCGTTCCAAACGCCCAAACGAGCCTTGTGCACCGCACCAATACTATCCCTTCCAGAAGGAATAGAAGACTTCGTAGTCTATTGCGATGCATCAAATCAAGGGCTCAGATGTGTTCTGATGCAGCGAGGTAAGGTCATCGCCTACGCCTCGAGGCAGTTGAAGACACACGAAGTTAACTACATGACCCACGATCTTGAACTAGGAGCAGTAGTGTTTGCTCTGAAGATCTGGAGACATTACCTGTATGGAACGAAGAGCACTATCTTTACCGACCACAAGAGTTTACAACATATTTTTGATCAGAAGAAGCTCAACATGAGACGACGACGGTGGGTCGAGCTACTCAGTGATTACGAATGTGATATTCGTTATCATCCGGGTAAAGCCAACGTAGTAGCAGACGCCCTAAGTCGGAAGCAATATTCTGGTCGCAAAGTCAAGTCATTATCAATAACCATCCATTCACACCTGACTAAGCAAATTCAGGCGGCTCAACTTGAGGCCATGAAACCTGAAAATGTGTCGAGTGAATCCCTTAGAGGAATGGACACGAATTTAGAAGCCAAGGGTGACGGAACTTTATATTTCATGAACCGGATCTGGACACCGAAACACGGTGGTTTCCGAGACTTGGTCATGACCGAGGCGCACAACACTCGGTATTCCGTCCACCCAGGTTCAGATAAGATGTATCTGGATCTTAAAAAGCTATACTGGTGGCCTAATATGAAAGCAGAGATTGCTACCTTCGTAAGTAAATGCCTTACTTGCGCAAAGGTTAAGGTCGAGTACCAGAAGCCCTCTGGTTTACTGCAACAACCAGAGATCCCGGAATGGAAGTAGGAGCGGATCACTATGGATTTCATAACCAAGTTGCCCAAGACGACGAGTGGATTTGACACCATATGGGTCATCGTTGATAGATTGACCAAGTCTGCACACTTCCTGCCTATCAAAGAAACCGACAAGATGGAGAAACTTACGAGAACATACATTAGGGAAATTGTATGGTTGCATGGTGTACCTATGTCCATTATCTCCGATAGAGATAGTAGGTTCACCTCAAGATTTTGGCAATCACTACAACGTTCCCTAGGAACAAGGCTGGACATGAGCACAGCCTACCATCCACAGACCGACGGACAGAGTGAGAGGACCATCCAAACACTGGAAGATATGTTGCGAGGCTGTGTGATTAATTTTGGGAAGGCATGGGATACTCATTTACCCCTTGTCGAATTTTCCTATAATAACAGTTATCACACGAGCATCAAGGCTGCTCCATTCGAAGCTCTCTACGGCCGGAAGTGCAGATCCCCTTTGTGCTGGGCTGAGGTGGGTGATACCCAATTAGCAAGAGGGCAAGCTTCCGACAGTACTCTCACTGGTCCGGAAATCATTAGGGAAACGACAGAGAAAATCGTTCAGATCCGTGAACGATTGAAAGCCTCTAGAGACCGACAGAAGAGCTACGCCGATAAACGAAGAAAACCTTTGGAATTTCAGGTGGGAGACCGAGTCCTTCTCAAATTCTCACCCTGGAAAGGCTTGATACGCTTCGGCAAGCGTGGGAAGCTTAATCCGAGGTACATAGGGCCTTCCGAGATTCTTGCCAGAGTCGGCCCCGTAGCTTACAAACTCGACCTACCCGACACACTTCGTAGCATACATTCTACATTCCACGTATCTAACTTGAAAAAGTGTCTGTCCGACGAGGCTCTCATCATCCCACTCGACGAGATCGAGATCAACGAGAGCCTCAACTTCGTGGAAGAACCTATAGAGATTATGGACCGTGAGGTCAAGCAGACGAAACAAAGCCATATCCCTATCGTGAAGGTTCGCTGGAACGCCAAGCGAGGACCGGAATTCACTTGGGAACGCGAAGATCATATGAAGTTGAAATATCCTCATCTTTTCGCTTAATTATTTGTAACTCTTATTTGCTTAAATTCTAATTTCGGGACGAAATTCCCTCTAACAGGGAGATGATGTGACAACCCGAAATTTCCATTTGTACGAACATTATCTATTCAATAGAAGCTAGTCCAGTTTCAGTGATTTTCATACTTTTCTGAACCAGTTTGTATACATTAGGGTTAATGTTTAAGGAGATATCAGGAGAGTGGATGCTCCTGGTTTTGTGAAATTTGAGCATTTCAAGTTTCATCATGTTACAGTCCCATATCCGGAATAAAAATATTTTCTGCCAAAATATTCCAGGACTATAAATAGTTTTCTGAATTAAATTAATTCATTATTCACAATTCCAAATAGAGAAAAGCCATATTCTCTCTGATGGATCTTCGGGTTTTCATCCCAGATTGTGAGTCTACTTTACTAAATATGTTTCAATACTTGTTAGATGTTTTATAACATCAATTACATGTTTAGATTACAAGATCCGAGAGTTTACCGCCCAAGAACGTTCTTGGGAAGTAAACTCCAAAATGGAGCTTTAAGGCAACCTAGACCCATTCTCTTGTTAAGCAACTTATTAAGGACCTTGTGTATGATCTTTAGAGACTAGAAAACATCCAAGAAACCCAAGTAATAGGATTTTACGGCCGAGAACTTCTCTTGGGCCGTAAACCCCTTTTCAAGGGCATTTTATGCCCTAAACTACCCCTAATGCTTAAGGACTTAAACCCTCAAATGCTTGTACCTATTTTAGACATCAAAACACTTCAAAATCATAAGTTTATAGGAGTTTACGGCCAAGAACCTCTCTTGGGCCGTAAACCCCTTTTCGAAGGGCTAAATGCACCACAAACATCCCTAAGGCTTTAAGACAATTACCATTGAACACCTAGGACTTGAATGGGGAGTAAAAGACATCAAGAACATCCCTTAAAGGGATTTTACGGCCAAGGAACACCTCTTGGGCCGTAAACTCCAAGTGAAAGCCTAATTGTGTGCCTCTTGTCCCCATTAGCCTTAGATAAAATCATGGAAGCTATCCTTGATGTGCAAGTGCCTCAAAACAATTAAAAGCCATCACCCCTTAGGAGTTTACGGCCGTAAACTCTAGGGTATATGGACTATAGGCCGTAAACTCCCCTATGGAGCATTCTAGGGCCTTAAACTACTTCATGTCTTATTCCAACAAAGCTAGGAGTGTTCTAGGACCAAGATAACACCTTAAAACACCCAAAACCACCAAGTGAGGAGTACACGGCCATAAACCCATGAGTTTACGGCCGTAAACTCCAAAGGGTGGGGTTTGTTGGGTGGTGAACTCTTATGCAAGGCCATTTGATGTTTCAAACCCTTTTGCCTTGTCCCGTAGCAACATAGATGCAACCATTAGGACCTTAAACACTTATAAAAAGTGTTTACATGTTCCTAAGTGTTTTAACTTATTTATTAAGTTATTATTTGTCTAATTAGTTATATATATGCTTATTATATGATAACTAGGCTCGTGCGTGTAAACAAGTCTCCGTTTGCCACCTAGCATGGTATCCGACACTGCGATTCGTACAGCTCACCACAAGTGAGTTCATACCCCTTGAATCAACCTTTGAAATGATTTTAAACGTTTTAAATACTTTATGGGGGGGGGGGGGGGGGAATACAAGTCTAATACTTATAGTTATTGCTTCAATCACATGTGATTGCATTTAATCACATGTGATTAATAAGTAGGAAAACAATGATTTTTACCACTGTTCAAACTGTTTATCAAACTGCTTTACTTTGAAATGTTTTACAAACTCTTTTACTATCCAAACTTATTTACAGACTGTAATTTCAAACAAATGTTTCTTAAATCGTTTTATCAACTTATGCCTTCAAATTGTATTATAGATTGACATCAAGCCGATCTTCTCTTGAAATTATATTTATCTTTCAAATGTCTTTTCAAAACTTATTTATGCCTTTATATTATCAATTGCATGCCCATATATGTATAGATATATAAATAGTGCTTAAAGGGCTTAGGAAGGCCATCCGCCCTATTTCCTTTTTCTCGATTTGGATGTGGTCTGGTGGGATTTCGAGTGATCATCCGAAGGTCGTTTCCATATTACTTATATATCATATATACATATATAGACATAAAAGTACTTCCATATTCATACTTATCAGTACATCAATAGTTAGTTACCATCGGGGTAACACAGGAACATATACAGCTATACTAGAAACAAGTACATATACAGCTATACTAGAAACAAGTACATATACAGCTATACTAGAAACAAGTACATATACAGCTATACTAGAAACAAGTACATATGCAGCTATACTAGAAACAAGTACATATGCAGCTATACTAGAAACAAGTACATATACAACTATACTAGAAACATGAGCATATACAGCTATACTAGAAACATGAACATATACAACTATACTAGAACGAGAAACATTACATATACATGAATACGTTAACAATTGTGATCCACTGTGTCGGAGCATGCCTTAAATGTCAAGGCCCGAGTTGTAGCCAAAATTCTCTTGGAGGGAGAGCGTGAGTTTGCGTATAGATCTATACTGGATTGACTATCCTACACCTTGCTGCTAGCTACAGCCGGACTTGCAGGTCTGCGGGTGCCAAACGTCATTTTTATTACGACCATTCATTATGTCGTAGTTACCAGTCGATAGTATGGTGCAATTTATCACATTATACCTTAATATAAATCCGTTTAAGGTAGAAATTAGTACAACAGTAGTTCTTATTATACAATACTACAGTACTACAATGATTTACCCATTACATATTTTAGTGATAACCTCACTTAAGCATTAATGTACATACTATATTTTATTAAATGATAGTTACACTTGGGAAATCACATACTTTAAGAACGAACGAGTATACAAAACATCTAAGCCTTGGTAGAAGGTTACTTTAATAGAAAATATGGGTTTTTCTAAGAGATTCAAACTTTTACAAACACTTTCAAACACTTACATACATTTTTCAACTTATACTTGCGACAGGTTCAAACGTTTTGACAACAAACATTGACACTAAAATACTTATGAACTCACCAGCTTAATGCTGATAAACTCTTTCAAAATAACTTGTATTCTCAGGTCATCAGTAGACAGGTACCGAGGCCAGCTTTTGAGAAGATGGAGTGCATTGAAGACTCATCTCATATTATTTTGTTTTACATTATTTTGGTGTCTATAACTGTACAGAACACGCTTGTATTGAAATTATATCTTTAATGCAATGGATGATGTTGTTTGCTTATTTACATTTACTGTGTTGTGATACAGCTTTTGAGAACATACCTACTTCCTGAATAATTTAATTGGTTAAGAACAATCAAATTATTTGAACGGGCCACAGTCATTCATATGTTAGGAGTAGGTATGAATGAAGACTGTCGTGAATTGGTGTGTGGATTGTCTAAAGAGCATTAGACATAAGCAAATGTTTGTGGCAACGTTCATGAGTGCTTATGAATATGAGTTTGAGCATTGGATTAAACCCACTCAGTTGGATCAGTTCATGGATTTGATCACGAGTGATTAGTGAGACGATAACATCTGATATTCTTGAAACCGAGATGTGTGAGTTGTTTCTTGCGAGTCGGTTGCACATTGATAATATGTAAACGCACCAGTAACTTGGTGTTATAAAACATATTGTTGTTTGTGATTTTGTAAGTGAGTGTAAGCGAGCATTGAGTCAAAGCTTATCTGTTCCTTTTATCCAAAGTAGGGTGAAAGCGATATATGTGGGCCCCTCGATGATTTAGTGATGACACCTAAGCGCTTGGCCAAGCCGGGACTAAATTGATGTGTTCAATTATATTCTGTTGTCAGTCGTCATAAATCTGAATTCGGGAAACAACACATAAATAGAGCGAATGATTTAGATCCATGTCTCAGTCTATACGAAATTATCAAGAATGGAGGAATATATGATCCCTTATCTAAAGGACACGCATATCTGATAAGATCAGAGTTGACAGCGGATTTAGAAAGCTAAGATTGCAGATCAGGATCTGAAGTCATACGCGGAATAGTTATTAGACTTATCCAAGTGGGAGACTGTTGGATTAGTGTCTAAGTCCATAATTATTTTGGTATGTACTTGACCTGATGATGCATGTTCCTTTTGGGTTGCCTTCACCAAAGCAACTTGATAGGATGAATTATGGAGAGAAAGAATTAAATATGATTTATTAATATATTATGAGAATAATATATTAAAGGAGAAATCATATTATTTAATTAATATTAGTCAAGAATTAATAAGAATTAAGTTTGTGGCTAAAAGATATTAATTAAACTTAAGGGACTAGAATTGTAATTATAAGATAATTGCAATTTGGCTATGGATTACCTTATAATATAAGGTTGGACGAACTCTATGGGAAACCCATTAGAAATCGTCCAAGGGCCTTTAAGGAAGGAGTCCATGGGTTGCTTAGGGCTTAAGCATCCCAATTAGGGTTTCCTTGTTTGATAACCCTAATAGCTTCACTATTTAAAGATCCCTAGAGCACCAAAAACGTGGGAAAGTAATTACATAGGGTTTTGGACGGCTTTTGGGTGTCTCCTTCTCTTCTCCTCTTCATCCTCTTGCTCTTGGTGTTTGTGAGCCATTAGAGGAGTGACATTTGTGACTCTAAGCTTTCTAAAGTCAATACAAGAAGGAATTGAGATTGTTATTACTATATAACAATCAAGGTATGATCTAAACCCTTATTCATATGTTATATTGATTAGATCTAGGGTTTTAAGTCTTGGATTAAAAACATGTACAATAGAGAAACCTAGATCCAAGCTTTAGGGTTTGCATGAGCACATAGGATGTCTTTTGGCTAAAACCCTTTAGTGCTTTCAGAGCCTAGATTGGTTTCTATTGTATTGATGCACATTTGATCGAAATCAGCACTGAAAATCGAAATTTTTGGGTTCTGAGTGTTTGACTCGCTGAGTCACTTGGTGCACTCGCCGAGTCTGGTGTACTCGATGAGTCTAAGTCCAGACTCGACGAGTCGAAACGTCTGACAGCTAATTTCCGCGATTTTCTTCCTGTTTTAGCTTTGGATAATTACCATAAACATATTTTTGTTATAAATCCGAATTTTAGCAATATTTGGTGATTATCCTTACCTAAATAGAAGATAATTGTCAAAATTTAGATAATCACTTGTTTTATTAGATAAAAATTGATTATTTGTAATTTAGATCTGAATTATCTTGTGAAAAGTTTTAATTTTTCCCCTTTAGGTTTTATAGTTTAAATTTGAACTTAATAGTTTTGTTTTGAAATTTAAATAGTTAAAACCCTAATGTTTTGAATAGTTTCAAAATTTGCCCTCAAGTTTTGGAATTTAAATTTTGATTAAAAAGTTTGATTTTGAAATATTTAAATTCTAAACCCTAATGTTTTGAAATATTTCAAAACTTGCCCTCAAGTTTTGGAATTTAAAAGTTGATTAAAAGTTTAATTTAGAAATGTTAAATTCTAAAACCCTAGTATAGTTTTGAAAAGCTCAAATCACACCCTTATGGTTTTATTAATTAATTAAGGCGTATAATTAAAAGAAATTTAGAAAATCCATATGGTTTTGGTGTACAATTTAATTAAATTAAAAGTATAATTAGAACACCTAGTATTTTAAAAGTGTAAAATACACCCAATACTATATATAACATTAAAAGTCTAACATTATATATATGTATGAGTAAAAGTCAGTCTTACCGTTAGTAGGCCTCATTCACGAAGCTGGTCTATAAGGGATGTTTAAGGAAATTCCCTATAAAATGGCGATTGAATGGGTATCCACTCTTACCCACCGCACTCTTGACTAGTGGAAGGTCGTTAGCTGAACGGGTAGGATAGTACAGAAACCTTCCATTATAAGTATAATGAAGTATAAAAGTAACTAAATGCTTTCATAAAATTCCCAATCTTAGTTACTTTAGGCAAAAGTGAATTGATGCAATTCCATGAAATTACACTTTGTGCCCTTGCGAAGACGTTAGTGGAGCGTGTGTGGTTAACCGACACAATAAATGGTTCTAAGCAAAGGTAGAAAATGGTGACTCAATGTTTGTCATAGTTTGGTGGAGTGTGTGTGGTTTACCGGCACATCGAATAGGTGAATGTAACATGTGGGGGCACCATGTAGATTTGCATGGTTATTCACACCCACTTTGTGATCCTCGGCATCCCAGTCACAAACTAGAGGGGCATATCGAGATTAAAACATGCCATTGAAAAGTTCAATGAATATCAAAGGATTTAGGAGTTTTCAATACATTTAAAACTTAATCTGTTTTTCGTATTTCATGGTGGAAAATTAGTGAATCGTCATTCACTTACCTTCAAATGTTCTGCAATTAGGGTTACAACATTCCTCTCCCGAGTTGTAGAATATTGTGTTGGGTCCTAGCCTTAGTACATCATTTGGGTGATTTACTAAGGACTCAATAAATCAACTAACTTGAATTCGTTTTCTCCCTTTTTGTAGATGTCAAAGTACAACAACTATGGTCTTCCCAAATCCCGTGGAACAAGCATTCCACATGAAGATGATATTCCACGATTCGATCAGGGAACAAGAAATCGTGCTTCACTTCCTTCACCTCCTCCTGTTATTCTCCCTAACCCACAAGATCGAAGAATTGAAAGGTTCAATGTCACTAAATCCCTATTGGAAATGAAACATGAAGATGGTAAACCCGTGTGTGCCCACATTCTAGGAATGAAATCACACATCGATAAGTTGATAATGTTGGGTGCGTCATTCCCAGATAAGTTGGCTGTGAACTGGGTTCTGCAGTCACTTCCTTTATCATATAACGAGTTCAAAAGAAAGTATTATATGATGGATCATGACGAAAACCTCATGGACCTAACTTACATGCTCATTGCTACTGAATCAGAAATGATTTGGCAAAGCAATGGAGCGTATTTGTTGGGAAAGTCAACCAACCATGCTTCCAAGGACGTTCTAGGAGAACCGACCTACGTTTGCTGCCAAGAGAAAGGGCGTTGGATACAAGTCTGCCCTAAGACCCTGAAGAGTCCAGAAGATGGGAGAGTCAAAGAGTTTGGCTATGCTTCAGGTAAAATCTACTATCTACCTCCATTAAGTTCCTATTCGTTGATTCTTAATACATGATGTGATAAGATTGCATTTGAATGTTTTACAGGATCAATGAAAAGAAGAGGAAGCTTGATGAAAGAGCAAGATGAGTCTAATCACGAAGAAATGGATCTTGATCTCATGGATTCGAAGATTAGATTTTGAGCTTAGAAAGTTATGATAGAGTTGTTAGAAATATTTATTACATAGTTTTTTCAATTGATTTTGCATTGTAAGGATAAAATGTTTTCCGCTGCTTTTATAACTAAAATAAATTTTGGTTTGACTCATTTATTTATTTATTTATTTCCTTGCAATAAAATCGTTATGAAAAAAAATTGATGTTTGCATATTTCTACAACAAATGGATGTAATTCTTAATCATGTTAATTGTGGAAATGTCGAGAATTTACCAAATAGGGAGAGTTTCTCATCGCCCAAGTTTCAATTGGACAGAAACTTGGAATCATGCAACTTGGTTGCACGATGAATGAGAAATTTCATATTTGGAAATTAGACTAAGTCGTTGACAAAGTGTCAAGTGAAGGACTAGGAGATCGAGTACACAAAGTTGTGTGTTGATCAAGTCCACCACAAGAGTAACAAAGATATTCGTCATGATTCACTAAATGTTTAGTAAATATGATTATACTTATAAGATTAAGTGTAATTCTGAATTGATTGAAAAGGTTTAAATCAATAGCAGAACGAATAAGAAGAATCAAGTAGGCAGAAAGATAAAAGTTTCTCTATTCTAAGAAGAAAGGAGAGTACCTTTTATGTTTTATGATAGGTCTTAATGATTAAGAACCATATCTAAATTGATCCTCTAAGTGAGTCTTTGTGCAATTGTATGTCTAAGAAGAGGAATTGAGAATTGAAGAAATGGTTAAATCAAGAAGTCAATCATACTTCGTTCCAATACAAGTCTTAAAGTTAAGATTGTAACATTGAGTGACAAGTCTTAAGAAGGTATATAATATTCATCAAGTGTAGAATTTGGAAAAAGGATTTTCTTATTTTCATACATTTGAAATTGGAAAGTTGTGATGTCTTGGATAAGAAAAAGACCAACTAGGACCAATTTTATGAAGTGTTTTGTCTTGATAAAAGCTACACTAACTCTTGAATATTAGTTTGTCAAGAAATGTTTATTGACAAGAGAATCTTATATGTCAAGGAGTCAGTGGGAGTCTCAATGGTCTTGAAAGGTTTCAAGAACAAATCAAGAATAAACCTTATCGATCATCACTAGCACACGAGTTGAGGGTTACAACCTATCGTGTTGACATTATCTTGTTTCTGTGCCGTTCCAATTGGGTTAATTATGCATGGAAGTTCTATGAGTTTTCAGTTGAATGCATAAAAGGCAAGGACCTTGATCAATGAAAAATACATTGATAAGAAAGGGTGATCTGCTTAACTACTTGGAAGACACGGTGGGCAGTTGTGTTACCGTAAGGCAAGAGATCAATATTGAAAAAGTTCCGTCCATAAGAGTTTGGATTTGTCGTAAACTTTGTTTTTTTGACAAATTCACATGGATAGGAACAAATACACCATTACAATCTAAGTTTCATAAGATTCCCTCCTTCATGAAAAGTGACTGTGAGGAAAGGCTTTCACTAAGAAAGATTTTAAGAAGATTGTGATTGTGAAATTGTATTCTCGAATTCGATTAAGGTTACTGTATCCCTTTCCATGATTCGAATTGTGAGATCTGGCAATTAGTCTGAATTGTTTAAGACACACACATGAAGTATCTAAGGCAAAGGTGTATATGTTTATAAAGCCTTGATAAAATATTATCAAAGCATTGGTTATTAGAAATAAGAACTTAAAGAAATTCAATAGGCATTGTTTTTCTGAAAGTTAAGCTGTTTCTAAATACGTGTCAAAGCTAGTGGGAGCATAAGTGTTATGTTTATAATAATCATCGTGATAGTGGGAGCATAAATGTTATGATTGTATGATTATTAAGGCAAGTATTGCAAGTTAGCAATATTAATTATAGAAAACAAGAGTCATACTTTGCAAAGTTGTAAGGGTTGAATAGTTTTTTTGCTATAATTAAGGGAGAGAATATTATGCCTCATTTCAAATCTAAAAGCTTAGGTTGTGGAATGTTAATAAATTTAGTCAAGGATACATAGCACGTTCTTAAATTTCGATTATGATTTCGGCATTCCTCTTCATATTTCGAATTGTTAGAACGTAGCACATAGAATATCATGGCAGAAGATTGATAAAGTATCAAAGCTTTATGTAAGACATTATCCATCGTGTCCCATACGCTTCGGGTATAGGATCGATTGTAAATGCTATAATATTTGACCATTCTAAAATTTTCCAAATGTCTAGCGTATTTAGAGGGAAAAGGACAAGAATTGGTTTTGACTAAGATAATTAAACAACTATCAAAGGACAATCCAAAGTTCGCCGAGGATTGGTCACTTGTGAGTAGTTGGAAGTATAGTATTGGATGGACCATATTGACTCTATTATGAATAGATAAGATTCTATTAAGCATGATTTTTCATATGGAAATATGGAAGTGTTTCCATATTGGGAGTTGGATATTGAGAATCTATGTCTAGATTAGAAACTTTTATGCAAAAGGATGTTCAAAGGAATGTACTTTGAGTGATAGACATCATATCTATGGAATTGTCTTGTAACAATCCCCGATAGAGGACTTTGTAATTTCGTTAGCAATAGTCATTGTGACTTTTGTGCTATGACATTACGAAAGGATCATTGTATAAAATGTTAGAATCTATCATATTCTATAAGTGGCAAGCATTTGATATTCTTTCACTTGTGGAAAGTATTAGGAGTTGTGAAATGAGTATGACTGGAAATGTGTTCATTTGATCTATTTCGCAAAGCAAGAACCGTATGTAAACATTGTGTGAATGCTAAGATCATGGGATAAGTGTGGTAAGTAATTCAAGTAAGAAGTTGATTACCCGAAACGACAAATAATAAGTAATCGATATGGTGATAAATAAAAGGTGTTTTATTTGTACTCAAAGGTTAAGTCCATATGGGATTAGTATTATTCTTGTGTTTCACTTTGCATGTTTTGACTTCCTGAATAATTTAATTGGTTAAGAACAATCAAATTATTTGAACGGGCCACAGTCGTTCATATGTTAGGAGTAGGTATGAATGAAGACTGTCGTGAATTGGTGTGTGGATTGTCTAAAGAGCATTAGACATAAGCAAATGTTTGTGGAAACGTTCATGAGTGCTTATGAATATGAGTTTGAGCATTGGATTAAACCCACACTCAGTTGGATCACTTCATGGATTTCATCACAAGTGATTAGTGAGACGATAACATCTGATATTATTGAAACCGAGATGTGTGAGTTGTTTCTTGCGAGTCGGTTGCACATTGATAATATGTAAACGCACCAGTAACTTAGTGTTATAAAACATATTGTTGTGTGTGATTTGGTGAGTGAGTGCAAGCGAGCATTGAGTCAAAGTTTATCCGTTCCTTTTATCCAAAGTAGCGTGAAAGCGATATATGTGGGCCCCTCGATGATTTAGTGATGACACCTAAGCGCTTGGCCAAGCTGGGACTAAATTGATGTGTTCAATTATAGTCTGTTGTCAGTCGTCATAAATCTGAATTCGGGAAACATCACATAAACAGAGCGAATGATTTAGATCCATGTCTTAGTCTATACGACATTATCTAGAATGGAGGAATATATGATCCCTTAGCTGGGAATAAATTGATGAGTTCAATTATAGTCTGTTGTCAGTCGTCATAAATCTGAATTGTGGCTAAAAGATATTAATTAAACTTAAGGGACTAGAATTGTAATTATAAGATAATTGCAATTTGGCTATGGATTACCTTATAATATAAGGTTGGACTAATTCTATGGGAAATCCATTAGAAATCGTCCAAGGGCCTTTAAGGAAGGAGTCCATGGGTTGCTTAGGGCTTAAGCATCCCAATTAGGGTTTCCTTGTTTGATAACCCTAATAGCTTCACTATTTAAAGATCCCTAGAGCACCAAAAACGTGGGCAAGTAATTCCTTAGGGTTTTGGATGGCTTTTGGGTGTCTCCTTCTCTTCTCCTCTTCATCCTCTTGCTCTTAGTGTTTGTGAGCCATTAGAGGAGTGACATTTGTGACTCTAAGCTTTCTAAAGTCAATACAAGAAGGAATTGAGATTGTTATTACTATATAACAATCAAGGTATGATCTAAACCTTTATTCATATGTTATATTGATTAGATCTAGGGTTTTAAGTCTTGGATTAAAAGCATGTACAATAGAGAAACCTAGATCCAAGCTTTAGGGTTTGCATGAGCACATAGGATGTCTTTTGGCTAAAACCCATCAATTTGACCATTCTAAAATTTTCCAAATGTCTAGCGCATTAAGAGGGAAAAAGGACTAGAATTGGTTTTGACTAAAATAATTAAACAACTATCAAAGGACGATCTAAGGTTCGCCAAGGATTTGTTGCTTGTGAGTAGTTGGAAGTATAGTATTGGATGGACCATGTTGACATTATTTTGAATAAATAAGACTCTATTTAGAATGAGTTGACATATGGAATATATGGAAATGTTTCCATATTGAGAGTTGGATATTGAGAGTCTATGGCTAGATTAGAAACTTTTATGCATAAAGGATGTTCAAAGGAATGTACTTTGAATGTGAGACTTCGCGTCTATGGAATTGCCTTGCAACAATTTCCGATAGAATACCGTGGAATTTCATTAGCGAAGTCTTGGTGACTTCTGTGCTATTACATTACGAAAGGTCGTTGCATAAAATGTTAGAATCAGACATATTCCAAAAGTGGAAAGAATTTGTTTTTCTTACACTAATGTTGAGGATTGGGAATTATGAAATGAGTTTCATTGGAAAGGTTTTCAATTGATCTATTTCACAAAGTAAGGATCATAGGTAACATAGTGTGCATGCTCGTAGCATGGAACAACTACTATTGTAATTCAAGTAATAAGTTGATTATCCGAAAAATTAAACAATGAATAATGAGTAGTCAATATGGTGTTTAAATAAAAGTGTTTTATTTACGCTCAAAAGTTTTGGGGCCATATAGGATTAAGTATTATTGTTGTGTTTCATTTTGCATGTTTTGACTTCCAGAATAACTGAGTTATTCGAACCTCCACATTTGGTCATACGCTGGAAGTAGGTATAAAGGAAGATTGTCATGAATCTGTCTGTAGATTATCTGAAGTGTTTAGACATAACACAAGTTTCTTGCAGAGTTCATGAGTGCTTTGATAAGATTAGAGTATTGGATCAAATCCTCGCTCACGAGAATCACTTCATGGATTTTATCACGAGTGATTGTGAGAAGATAATATTGTATACTCTTGAAACCGAAGTGTGTCAGTTGTTATTTGCTGGTCAGTTGCACATTGATGATAAGTAAATGCACCAATAACTTGGTGTTATAAAACATATTGTTGTGTGTGATTCGATGAGTGAGTACAAGTGAGCATTTGATTCGAAGTTTATCCATTCCTTTTACCCAAAGTGGGATAAAAGTGATATTTGTGGGCCCCTCGATGATTTAGTGATGACACCCTAAGCGCTTGGCCAAGCCGAGACTAAGTTGATGTGTTCAATTGTAGTCTGTTGTCAGTCGTCATAAATCAGATGTCGGGAAACAATACATAGACATAGAGAATGATTTAAATCCATGTCTTGTGTCTATACGATATCTTGAGAATGGAGGAATATATAATCCTTTATCTAAAGGACACGCATATCTGATAAGACTAGAGTTGACAACGGCTTTTGAAAGCTACGATTGTTGATCAGGTTCTGAAGTTATGCAAAATAATTATTAGACTTATCCAAGTGGGAGACTGTTGGATTAGTGTCTAAGTCCATAACTATTTTGATATGTACTTGACCCAATTATGAGCATGGTCCTTTAGGGTTGTGATAAGTTAAAAACTAACTTGAAGATCAATTAGATCTATAAAACAGGTAAAGAAATAAACAAGTAAATAACAAGAACACAATAATGGATCAAACGATGTCGAATGATTAATAAATAATCCTCAGAAGAGCTCGATAAAGAACTACAACTGTAGAGGATTAGGGTTTACAAGAACGATAAAGAATATAAACTGTGAACTAACATGCATGCAAGCACATTATTATATAGTAAACCCTACATGCTCACGGTTGGACAGGCCCAAACCGGAGTACAAAACATTAGACTATAAACCGAGCCCAATGATGCAATACAAAATAAAGCTACGCTACCCAACAATCTCCCCCTTTGCGTCAATTGGAGCGAGATCATTACTTCTTGCTTGGGCCAGCTGTAGCAGGAACCTTCTTCTTTACAGTCTGAAACAGACGCGAGATAAGAGCAAGTATCGTCTGTCTGAATTGGATGTACCACTGAATCATGTCGTTGAAGTATTTGATATCATCCGATGTATTCTCTTTACACCGATGGATGATCCCCAGCACATGCTCTAGACAAGCAGTGGTATAAAGATGTTTATCCGCTAAGGCAAAGAGACATTTCTATCCTTCAGCCCTAGTAAACATGACCGAATTTCGCCTTGGGTCAATCTTTCCCATCTTCATCTGGTTCAGATCACTAGCCGAGCCAACATGAGAGATCTTCGGTTTCTTCTTGAAGACATTGGCAATACATCCTTTTGAGATGGTCTATGATCGGACCATATTCAGCTTCATTCGTCAAGAGGATGTTGTGCAGAACGATCCAGTCATGGGGGTTGAGGTTCGTTAGATCTGTTAAAGATATGAGATGTTCGGTTTTGGCAGACCCTCGAATCACCCTGAACCGAACGTTGATGAATCTACCTTCGGTGTATGGCTTCAAAACCCGAACGTTGACGATCTTCTGAGCGCTCTAGGTTTGATACTGTGGTTGAGCGGCCTTCAGATAGAACTCGATTAATTCCCGATCAACCTCCGGATGAGGATGAGGGACTTCAGCAACGTTGGCGAAGGCGTGGAAGATAAACGCCTTTCGGGGTTAAGGGCATGTCGAACTGCGAGTCGACAGAGTTGTAGCAGTCGAAGGAGATCACCGGTTCGAGCCATAGGATGCTCGGAGTATCGATTGCCTCCTTAATCATTCTCTCTCGAGTCCAAGCAGGGAAAAGAGTCTTCCTGCTCTCGAGGAGATCGTGGGCTTCTTTTTGTTTGCGTTCAGCTTCTCGCGCCACATGAACATTGTCATCATCAACATTGCGACTATTTTTGCGTTTCAGCAAGTCGGCAATGGTTTCTTGATCATCTTCCTCTTCACCCTCAGCTATCTTCATTCGTTTATCCTTCACACCCGGACCAGAAGTTTGACTAGTAGGAGGAGGTTCGGTTGTGTGAGCAGCTTTTGGAGCCTTCCTCTTTTTAGGAGAAGGGCATTTAGCCCTTTTGGTCACTTACTTCCCTTTGTCTGCCTTTTTGCCTCTTGAAACAGGCTTATCAGCATCGTGAATGGACTTGAGCATCTCCTACGTGAGTTCCCTCGGACCTGACTGCCTAAACTCCTTGTAAGTCCGGATGATCCTGCTGTCACCTGGAACATCACCGTACATGGTCTCCAGAATGGAACCAATGAAAGAGAACTTCGATGCATCTGAGACGATGATCTTCGTGGTATGGAATGTACCAATCGAAGACATCGATGCACCGGCAGCAGTGGGGACATCGTACTTATCCATCGGCCATTTAGCAACGATGGTCCAAAACCTGGCATACGACACCTCAGAATGTCGTGGAGAGGATGATAAACTCTGGATGAGTTGTTGCCAGAGAACCAACCCATAGTCGACGTTGACGCCGTTGTAAACTCCGTACATGATGGAGAGGAAGAGTCAACTGGAGCCGTCTGAACCGGAGCTCCGTTCTGAGAGACCCTTGAAGAGGACAGTGAACATGCCGTTCCATTGTGGCGGCAAACACGATTTTTTAAACTTTGCGACGGAGGTGAGCGCCTCCGTGTACCCCATGTTATAGAACATGTTGAAGAGATGGCCCAACGGAATTGTCTCCGGATTAACCCTAGAAGGGTCAGCAGCAAACCCTAGCAATGAGCCAAATCGTTGCCTGGAAATCAAGGCTTTGTGATCAGAAACCTCGAAGAAGATTCTATCGACTGCTTTGTCATAATGTGCAGTCGATAGATCTGCGATAAAAGCTCCATGGGCACTGATTCCACCCGTGAAAGTGCAGGTGCGATAGGGGAATACTTCAGGCACTCTATGATCGGGAACATGTAGGAGTCGTACGCCTGAGGGGTTAAATCGATCACCAAACACTGTTGAGGGCGAATGGGAAGGATGTGGGAAGTAGCATGAACGGACGATGATTCTGCCATTGTTTAAGTTGGGAAGAAGATGATGAACAGTTAGGTTTTTAGGGAATTTTGCTCTCTGGGAAATTTTGATGCAGTAAAGAGGTAAAAGGGAGAGGAGGTCGCCTTTTATAGTGGTTTGCATGAGAGAGAAAAATCTGTGCAAATCTTCTATCGAAATACGAAAGGTTTTCCCCGGAATTTGACTGATGCATGACAGTTAAGGTAAGCGATGATCACGCATGAGAGAGAGTGTCGGATTCCTTGGAACATGCCACCCAACAAGCGCCGTTTCGGAAGAAACCATTTCAAATTCACACGTGCCTTGCGGTGCCAGAGAGGAACCGCTTCAAAATTACACACGCGTCCACGATGTCAGTTAAGGAGTAAACGTTTCAAAATCGCATGTGTTCCCTTTTTACCGCCGTTTGAAATTCAATCCATTAGACTCCCGCCTGAGTCAGCAACCCTTCATCTTATCCTTGTAACGGCATCTTTTGAATAATACGCCCACGTGGATGAATTTTGACCACGTCTTTATTATTAATCACCAATTCAAGGAAAAAGCCTGAAATTATTAGAACCAGAATTTTGGAAAATTAAAGATTTTCGTGCTAAGGGTGTAAAAAGAAAAGAAATAAAGCAAATCGTTTTAGGAATAAATGTGATGTCAATAATGAAACGAAACAAATGATCTCGGGCACGAATCTCTTCCTACAAAGTCAAGAGAGACCTTAAAGTGTTAGTGTGGTTTCCCGTTGAATAACGATCAAACACTTATTAAGAAGTGTTGAAAGGCTTCTTTTAATTAGGCTTTTAGGGTGGCTTTAGCTTTGATTCAACAGTTCTAATCTTGAAATAAGATAGAAAGTGAACAAAGTACTTGTGAGACCGGTGTAGTCTGTTGAACAAGTAGGCATGAAATAATTTTAGAGTAGCTGGTAAATACAAAATCTCAACAAAAAAATTAAAATTGGATCCCAAGGGAAGAAATGTTATGGTGTGTAACAATTTCATAGGAATCACACAAAAGAAAAACTTGAAATTTCATGAGGACACGTCCGTCAATTCAGTAGTGAAAACTTGATCAAATTAATTGTTCACCGTCAATTCAGATTTGGTATTGAATTTTAGGTTTCATTCAGCTTGTAGTGGCACGAAACTAAGATCATAAACACAGTTTTTAAGTAACCATAAACCTCAGTGGTAATTTCTGAGAGTCTCAAGGTTTACGTTGATGAAACGAATTTAATGGAGAAATGTAATAGAGATGGTGTAAGAAAGAATAGTACCTCTGCTGTAAAAGAAGGACCAAGCAGAAAACTCTTATCTCATGTGAGAAGAGAGTTAGGTAGCTGTTGATTAGAATAAATGTGATAGCCTAATTAGGAACACATGGTTTGTGTATACCAAGTCATTAAGGCTGTTATTCAGAATCTGATGAGACTTTGGGCACATACAGCAACATGCTTCTAGGGACACTTAACAAATCCATTAAAAATTTCCCCATAATTGAACGAACACACATATAAAAATTAAAGACCAAAAAGTAAATAAAGAACAGAATATTTTTGGAGTTTTTGATATATATATATATATATATATATATATATATATATATATATATATATATATATATATATATATATATATATATATATATATATATATAAAATTAAGAAAGAAAAAAATAAGACTCAGAAAGAAATTAAAAAGAGTTAAAAAAAACTTTGGAAAAAAAAATGGAACCGAACCCGAGCGTTCGGTTGGTTTCGGTTGAGAAAAATTCTGAAAAACCGAACCCGAGCGTTCGGTTGGTTTCGGTTTTGAAAAAATTTTTGGAAAACCGAACCCGAGCGTTTGGTTGGTTTCGGTTTTAAATTTTTTTTGGAAAATCGAACCCGAGCGTTTGGTTGGTTTCGGTTTTGAAAAATTTTGGAAAACCGAACCCGAACCTTCGGTAGGTTTCGGTTTTGAAAAATTTTTAGAAACCAAGGAATTTAGACTTGCAAAAAGGAAATACTTTTGCTAATAAGATAAACAACTTTGTGCAAGAAATTTACAACCAAGAAAACTACCTTTGAAATGATGAGCGAGTACATATTATTCAACCGAACCCGAACATTCGGTTTATTTCACTTCTTACGTTTGAGATCGAGAGGTAGTTTGTGGTACTGATTTTGATTCCATCATACCTAGCCCTTGTAGAATTTTGTTGAATGATGCTTCAGGAAGAGCTTTGGTAAAGACATCAGCCAGTTGATCAGTGCTTCTAACAAAGTGTACTTCAACGTTTCCATCTTCCACATGATCTTTGATGAAGTGATACCTCAGTGCTATGTGTTTGGTTTTGGAGTGTTGCACTGGGTTATGACAGATCCTAATTGCACTTTCAGAGTCGCAATATAGTGGGATCTTTTTCATATTGAGTCCATAGTCTCTGAGTTGACTCTGGATCCAAATCACTTGAGAGGTACAGGATGCAGCTGCAATATATTCTGCTTCAGCTGTAGACAAAGACACACACGTTTGTTTCTTCGAGTGCCAGCTAACCAACTTCCCATCAAGGAATTGGCAGCCTCCAGTGGTGCTTTTCCTGTCTAATCCACATCCTCCAAGGTCTGCATCTGAGTAGGCTTGAACGAAGAAGCCTGAGTTGGATGGATACCATAGACCTAAGGAGGTAGTTCGCTTGAGATATCGTAGAATGTTCTTCACTGAAAGCATGTGAGGTTCGCGTGGGTTTGCCTGAAATCTAGCACAATAACAAACTGAAAACATTATGTCAGGCCTGCTAGCAGTGAGATACATCAGTGAGCCTATCATCTGACGATAAAGCGTAATATCAACAGCCGGTTTGTCCAGGGTTGGAGTGAGCTTGGTGCTGAACGCCATTGGAACTTTGAATTTGGAATCTCCCATCATGCCAAACTTTGCTAGGAGAGTCTTCGTGTAAGCTTCCTGATTGATAAAGATGCCTTCGAGTCCCTGTCTAATATTTAAACCAAGGAAAAAGTTAATAGGACCCATTGAGCTCATTTCAAATTTAGTCTCCATCAGCTTTCTTAACTCAGCCGTTAAGCTGGGATTCGTAGAACCAAAGATGATATCATCGACGTAAATTTGAACGATCATAAGGTGGTTACCTTCCTTCTTGCGAAAGAAGGTGGGGTCAACCGAACCTTGTTTAAATTTGGACATCTTTAAGAATTTAGTCAGCGTTTCATACCAGGCTCTCGGAGCTTGTTTCAGTCCATACACGGCTTTATCCAGAATATAACAATGATTAGGATACCGTTCATTTACGAAGCCAAGAGGTTGCTCCACATACACAGTTTCTTCGAGTTCACCATTGAGGAATGCACACTTGACTTCCATTTGGTAAACCTTAAAGTTTTTGTGGGCAGCATAGGCTAGAAATATTCTAACAGATTCCAGCCTAGCTACAGGAGCGAAAGTCTCTTCATAGATAATGCCTTCCTCCTGACAGTATCTTTTCACGACCAGACGAGCTTTGTTTCGAATTACGTTTCCTTCCTTGTCCATCTTGTTCCTAAAGACCCATTTAAGACCAACAACCGAGGCATCTGGAGGAGTTGGAATAAGGCGCCAGACTTTGTTTCTCTCGAATTCGTTCAGTTCATCTTGCATGGCTTGAACCCAATCAGAGTGATCAAGAGCAGTATTAACTGTCTTTGGTTCAACTTTTGATACGAATGAGTTAAACATGCAGAATTCGACTTTTGAAAACAAGGAAGTCTGTTTTGCCTTGAGTTGCGATCGAGTCAGAACCTTTTCAGATACATCACCAACAACTTGAGAGACAGGATGATCTCTGGTCCATTTGGTGAGAGGTGGGTAGTTTGGATCAAAGGTTGGATCTAATTCAGCATTTATCATTTCTTCTGGTTCGGACTGGCTTTCATAGTCATAAGACATATCAGCTTGCTCCCCCTCGATAGATGAGCTTTCAGGAATGCTTTGAGCTTCAGAGGTTTCTTGTGGTGTGGAGCTTTCGGGCGTTGATGCACCTTCGGATGATGAGGCACTTTCGGTTGGTGAAGTGCTTTCGGTTGGCAAAGTGCTTGGCTCCCCCTCAACTTGTGAGCTTGGCTGGGATGATGATGGTTGATCCTCCCCCTCGACTGAAGCATTGTGTGGTGGAGGCTCAGAAGAGGTTGATCCTCCTTCATTCATTCTTCTTGCAGTGTCTTCGACAATTTGCTTCATATGATCTACCTTGTTGTCTGCTGCGCCTGCTTCTGAGAGAGTGGCTTTCTCTGGTTCATCAAAGAGCTCCATGAACTTCTCGAATAGATTAGCGATCGAGACTGTGGCTTGGCCAGTTTGAGGAAAGATTTCCTCAGTTGTGTCTTCATTGGCCTTTAGCTTTTTGACATAGCTATCATCAAAAGTCACGTAGTAAGTCTCTTCGATTTTCCTCGAACGCTTGTTTAATACTTTATACGCTTTAGAAGTGAGAGAATAGCCTAGAACTATTCCTTCGTCGACTTTAACATCGAACTTGTTACGGTGTTCTTTAGAATTAAAGATGAAACACCGTGAACCGAACACATGGAAAAACTTCACATTGGGCTTCCTGTTGTTGAGAATCTCATAAGGAGTGAGCGTGAATCGCTTGTTGAGATATGACCTGTTCTGTGTAAAACAAGCAGCAGAAATAGCATCAGCCCAAAAATAAAGAGGTAAGGAAGCGAAACTTAGCATGGTTCGGGCTGCTTCACACAAAGACCGGTTTGGTCTTTCGACAATTCCCTTTTCTGCCAGGAATTCTTAGAATTCTCTATTTTTGAATTCCAGGCCATTGTCTCTCCTGACGTTGCGAACGACCTTCTTCAGCTGCACTTCAATCTGCTTGATGAACACTTTTAGCTTGTGAGTCGCTTCAGATTTAAGCTTTAGAAAGAACACCCATGTAAAACGCGAAAAGTCATTAACAATAACAAGAATATACGTGCTACCACCGATGCTTTCGATAGATGATGGACCACACAAATCAATATGAAGTAATTCTAGTGGTTCAACAACTTTAGTGTTTATTATAGAGGGACGACTTTGACGACTCTGCTTCCCCATTTCACATGCAACACACAAATGATCTCTATCGTACTTGAGCAATGGAAGACCTCGAACATGACCTCCAGTAACAAGTTTGTTGATATCTTTAAAGTTGAGATGAGAGAGTCTTCGGTGCCACAGCCAGCTTTCGTCAGATTGTGCTTTGGATAACAGGCAGATAGCTGGGTTTCCTTTGATGGGTTTGAGGTTTAGAGGAAACATTTCTCCTTTACGCTCCGATTTGAGAATAACTATTTTCGTCTTCTTCTCAATTATTTCAGAACCCTCATCGTCGAATGAGACTTTGAGACCGGTACCTCCAACAAGCTGAGATACACTGATGACGTTGTGTTGTAGCCCTTCCACGTATACAACCTTCCTTATCGTGAAATCACCGTTAGTAATCATTCCATATCCTTTTATGGTGCCGAAGGAGTTGTTTCCAAACTTGACGTTTCCACCATTTGAAAGAGACCTGTATTCCCTTAGCTCTTCCTTCCTTCCTGTCATGTGACTCGAGCAGCCACTATCAATGTACCATTCTTTGTCAAACTGCTCGTCACTGATAACCTGCAAAAATTAAGCAGATTTAGGAACCCAAAGTTTCTTGGGTCCACGTGAGCCTTTCACAGGAACGGGAATAGTAAGAGAGATGTCAACAAGGTATGTTCTTTTAATAAGTGTTGTTTCATCTTTCTTTTTGATGGTAAAAACTTTAATTTTATTAGGATTCATTGCTTTCGGTTTTGAATCCTGTTCAACTGAAGAGACCTTCTGTTTTTCTTTTTGTTCTGCTGATGATTGAGATTTTTGAGAAGGAGTAGAATGGGATTTAGAACGAGATGGAGAGGAATTAGAAGAGTTAGAATGAGAGAACTTAGACTGAGATGACTTCTTGATTGGAGACTCTAGGTGATCCTTTTGCTTTTGATCATTAGAGGGACTGACCCTAGAGTTTTGATCTCTTTTGATATCCGAACCGAACCTTTGCTTTCGGTTGGTGTAGTTCTCTGAACCGAACTTCTGCTTTCGGTTGGAGTCATTCTCAGAACCGAACCTTTGCTTTCGGTTGATGTTTTTCTCCGAATCGAACCTCTGCTTTCGGTTGTTGTATCTCTCTTGCGATTCAACAGGATTTTTCTCAAACTTTAGGTACTTGTCTTGATGTGAGAAATAAGCATTCTGGGCTTGCCAGAACTATTTTCTTTCGGAGAGATTCTTCCTGTATCTCTGATTCCTTTGACGTTTCTGATTTCTTATCTGCTTCGGTTGATGATGGATATTAGCTTTCGGTTTCGGTTTTTCTATGGCTAGTTCACTCTAAACTGAGGAAGTTTCACTTGAAGATGTGACTTCTTTTGCTGGAATTCCTTTTTCTTGAGGAATGTCTTTCGTACCACTTGTGCTTGGCACATCGAAGTTATTAGGTTTATTCAAGGGTCCTGGTACGTATCTCCCTTTGCTTTTCCATGAGGTCCTTTCAGACAAACCTACTGTTTCATCAGCATTATCGATTGGAGCTGACCAGAAGAACTCATCGCAGCCGTCAGCATTGTCTTCGTTTACAATAGCTGTGAGTTCAGCAGTCTGATGTTCGGTTACGCTCGTGATCTTGTATACCTGATTTGGAGTGGTTCTAACCTTTTGATATATTACGGCCTTCTCTGCAAGAATCGGGGACTTTCGTTGGGACAAATGAGCGAACTCCATTGAATTTTCTGAAATTAGATTCTTGTGGTTTTCAGGTTCGCTTTTTACAAATTCTGAACAGTCAACCGTGTCCTCTACATAAATTTCACTCATATTGTCGTCCTCATTAAGCTCAGATGCATTTTCAACATCAATTTTATTTCCAGAGCTCAAGTTGGAGTTTAAAGAATCAAATTTTTGTATGGTTTCGGTTCTCAGTTTCAGTCTATCATTTTCATCCAAAAGGTTTTTAAGCATGTCCTTATGGTCCTTGGATTTAATGAAAGATTCTATTTTGTCCAGTCCATACATATAGGTCGGATTAACGTCCTCCGATGAAATAACACTCTCACAATTATACGCTTCTGCATCAATTTCATCCTCATTAAACTCAAGGAAGGGTAAAATCATGCGATGAATCTTTTGTCCTATTTCACAATCCAAATGAAGCTGAGTAATATTAGAGTTAAGACGTTTAGCAATCAGACAAAAAACATTTCGCTGTTTCAAAAGCTTTAAATTGTCTCTTTGTAAATAAATGTTTTCATCTTTTATTTTGATTAATTCTGACTCCTTCAGTTCGATCCACATGCGCCGTTCCTCACTCTACGAAGACACCCTGCTTAATTGGTCAGTTAGGTTAGAATTGGTGACTCGAGTTTGAGTTAAACTACTATCTAGATGAGAGATTCTTGAATTAACACTTTTTAGTTCATTTTCATATGAGCTTTGTGGGACTTTAAATGAGACAAAGATGGATTGTACCTTCTTGATCAGTTCGTCAAGTTCGTTGAACTGCATGCTAAGCTGCTTAGCTGTAAAGCACATATCATGTTGCTCCTTCGGTTCATTACTCCCACCATCAGTGTTGTATCCCCTCATCTGAGATACGTCGGATACCATCAAGCATCTTCCTCCACTGCTTTCCTCTTTAGCCACATAAGCCTTTCCATGAGAAGGCTTCCTCACTTCATCATCTTCAGAGTCGGTTGACCAAACTTCCATGCCACCGAATTCGTCATCAGCTACCGAACCCTGCACAATTAGAGCATTCATAGAGGGATTAGCGGTAGATTTCTTCTTCCTAATTTCATCCAACTTTTTCTGCAACAAAGCTTCTTCATCCTTTTCCTCATCCCTTTCAGCCATCTTTTTGAGGACACAATCCTTTTCATAGTGGTTCTTTCCTCCACAATAGTAGCAGCTTACTCCAGAATCACCCTCAGCTTTTGGTTCCTTCTTTGATTCTTCAGCCTTCAGTTCATCTTTAACCTTTTCAGAGCTATAACTCCCCTGCCAATTTCGGTTTTTGTTGGTGGGGAATCACTTTTTGATGAACCTCTTGGGGTTAGACACCATCATAGCATAATCCTCAGACGTGAGGTTATAATCCTCCAAGTTGAGGTCTTCGTCTTCCATCACAGCTTTACTTTTGGATAAAAGGGCTAACGAACCTAGGCTTGAAACCACATTCTTCTCCTGCAGCACGATCTTCTCCTGAGATTTTAAGATGCCCACCAGTTTCGCCAAAGAGTAGGATTTAAATTGCTTAACTGTGGACACAACTGCTCTCCACTCGGATCTGAGACCGTTCAAAAATGTAACCTTCTGCTCAATAAGCTTCCTTTCGATGTCATGTTTGATCATCTTGCTAAGAAGATGATTGAAGCGATCGAACGTTTGGGTCACAGTTTCTTCGGCTCCTTGCTTGAATTCACCAAACTCAAACAAGAGTAAGGTTTGAAAGGAGTGTTCTAGATCTTCATCTGTAGAGTACAGTTCACGTAACCTATCCCATATTTCTTTTGTCGTCGTGCATGAACTCACCAGTCTGAATGTATCGGACTGAAGGGCGAATCTGATCAATCTTAACGCCTTGATATTGCATTGAAATTTATCTTTTTCATCTTGTGCAATATCTTTAACATCTTTCAGAAGATCATTATACTCCTTTTGAGTTTTAATAATCCTTGAAGTTGCAGAATGAGAAAACGGTCCATTAATGATTGCTTCCTAGATGAGGTATTCATTATCCTCAGATCCTATAACGTAATCTTCAAAGTGATGCGCCCAGACTTCATAATCATGGGTGTACAGGATGGGAATCTTCATTGTTGATCCAATGTTGTTCGAAATATTGATGGGATTCGATTGCGACTCGTCCATAATGATCGAATAACCTGTTCAAAGATCAGACTTGTAATAAATCAAATTAGGGCAAAACAATAAATATCGAGATACGTCAATAATGAGATGACGGCTCAATAAATATCAGTAATTGCGGAATAACCCTAATCGAAACCTTTTTTACAGAAAAGAAGTGTATCGATTACACAGCCTCCTGCTCTGATACCAATTGATAAGTTAAAAACTAACTTGAAGATCGATTAGATCTATAAAACAGGTAAAGAAATAAACAAGTAAACAGCAAGAACATAATAATGGATCAAACGATGTTGAATGATTAATAAATAATCCTCAGAAGAGCTCGATAAAGAACTACAACTGTAGAGGATTAGGGTTTACAAGAACGATAAAGAATATAAACTGTGAACTATCGTAATCGTTATTGTCTTCTAGATCGTTAACCTAACATGCATGCAAGCACATTATTATATAGTAAACCCTACATGCTCACGGTTGGACAGGCCCAAACCGGAGTACAAAACTTTAGACTATAAACCGAGCCCAATGATGCAATACAAAATAAAGCTACACTACCCAACAGGTTGCCTTCACCATAACAATATGTAGGATGAATTTAGGAGAGAAAGGTTTAATTATGATTTATTAATATATTATGAGAATAATATATTAAAGGAGAAATCATATTGTTTAATTAATATTAGTGAAGAATTAATTAAGAATTAATTTTGTGGCTAAAAGAGATTAATTAAACTTAAGGGACTGGAATTGTAATTATAAGATAATTGCAATTGGGCTATGGATCACCTTGGATTAATAGTTTGGATGTATTCTATGGGGAAGCCCATTAGAAATCATCCAAGGCATGTTCCAAAAAGGGTCCATGGGCTGCTTAGGGCTTAAGCAGTCGAATTAGGGTTTCCTTGTTAGATAACCCTAATTGCCTACCTATTTAAAGAACCCTTGAGACCCGAAAACATGGCTAAGTGTTCCTTTAGGGTTTCCATCCATTTTTGGTTCCTCCTCTCTCCTCCCTCTTCATCCAAATTGCTTAGTGGTGTTTATGACTCCATTAGAGGCGCAACACTTGAGGCACTAAGTTTTCTGAAGCCAAGGATTGATTCTTATTGCTATATAACAATCAAAGGTAAGATATAAACCATAATTTTAGTTATAGTTTATTAGATCTAGGGTTTATGGCTTCGGATTATCAATTTCATGTTCATTAGACAAATTAGATCCAAAACCATTAGGGTTTGCATGTACACCATAAGATTGATGTATTGCTCGAAACCCATTAATTATGTTTATGTTATCTCAAATAATTTGAATTTACCTTTTTAAGTGGTGAATTTTGATTTTTAATGTTTCAACTATTGTTTAGTTCTGTTAAAGTTAGTTTAAACAGTGAATGAGTGAATTAATATGTTTTTAAATTTTGAATAGATTGAATAAGTTTCCTAAGCTGTTTTATTAAACTGTGAATGAGAGTCCTGAAATTCTCTATTAAACTGTGAATTTGTTCGGTGCACACAATACATATGATGAACTGCTTTAATAAAATTAATTATGTTTTTAAGTTGTAAATACCGTGAATGAGAGACCTAAACTACTTTATTAAACTGTGAATTAAAATCTTGAAATGTAAGTTTTAAATTGAGAATATATGAATTTGAAGTAAAATTTTTTGTATTAAACTTTGAAATATTATATTAAATTGTGATTGTTTTTTATTAAACAATGATTTGATTGCATTAATCTATGAATTAAATGTGGGAAGTCTCCAAAACAGTCCTAAAATTTTACCATAATTTACGAAAAAGTCCCAAACTAAATTATGTTTACGAAAAAGCATGAATTACTAGTAAAAATGGGGATTTGACCCCTTTTTTCCGGTTTACGGTTTTATTACATACTTATTTCACTAAAGTCCCATTATTTTACCCTAATTTGCGAATAAGTCCCAAAATCAAATTTACTGATGATTTGACTCTTTTCTCTATGTAACATACATTTTACCGGTTTCATTACTGATGCGGACGCCTAGTCCTTAAATGAGATGATGAGATGGATATGTTGAGTAATATAATGCTATCTTTAGCATAAAACTTGATATCCTGATATATTAAATATCTTTTTGGAACATAAAATACATTCAACGAAGACTACAATAATTATATAAACTAACAACAACTACGTTATTTTTTACGTTTATAGTTAATATCAAATTGTCTATCTAATCTTATGTAACCCAATATATCCATCTCATCAGACATCAACTCATTTTCTTCCCTTTTTTCTTGGAAACACACATTTTATTGGTTTCATTGCGGACATAGATACATAGTCATAAATGAGCCGATGAGATGGGTATCAGATGGGTATCATATTATACAGTAAATGTAACATTATATAACCCATCGTATTCATCTTATCAGCTAATTTAATGACTAGGTGTCTAAGTCAACAATGAAACCGATGAAATGTATGTTACATGAAGAAAATGGTCAAATTATCAGTAAATTTTATTTTGGGACTTATTCACAAATTAGGGTAAGTGAAAAATGTAAGTAATAAAACCCGTAAACCGGAAAAAAGGGGTCAAATCGTCATTTTTACCGGTACTTTTCTTTGTCCATCAAAGGAAACAATCTCAATGACATGATTTGAGCTTCAATTGGAAGTTGTTTGGAGGTAGCTTCCAGAACAACCTGTATAGAGAAATTTTTGAGGATTCCAAGCTTGCTAAAATTAAGTATCCTCAACATATCCTAGAACAAACTAATCACTGATATCTCGTCCAAAATTAGGTCAAAACTTGTATCTCTTCCCATCTTCATCAACCATCGTATTAAAATGGTGTGGATATTTTTCTCACATAGTCTCTAAAATCTTCAGGAATCCAATAACAATTTTGTAATGAGATCTTCTCTTCTTCAAGAAATGTCTCCATGAAATTTTTAAATCTAAACAAGATTTTAACTATGGTATTAAAATAAGTTGGACCAAAAATTAAAATTTCAACAATTAAAATACATCATGTGGGTTGTCGAAGTGAAAATTTTCGCTTAAAGATGAAATTTGTATATTAAACCTAACCACGTGGATGATTTTTGAAATTTACGCTTGATGATATTAGTGTATTTATTACTTACATACGATTTTCTTCAATGTTGAAACACAATGTTATCATTTCTTTCAAATGACAAAACAAGCTATCATTCATTTGGAATGAGTTAACAAACTACTTTATCATAACCTATATACATGGGTAGAACTATTTTCTTATTTACTCATTCAAGAATCAAGACACCCACGATGAGCTTGCTTTTCATAATGTTTTACCTTGTAATCACAGCTAATGCATTTTCTGATATATCTCAAGTAGGTAACCTAACATCGAAGCTAGATTGTTATTTCACGAAGGAATGGACTGTGCGTATACACAACCAGCTTAAAGATCCAATCATTGTTCATGTAAAGTCAAAAAACAATGATCTAGGAAATAATACAATGCAACCTGATGGAGCCAAAAGTTGGAGCTTCTGCATGAATACCTCTAAGAGCACTCTCTTTTATGGTAAGTTTATTTGGAAATCAAAGACTACGGCCTTTACTGTTTTTGATAACGGTTTATCCAAAAGATATTGCCCCAAGGCCTATTCAACACAGAGTTCAGGATTTTGTGAATGGAAGATCAAAGAGGATGGATTCTACATGCTCGGTGATAAAGAAAATAATAACCCACCAAGAATACATGTTTGGACTTGAGAGATTCTCTATTTGTTTGCCTATATATTAAATATACTAATTAATCATGGCAAGTTTGTCTTATAATTATATTTGGATATCACTATTTTATTACTTCTAGATATTTGGTTATGATATATATATATATATATATATATATATATATATATATATATATATATATATATATATATATAATTAGGTTCAAATAAAAACAAAGATTATTGTGAGAACGTGAGAACAATTCTCAGCCAATTGTTTTATTTAATTAATTAAATGAATTAAATATTAATAAAAGGGCACTTTAGGTATTTTCTTTTGTCATTAATTACTAAATTAAATTAAAGCTAATTTTTTATGGTAACCGTTTATTTATAGTTTATAGTATATGTCTTACTAAACCACTAATCACAAGATTGAAGCTGACGACTTCTTACCCATTGCCATCTTTGGAACTATGCCTCAATTTCTATGAACATCATGTTGTAAATCGTTTCTTATTTACTTATTAGATCTCCATCACTTCTTCTTCACCATCAAACCTGCAAAATCGTATGTAAGTAAAGAAGTTATCATTAATAATTTGTTTTTTACCCACACTATATCATCGATTTAACATGAGAGGCACAGAAGACACACACGACATATGACGATTGAAACCTATTGTTATTGTTTTCTTTGCACAAATAACTGAAAACGATTCCCATTCTTCAGGAAAGGTAAGGGTTTTTCACTTCTGCTTTAACTTCATGACAAAATGAGTGATTTTTTTTAATGAGCACCAAGTGTTTCATCTATTTCCACACATAACTGAAATCATTTTTCTCAACGAACTTGATTTTCTGAAATAGTTTTGTTCGTAAAATTGATTTTCTGAAATCGTTTTGTTCATGAAATAAATTGCATGTGTTTGTGTGTTCTTCATCTGATTTAAATTACATAGATCGTAGTTTTTCTTACTAAAATCGTTTTTTATTGATTTTGTTTTTTGTAATTGAAAAGCAAGTATATGTATGACTACGTAGAGACTATTACTTATTGCACTTGTTTGGTTAATTAAATTTATTAAGTAAATAATATATAATATTGCAATTCTTGTTTTTGATTGTACAGTTTTTTTCGTCACTTTGTTAGTAAATACACATGAAGAATACCTTTTCCACTTTGTGTTTTTCTTATAATTTAAGGCTAATAACAAAAAATGTATTTTTTTTCTTTTTATTTTCTTTTTCTTGGTCCACCGCATGCTCGATCTTAAGAGACTTACTTCTTGATTAAACATGGCTTTATGATTTAAGATTCACTTCTTGATTAATGATGGCTTCATTATGAATCATAGTGATCTAACATCTTCTGCTTATTATTATTTTATATATTTAATGAGATTGAATCTCATTTTATTTATTCTTATAAGAATTTATTTGACAACTTTTTATTTTATTAAAAATATATTATAAAAGAAATGAATTTGAATCTCATTTGTTATTCATGTTTCGATATTCTATCACGGATATTGATATTTTTTATATATATTTTTTCATTGTTATTCTATTATGAATTTATATATACAAACTCTTGCTTTATTATTATTTTGTTATGAATTTTTATATAGAAACTCTTGTTTTATTGTTATTCTATAATGAATTTATATATACAAAATATTGTTTTACTAATATTCTATCATGAATTTATATATACAAACTCTAATTTTATTGTTATTCTGCTATGAATTTTACATACGTCTTATTGTTTATGATTTTTTGTGTACCTGTAGCTTAAAAAAGATCAACAAAGGAAATATAGTCAAGGCCAAGAAGAAACATGCTCAACACCAAGATCAACGGGATATAAGAAATTAGTTGAACACGAAGATTTTTTTTTAATAAATTCATCTTTATGTATACGATATTAGTTCGTTATGACTTATATAGATAAATGTATGCTTATCTCATAATTCAGTAAAAAATGTTATATATTATAAATCTGAATGAGTTTATATATTTATATGTTCTGTTATGATTTAGGATTGTATGAATTTATATGTATTCTATTATGAATATACATTGTTAATTGATATTTACCTTAAGTATTATATATTCTACAATGAATACAAGATTTTTAACTTTAGTAAAATAAAACTTTGAAATTTAAAAAATCTAAAATTTTAAAATTTGAAAATATAACAATCCCATAAATTTCGCTTATTTACATAATTATGTTAAAATAGAATTACCACTTTACCCCTACATATTTATTAATATCATTTTGACTTATGTTTTTATTAATAACCAAAATAACTTAATTAAAAAAAATGATTGGCTATGAATCGTTCTCACGTTTTCACTTTATTTTAGAGTTTTTATTTGAATTATCTCATATATATATATATATATATATATATATATATATATATATATATATATATATATATATATATATATATATATATATATGTATATATATATATATATATATGTATATATATATATATATATATATATATATATATATATATATATATATATATATATATGGAGTAGGCGGTGTTGTTCTTCGATAATTGATTACAAGGGGCGATTGATGACATTTTGGTTTGTGGTGACCCCTTCTTTGGCAACTTATAGTGGCAACTTGCTTCCCTACCCATTCAGGTTGGTGGTTTGGCTTTATACTAGCCAGTAAAGGCTACCTCATATGCTTTTGTTACCTCAAGGGCCCAATCTTGGGTATTGCAAGACCACATCTTATGGGATAGCGGCATTTATGGTATGGATTTTGATTATGCTTGTGCCTTAGATTCTCTTCGTAACAAGCTTCCGGACATTGACCTTAGCAGTTTTACTACTAAGGACACCGCCCCCTAAATCTCAGAATACACTGGCGAGTGCCCATTTTAGTAAAATTATCCAAGATATGGAAGTGAATTTCAATATGACGGCTCGACAAAAAGTAGTTTTCTAGTGTTTACGTGCACCACATGCTCAAGTTTTTCTTCTAGTTATCCTTATAGATCGGCTTCGCCAACATATGTCTCTAGTGGAGTATTGTACCATCCTCATATATCGACTCATGATTCCAATATTCCCAGCCAATGGGATATGTCTGGTGTGACGCAAGGCATGTTTGGACTCTTTCGGCGATCATGCAGTTCATTGCAAAGAACTATCGGGGTTCAAATATAGGCACGATATGGTTATGGATGTTTTGGTCGACATATGTAAGCATGCTGGGGTTTCCGCTAAGAAAGAGGCTCTTGTGAATTTCTTGACTGACCCGACGGAAGGAAGGTCAAACCTTAGACCGGATGATGTTTTAATTTTTGGATGGGTTGGAGGGAAACACACATGTGTGGACCTGACATGGATATCCCCTCACGTAACTTTGAGGGCCTGGTGTTTCACGGCGGGACAGGCTGCATTAAAAGTTGCTACATGCAAGGTCACCAAACATGGGAAACCGTGCATGGAAAATCAACACGTGTTCATACCATGTGCATTTGATACATTTGGTTTCCTTGCGCCAGATGCGGTGGAGCTTTTTAGTAGACTAGAACGGATCATGCATAGCCATGTTATATCCCCTAGATCTATGGATGTAGTCTTCAAAAGAATTGGTTTTACCATACAAAACGGCTTAGCGACGCAACTTGTTGCCCGTTTGCCTTCTCATTCGTTGTATGATGATAACTAAAACACTATAATTCGAATTGTTAAATTCAGATTGAGGAGTAAAAATTAAAAAAAAAATTAAATAAATGATAACATGATTAATTATTACTTTTTACATATATATATATATATATATATATATATATATATATATATACACACACACACATGTGTGTTTTCCAATAAAAAATATTTTCTTAAACTATGCTAATCATTACCTTATCTAAATACGTACTTTGACTAAGTCCAATTAGTCTTTTACTCCTATTTCTCAAAATCCTTATTCCCAGAATATAAACGGCCTCTCCCAGATCCATCATAGCGAAACACTTTCCAAGCCAAGAGTTAACTTCTTGCAAGGTTGGAATGTCATTTCCCATTAATAGTATGGCATCAACATACATTACCAGGAAGGTCACTATACTCCCACTAGCTATGACATATACACAAGATTCATCTTAACTTCTAGAAAATCCAAACTCATTGACTTTATCGTCAAAGCAAAGATTCCATCTGCGAGAAGGTTGTTTCAATCCATAGATTGATTTCTCAACCTTAGCATCCACAAAACCCTCTAGCTGACTCATGTAAACATCCTGAACCAACTTCCTATTAAGGAAAGCGGTTTTGAAATTCATCTGAAAAATTTCATAGTCATGGAACACAACTATGACTAGCATTACCCTAATAGATTTAATCTTAGCTACTAGTGAGAAGATCTCATCATAGTCAACCCCTGGGGTTTGAGTAAAGCCATTCTTAACCAGTCGATCTTTGAGAGTGTGTACTTTCCATCCATGTCGGTCTTCTTCTTGAAGATCCATTTGCACCCAACTGTTTTACGACCTGGTACATTGTCAACCAAATTCCAAACTTGGTTGTCATACATGGAATTGATCTTGCTATCCATTGCCTCTTTCCATATGGAGACTCAAGGCCCACCATAGCTTCCTTGTAGTTAGAAGGTTCATCTAAATTTACCAGTGTACTATCACTGATAAACATATCAGCATCTGTAGTAATATTGAAGCCATAAAACTCAGGTGGTATTCTAACTGTAATGGAATGCCTAAGAGGTAATGAATCCTCAATTGGTTTAACTGGAATGTCTTCCTTGGGTTGAGTCGTAGTAATAGAGGTTCCTTTTTCACTTCACTCTTGAATTTCTTCAAGAACAACAACACTCCTACTATCATTTTTTCATATGAGGTATCTCCCGCGAAAGACTCCCCTTCATGGTACAAAGACTACGTTGTCACTAGGTCTGTAGAACAAATATCCAAAGGACTTTTGTGGGTATTTGATGGAAATACATCTCTCACTTTGAGGTTCAAGCTTGTCGTGAGTCTCTCGTCTAACGAAATATTCACAACCCCAAACCTTGATATGTGCCAACAATGGAACCTTCCCTATCCGCATCTCGTGAGGTGTTTTAGCAACGTTCTTATCAATGTCTCTAAGGCATAGCCCCAGAATGAGATTGGAAGTGAATCTCAACTCATCATGGAACGAACCATGCCTAACAAGGTCCTAGTACACCTCTTAGGTACACCATTAAGTTGTGGTGTCCTAGGACGTGTCAATTGTGAAACTATTCCACATTCCTTATGGTAGTCGTGGAATTCGATACTTAGATACTTACCACATCTATCGGATTTGAGTATCTTGATCTTCTTGCCCAATTGATTCTCGATTTCTTGTTTGAACTCTGTGAACTTTTCAAAGCTTTCCAACTTATGCTTGATCTACTAGATATAGCCATATCTACTATAATCATAAGGAAAAGTCACATATAATCGATTTGCATCCCTTGTGGTTGATCTAAAGGGCCCACACACATTTGTGTGTATGAGATCTAACAATCCTTCACCTCTTTAAGAAGAACTAGAGAAAGGTGATTTAGTCATCTTTCCAAGTAAACAAGACTCAAACGTATCATCTGACCATAAGTCAAATGATTCCACCACTCAGTCTTTGTGGATTTGGGCGATTCGTTTCTTGTTCACATGTCCAAGACGACAATGCCATAAGCAAGGTAAATCTTCAAAATAAAATACAGATCAATTTCTAAAACACTATTACGTAAATTCTCTACAACCATCACAGTTTCATACACGCCATCACAAGGTAAAGCTTCAAAATAAAATACACCGTTTTTGAAATAATAAATAGATCCATTCTCATTATTAAAAGAATATCTAAAAACTTGTGTATATAAACCATAAAATGAAATGATGTTTCTTTTCATTTCTAACGAGTAGCAACAATAATTCAAATCTAAACATAACCCACTACTAAGCACTAAGATATAAATTCCAATCTTGGTAACAGGTGATGATCTTCTACGGCCTATGATCAAGTTCATTCTCCCATGCTCCACATCCTCACTTTTTCTTAGCCCATGCAAGTCAAAAATAAATGTGAAAACCACATCCTGTATCAAGGACCCAAGAATTAGAATATAACGTGTTTTTAGATAAGATAGTGTAAATACATGTCGAGGTTGGCTTCACCTTGCCATCCTTTATGTCTTGCAAGTACTTAGGGTAGTTTCGTTTCCAATTCCTTTTCTCATGGCAGTAAAAGCAAGTAGCATCTTTAGGCTCTGAGATGGGAGGAGCATCAGAACTAGCTTTTCCTTTGGGTCCATTGCTTGAGGAACTAGCTTGGGACTTTCCCTTCCAATTCTATTTAGGAGGACCTCTCCTTTTCTTCCCTTTTCCTTTCCCTACGGCTAAGACAGGAGCAGCAGCAAGAGTGGATGCAATATCTTTTCCCTTCATACCTGCTTCAATAGTTTTTATTAGGTTCTGAAGTTGAGCCAATGTGGTCTTTTGGTTATTCAAATGATAAGTTATGATAAACTGAGTGCAAGAATATACCAATTTCCAATTCCTCATCAAAGTTGACATTCAACTTTTGCAAGCGCTCCACATATCTTTGCATTCTTTGCACATGGCTACTGACAAACTCTCCGTCTTTCATCTGGCTAGTGATGAGGGGATTTACTACCTCATACTTTTTCCTGACGAGCTCTTTGGTGGTACTTTTCATGTAAGTCCCTAATCTGCTTCTGTATCAATCAGATTCGTTTGATGGTGCAGAATCCCAATCAAATGGATGATGTCAGATAAATAGAAGAGAAGGAGAAGAAGAAGATAATGAATCTTGTATGTATTGATATGAATGAAGATCCATATACAAGATTCACACACACTAACACACACTCTCTTTTCTCTCTCTCTAGAACACCTTCAAATGCACACACTTAAGCTCCTCTGGTGTTCATCTCTCTTTTCCTCACACCCCTCACCCCTATATATATACATGAGAATATGGGTCGTAAACAGGATTTACGACCGTAAACCTGTTTACGGCCGTAAACACCCACCGACCATAAACAGCTAAATAATACATAAAAATATAATTTCTCAGAAAAGCAAAGTATAAACCATGTTTTTGACCCAATAATCTCCCCCTTGGTTTATAGCTTTCTTTTCTTTTCTTAAATGACCCAACAAGCTCCCCCTAAAAAGTAGCTGGCTTTTCTTGTTACTCTTCATTGGGAACTTGGCTTCAACATTAGTCTTCAAATTCTTCACAGCTTCAAGATGAAATTGATGAATCTTCAATAAATGACTTCATATTGAGCGGTTGGGCTTTTCTTTAGAATTTGGATTTGGACGCACTTCGGGTGAGGAGGCTTGATGTACTGATTCTTGAAAGATAGCGCTTTCAGCTTGAGAATCTACAGCGAGAACATCAGAGAGAACTTAACTTCTGTATCACTTCAGCAGGTACAAAGATAGCAGCAGACTGATTGAGGAGGCTTCAATGCAATCCGTCACATATTTTTCAATTTCAGCTTCACCTTGCTTCTGGGTTATAAGGATTGAATCTCGAAAGAATAATCTTCATTTCTTGCTCCTTCGAATGCGAATTCTTCAATGCTCACGGACGAGGCTTTGGCTCAGAAATCTTCAACACAAACTCCATGAGTCTTATCTATACCTGAAATCACTTTTCAAGACAAAACAAAACTAAAAGAAAACTTAGCACACAAATTAAAATAAAAACAAAAATATTTTTGGATTTTTGATTTTTCTGAACAAGAAATAAAACAGAAATAACACTATTTTTGGATTCTTAATTTTTCTGATTTTTCTTTGATTTTTGAATTTTTCTGATTTTTCTTTGATTTTTGAATTATTTTTAATTCTCCCCTAAAATTTGTGCATAGAGGAAAACTATGAAAAAATTCAACAAAAATAAAATGATATCTAACTTTAAGAATGATTTGGGATCAATGTTTTTAGACAGCCTTTATCTGCTTGTCGGTACCTTCCATCTTCATGTCTTTGTCTAGTCGGTCGCCGGTATTGTTGTCCACTTAAACACGAAAAATTTTGTGACAAATTTGGACATGCTATAAGTGAAAAGACATATTGACCCTAAGTTACTAGATAAATATCTTAAGGACCATTCAGCTGACGACGACCAGGGATATTGTTGTCCACCTAAATTGAGCAGCGAGATCTATAGACAATCTTTGAGTTTTAAATTTTAATTGTACTGGAACATGTTTCCCGCTTCCTGATACGCCCCAGCCATCAAGAACTTCCAGAGTACTCCTTACACCGGGTGAGCAGACAATCATTAAGAGAGAGAACAGATTCAGATTGCTAATACTTATTGTTTCAGAGGGGTTGAGAAGTAGAAGGTTGCATATGTTGTGTACCAGGTCGGATTGGAAGTCACGCAAAGGAGACAGCATATGGCTAACAAATAAGAGGAATTTCATCATATATATATATATCATGCATAGAAATAAAGTTGCATATGTTGTGTACCAGGTCGCATTGGAAGTCACGCAAAGGAGACAACATATGACTAACAGACAGAAAGAAAGAAAACGATTTTCTACAAACCTAATTTATTGGAATTTACCAGTCGCCCCATCCAACCGGAATTAAGGATAGAATCCGCACATCGAGGAAAAATTAATCCACGGTTCTAAGTACGGGTTCATTTAATGTAATGAGTGGATTCCCATATATATATATATATATATATATATATATATATATATATATATATATATATATGTATATATATATATATATATATATATATATATATATATATATATCTCCCTGCTCAACCTATCCGAGCGTCGTATTGTTAGGCTGAACGGATCTAATAATATCACTTCCCAAAAAATTTAAACTATCCTAAAACAAAAATTTGTCTTTAAAGCGAATTAGCTTAAGAAAAACTCACGAGTATAGAGAAGAAAACTCAAACCGTAAGTCACCGATTGAATTTGCATCCAGAAGGTCTGAGAACAGCACGCGTAATCTCAGAACAGATCCGAAAATTCTTCATGTCATTAAGCACAAACCCCGTGAGTGATCACTTCCTTTCTTCCCTTCCCGCAAAGGACACATAGTCTTAAACAAATGTATGAATGTTGTACAGTTGAGAGATGTCCCCTATCAAGTGCCAGGAACGACCACTACCAACAAACCGAAGTCTGATGATATGCCTCCATAGCTGCTCCGACACAAAGCGGGATCAGTTGGTCTTTGGAACCCAGTCCATTTTGAAACTAGGTTGACCTTTTTCATCCTTGCATGATACTTTCTCCCAAGACATATCTTGTTTATCACAAACAGAAGATGTAGAAACGTTAGAAGCATTAGGAGATTTGGGAGAGTGAGCCTTTGGAACCCATTTGTAGTTGGGTTTAACCCATTTCTTTTTCGATCTGATGGGAGGCTCGGTACTTGCTTTTGATCTTGATGTCGGTCGTTGAGATGACTTTGATTTTGGCTTCACGGAAGCATATCTTGGATTAGACTTCTTGGCCGACATTCCATTCTTGCCCTTGGGATTTTGATTCTTGCCCTTGTGGGTTTGATTTTTGGCCTTCTGCGCATTCTAGTCATCATGGTCTGAACGTGACCTTGAGGGGTATCTTTTGGAGTATCTCCCTCTTGGCGCGTTTTGCCAGCCTTGTGCATAGTAAGCAACGTATGCGCGATTTGGACAATTTCGGGCAAGGTGACCAGGTGTTCCACAGTGAAAACAAGTCTTTTTCTTCACTGGGAAATTGTTTCTTCCTGCCCATGGTGGCATATTCTTGCCTTGTCTCTGATTTTTCCAACATGCACAATTGCAGGAGGCACTCTGTTTCGCTGGAATTGGTGGCCTGTATTTCTAAATAGAAGGTTGATCAGAAACAACTAAGCTCGAAGCAACAGATTCATAGTTCAAGGAGATGTTGGTTTGTTCAATGGTTTTCTCTTTGTTCTCATCTTTTGCTACTTTACCTGCACATGAAGCAGAAACATTAGTATTTTCAACTTGAATACCACCTGAAACAAATCCAGCTGGTTTGCCATATCGAAAATGTGCCTCCCTGTCAATTTCTTCCTGTGTCATAGGGATGGATGTGTAGTTATGATTGAAAGGTGGAGGAACACTATCATACCCTAAACCCTTGTTTTGATTATCTTTGAATTTTAATTGGGTTTCAAATAAGGACTCGACTGTCTGACTTGACGCAGTATAATTTTTAAAACTAACGTCTGTTTTTCCACACTTAATTTTTAAAGCGTCAAGTTCTTCAGTTATAGCAGCAAGTTGTCTCTTAATATAGTTATAATTTTCACACTTGTTGCTATACTCTTCCTGAAGTTTCTTAAAGTGTTTGGTTTTTTTCTTCTAATTCAGCCTTCAGGGGTTTCTATCCTTTCTTGAGTTGATATCCTTCATATCTCAGGTCTTCAACATCCCTTTTTAATAAATCAATTTGTTCCCGAAGAAATTTAATCGTATGTTCACATGATTGAGAACATGAAACTTCACATGAATGAGAACATGACACTTCATTGACCGGAAGGTTTGCAAAACTCATTGTTTTTCGACAATTCAAAGCGTCAAGTTCTTCAATTATATCAGCCAGACTAAGACAATTGAGATCTTTTGTCTTCTTGATGTCAGCCACATCCATATCCCACGATTTCGGAAGTGCATTCAGCAGCTTTTTGTTTATCTCAGATTTGGTCAAGAAGATCCCAACTATATTCATGTTAGTAGTGAGTGTGGTAAATCGCTGCAACTGAGCTTCCAGGGATTTTCCAAGGATATAATCGAACATGTTGAAATTTTGTCTTAACATCTCCTGACGACTCTCTTTCATGTTTTCAATTCCCTCGTAAATTTCAAAAACTATTAAAAGCACAACTAGAACTTAAAAGTCAAACTTAAATTAAAAAAAAAAATAGCCCTTTTACTATAAACCTCAAAAGTCAACCTTAAAAGTCAAATTTAAAAAGTTAAACTCAAAAGTCAAACTGGAAAAGTCAAACTTAAAAGTCAAACCGAAAAGCTAATTTTGAAATTTTAAAAGTGAAACTAGAAAGTCGAATTCAAAATTTTAAGTAAAAAGTCAAAATTAAAAGTCAAAAATTAAAAATTAAAATTTTGGGATGAAAAAGATATTTAAAAATGAAAGAAATTAACTTTTGGGGTTAAAAGTGTCAAATTTTGAAATTAGGTGCGACAGGAAGTGGTTAACTTTAAAATATCGGAAGGAAATCACAAGTGCTTGGCTAGCTGATATGGTAAGGCGCTTGGTTTGAGAGTTGGAGGTCGCAGGTTCGAAACCCAACACCCTCAAAATCTCGTTATTTTTTTAATGAAACCCTGATGCGAAGCTTACTGCTGAGCGAAGCCGTCTAAGCCGAGCCGCACACTTTCGAATCGCAAGTCGCCGAGCCGAGCCGCAATCCACCGTCCACCGAGCCGAGGCCGCAAACTCCGGCGACCCGTTTCTGGCCGTAAACTCCAGACCGTAAACCCTTCAAAGACTGTAAACTCTCCTTCAAAGACCGTAAACTCTCCAGAAATCGCTGTTCTTGACGAAAAACAACATTTTTTCACCCTTTTTGCTCCAAAACTTGATCGAAAACTTGTTTTTACAAAAAACGCAAAGAACAAACCCCCCCTAATTTTTCGAGATCTATCCAAAAATGCAAGAATATTTTCAAAATAAGATCAAGTAAGCTCCATATATGACAAAATTGATTGATACAATCCAAGCTCTGATACCAATTGTAAGTCTCTAATCTGTTTGTGTATCAATCAGATCCGTTTGATAGTGCAGAATCCCAATCAAACGGATGATGTCAGATCAAATAGAAGAGCAGGAGAAGAAAAAGATAATGAATCTTATATGTATTGATATGAATGAAGATTTGGATACAAGATTCACACACACTAACACACACTCTCTTTTCTCTCTCTCTAGAACACCTTCAAATGCACACACTTAAGCTCCTCTAGTGTTCATCTCTCTTTTCCTCACACCCCTCACCCCTATATATACATGAGAATATGGGTCGTAAACAGGGTTTACGACCGTAAACATGTTTACAGCTGTAAACACCCACCGACCATAAACAGCTAAACAATACATAAAAATACAATTTCTCAGAAAAGCAAAGTATAAACCATATTTTTGACCCAACATTTCCACCATGTTCTTGTTCATCTGGTATCACTAGTAGGCCTCGTACAACCTTTGGAGCTCATGAGTCATAGTAGCCACCATGATGCATGCCACTTTGGTTGCATCATTGTACTGCTTCCTATACTCAGCTAGTTCTTCAAGAGTTGATTTTATTTCATAAATCTTGAGAAGTTCTTTTTCTAGTACATACTCTTTGTCCTCAAAACGAAGAGCCATCTTGATGTTTCGCATTTAATCATTATAATTGGTGCCATAAAAAGTAACCCTCGAGCAGATGTTCAAGAAAGAGAAGTTGTTGAAGGAGTTGTTGTTGGAGGAGGACCCAGAAGCATTGTTGGGTTTTGACATCTAAAAAACAAGAAGGAAAAGTTTTGGTTAGATATGAATATTCCTCAATATAACACCCAAATGAAATATTAAGGCTATGATCCAACTAGATATTACAAAACTTAGAAAAGGGATGTCGTAATCTAATTGTGAAATAAATAAAGGTAGGTAAATGACAATTTATCAATTTCACCACGAAAAACGAAATTTAATTGAATTAGGTTTTTAGTGAAATTCCTTGATCTTTTGAGACTCATTGAACTATTCAATGACATATTTAATCTCGATTATGCTCTTCCATTTGTGACTATGCTAGCGGGGATCACAAACAAGATGGGAATAACCATGCCAATTAACTTGGTACTCTCGATGTCATTTGTCATCTAATTAATGTGTCGGTTAGCCACACAGGCTACATCAATCAATGATTATTTACGAGACACCCATTGCCACCCTTTATTGTAGTTGCAATGAAATCGAGTATGTATTACGAGATCAGAGTAAAGTAAGAATGATCAACACAAGATCTGAATAATATTTGTTTGGCTCAATTATGCTTTTAGTGAGTACAAAGTGTTTTTGACAATTACACGAAAAGTTCTTATCTAACTCTAGTACACCTCCCTATTTATAGTGAACATGAAAGCGAACAAAAAATACAATGGACTAGACACAGTAAGATTCGAAACGTAACATGCCCTTGTAATAGAGTTACAAACTATCGAAACTAATCAATGACATTCGATACCTCACAACTATATTCGACATCTACATTCTCCCCCTTTGTGAGCAGTGAAGAAGCTTGTCATTAAAATGTTCGCAGTTTGATGGATAACCCTTCTTATCTCAGCATACCAGTTGACAATCTTCTAAATCTCAGCTTTCTCCATATCATTGTTCTTGGCACAGTTGTTCGTACAAACCATGAGACTTGTGTAATGAGGCGTTGTATACCTTTCGACATCTCATACTTGAAAAAGGAATTTTGAATTGTTGCCCTTCTTGTTTTTGCCAAAAAAAACCAATTCCTAAAGGTTTCAAGGTAATCTCTCCATCTTCAAAATTTCTCAAACTAGCCTTAGTCAAAAATATAGATTGTGAAAAAGTGATCTCTTTGTCTAAAGACTTAGCTAATTCAATATCTATTAAGGCTAAATCTCCATAGTACTAATAAATTAAAACCTTCAGATAAGCAAATGCATTCATAGTATCCATCAATGAGAACCTTCAGATTAGCAAATGCATTCTGAAAATCTTCTTTGCTTGTCACTTGCAGTTTCGATACATCAACACTCTTCATGATCAATGCCACAACTAACCAATAATGAAGACTCATTAGAGGAAAGTCTGAAACCGAGAAGTCGAATGTGACATTGTTTGCTCGGACTGCATGATATCGATAATTCTGTAACATACCCTCAAATAAAACACCTTTGGTTATGCCAAGAACCTGATATATCTTGACTAATGACCATATCTCCTCCTCCTTCTTTCCAAGTACAACATGGAAAAGAAACTTCATGCGCATGTATTAAACTTTATCTTTGTATTTGTCGGAAAGTTCGAACTGGTCATCCAAGAACATCATTTTGTTCACTAGAAAGTCTAATTGATTCAAGTTAGTATTCACAGTGTCAAAGCTTTTTTTAGGAACCTTCTTAAATTCATGCATCTGACCAGACACAACCAAAGCTTCGATAAACTCGTAATGATAAAGCTTTGTAGTATTACCTTTGTTGAGACCAGGTGGGTCATTTACACATTGTCGAAGAATACTTTGGATATGTTTATGTCTCTCCACCTCTACTTTGAAAGCAGCTTTCTTTTCCTCCTTTGAAAGCTCAACACTTATGCCTTTCCCTTTTCCTTATTCTTCTTAGGTAGGCTTGGGTTTCGAAGATCCTGTTTCTCCACCATCAGATCCAATCACAATACCATTTGTAATTGGCCTTGTAATTGTTGTTGTTGAAGATGTTACAGTAGAATGTTTTGGTAATGACGATGGAATTGGAGTTGGTAACACTTTTCCAACAACCTTTCCATCATCATCATTTTCCCCCGAACCACTCCCTCCTGTACCAACTTTCGCACCACTGCCAACACCACCCTTTTCTCCCCCTTGTGAACAGGTGGGGCATCAGTTGGCATAAGGTTGATAAGCTTCAAAAGTGGTATAAGCTCCTTGTGAATAGTCGATTCCAACATATTCAACTTCTCAGACAGAAGCTCTAGGGTAATTAAAGAAGTCGACACAAAACCAGTCTTCATGACCAATCCCTTCAACTCAACCAAGTGTTTATCAACATTCTCAAAACTTTTAACTTCTTCTTCCGCCATTTTGTCAACCTTTGGAATGAGAGTTGTATATTACCGCATCAACATGTGATCTAATATATTTTCTTCTTCAAAATCAAACTCGGTATTGTCAAATGACCCCATAAACTCAGCATCATATGTTTCATCATCATGAACTGTTTTTGGAGTTTCGGTGGATTGGGGTTGGAATAAAGAAGTAATGTGTTGTTGCATGACATTATCGAAAGTAGGTGAATGAGTTGATGTAGGTAATGTGGTTGGTGTAAGAATTTCGGATGAAGTGGGAATAAGAAATGGAGATAAAGAGACTGTGGTATCAATAACTGAGGTTTCGAAATTAGTATAAAGAAGAATAGAAGGATTACGTTGGGATTCCTTATTTCATACTCCATCACCCTTGTTGACATTTGCATATGTATTAGATACGTTTTCAGTGATGCCTGAAGTGCGAACCTCCTCAATAATTGATTCGGTATTCGACACTCCGAGTGGTTTGACAATTGTCTTCTCTGGAGTAGATGTCTTTGGTTGTTCACCTTGATTAATGGTTGTGTCCACTTTAGAAGTTTCCACATTGCCACCAGGATGTCAAATCTCCTCGAAATTCAACTTTATTGCAGAATCCCTCACAGGTGAAGAATTGCCCGTTTTATCACGTCCGATTGGAGATTCAAGAACTACCTTAACTTCCATGGAGTCTTCATTTAGAATCAACTTCCTCTACTTCTTTTGTTTTTTTGAAATATGTTTGGCCATGTCTTCAGCACGTATTTTCTTTGAACCATGAGAAACTGGTGTTGGAACTTCATGAACAATCACCCCTCTCTATTCACTTGTTGCTTGTAATGAAGTTTCAGTGAAAAGCTTGTTGAACGTTCAGGTGAATGGCGTTGTTTGTGAGCCATTTTGTTTAGTATTTTTAACACACCTGTCTGAGTTGGTATCATTTCCTTTGAAGGTTTTGTAGTTTCATCAACTATAGGCTTTGGATTTTTCTTCTAAGGTTTTTCTCCTTTAACAACTTTCTTTGGAGATTTAGCCAATTTTTAAACTGGACTCGCTTTTGAAGGACTTGGCTGAGCATCCTTCTTTGATCTTCTATGTTTTTTTGAAGAACCTTCATCAGACTTCTCTAATAACTTGTCTGTCTCAATAGATGGATTATCAGTCTTCAAATATCTGACCAATACTGGATTTGTCGGGTCGAATTTTTGAAGCATCGCATCAGGGATACGAGCTACAGTAGGAATACCATTGATGACATCTTCCATAGTTTTGGGATAATCATATGTGGAGAATTTTATTGTTTCTTCTCCTTACGAACCATAATCCCTTTTTTCTCATAAAAAAATTGTAAACATAAGCTCCAATATCGAGCCAAATAAACCCCATCTACAACATTCATGTTTCCATTACTCTTGACAAACTCATCCCAGAGTTGAGTTGCATAATCTACCGGCAACTCATAGTAGATTCCAGCCACCATAGCATACACCTCCAATTGAGCTTTATCTAACTCCATAGTTCTTCCTGTTAGACAGCGAATATAGATGCCAAATAAGAAATTCCAAATACACGGTAAACTGGACTTCTTAAATTCACTGATCATTGTAAGAATAGATTGATAATCCATCTCATTGAACATATGGATGAATTGGGCATTTGTTACCTTATAGAAAGGTTCAACATTGGGGATATTCAGAATTTGAGCAAAGAGTTTCTTGGATAACCTGGATTTCTTGTAATTCACCAACTAAAATGTCACTATTTTCATCGTCTTGTTGTAAGTAGTCGTAGATCCAGTAAGAGACTACCAAGAAAGTAGTACTACGAATGAATTGAACATTGCAGTTGACAACACGAAATTTTTGAGAGCAACAATGAGCATCTGTAAAGCCTCTGGATAAGCATTGACATTGCTAAGAACTTGGTAGTTAGTGCTTTGGATCTTAATGATTTTTTGGGATGAAAAATCTTCAGTGGTTTGAGATTGGTTAGCCGCCATTGTTAGAGTTTTCAAGAACTTGAAGAATATCAGAGGAAAAAGAACACAAATCGTTTGAGATGATGAAGTGTACGTAATGTTTGAATAAAATCCCCAAATCCCTTTTTATACGTACACCATTTTCATATTCCAAACGGTTTGCGTATTAAATGATATGCCACGTGTCACATAGAAAAGCGGAGCTAGTGCCGTAAAGATAGCCACGTCAGATAAAGTGATGATCACTTTTCCTTGAAAACCACGTAGTAACCAAATCACATCCATCAGTCTGTTCGATAGTACCAAGAGGATAAGAACCATCAGAAACCTTCAGAATGGAGGTTAGGCTCTTTCACTTTTGGGTTTAAAAGCAAAGTCATGTGCCAGAATTTCGAAATCATCAGCCTGAGTTGGTATTACTCAGAACCTCAAGGATTTCGTGAGTGCAATGTGTTCCAAAGAAAACGATAAGAAGAAAAATAACAAAATTTTGGTTCTATGATGTCAAAAATATTTCGACCCAAATGCAGTTAGATCCAAGTCAAAGATCACTTTGCTAATCATCAAGAGACATGACCAATAGCTTGTGTGGTTTCCCATTAATTACAATCGGAATTATAGAGAAGTATCGAAGGGTGTCTTTTGATAAGGCTTCATGGGTTAGCTAAAACTTTCGTTACATATCAAATCTAAACATAAGAGTGATATATTTTAAACGAAATTATCTGTTTGACAAGTGTAGTCAGGGACAAGTATGTCTTGGAAAAATGTATGAAATAACGAAGAATCAGATAGATACTCACACTAAAATTATATTCCACAAAAAAAATATTTCTGGATCTTGTTGGGTAAAAATGTCGTGGGTTTCGAACATCTTATCAAGACCATGCAAAAAGAATGAATATGATTTGAAGTACCAAAAAGTGGTACTGAAACAATAGTTTCGTTTAAATCAAAAACAAAGTTCCCCGTCAATTTCTTTAATGGTTCGAAATTTTGGGTTTCACTTTCATCACGGTTTCATGAATCCAAATCAATAACACAAATTGTTACATACCTATAACCTGGTTGGTTTTGACCAGAGATGTCTTGGCTAGGTGTCTTTGTGTGTGACCGTGAATTAAATTTAGGATGAAAAAGTTTGGTTCAAGATTCGTATGTACCTCTGCTATGATTGGACCAAGCAGTTATGTCACACCCCAAAACCAGAACGGCGGAAACGTTCTAGGGTGGATGACGTCATGTCAAGTATCACAACACATGCATTATAGTAATCAAAGTACAACAAAACATTGCATTAATACAATAATTTTACATGGTTACATTACATAGTATCAAAGTAATACAAGCAACATATATAAAGTGCAGCAAGGTACCTAAGCCATCTTCATCAGCAGCTCCGGGGATGTACCTGTCTAATTGCTGACCTGAGATTACAAGTTATTTGAAAAGCGAGTATCAGCATTTTTACGAATGCTGGTGAGTTCATAAGTAATTAGTGTCATTTAGTCAAATAACATTAATAAGTAGTAGTTTAAGTGGTTTCAGTGCATCAGCGTTCTTTCCAGAAAATCCTATATTTTCTTTAAATAAAGCAGGCTTCTACCAATACTGTTCAGTGTAATGCGGTCAAAGGTAGTTTTCCCTCAATTGCTATTATTATCAAAATACTGAATTTGATTATTAAAGAAAGCAAGAGATATCAGGGAATAACATATGCCTCAGCAGTGAGGACTGCTGACTAGGGCAAAGAATCATAGACTCCAGGAAGGTATCAAACTAACGACACGCCTGGTTCAATCTAACAAAGGGGGAACACAGACCCCAGAAGGTACCAAATGAAAGGTACCTAAAGCAGTGAATATAGACCGAAGACGATACCAGACAAAAGGTATCTCTCACAAGGTCAAAACAAAGACTACAGACCCCAGACAGTATCAAATGAAAGATACAGCTAGCAAGGTCGAAACAGAGACTATAGACCCCAGACAGTATCAAATGAAAGATACAGTTAGCAAGGTCGAAACAGAGACTATAGATCCCAGACAGTATCAAATGAAAGATACGTCTAGCAAGGTCGGACAGAGACTATAGACCCCAGACAGTATCAAATGAAAGATACAGCTAGCAAGGTCGAAACAGAGACTATAGACCCCAGACAGTATCAAATGAAAGATACGTCTAGCAGGGTCAAAACAGTGTGACTCTGAAAAGTGACATCAGCATACAGTGTAAATGCCTGACGAAATACCGTTACCTTAAAGCCATGAATTATAAGGCAACCCAGGATACTCGTAACCATACTGACTAGAGTTCCAGACGCCCTACAAGCATCTATATAATGTGACATTTGTCACCCCTTGGCTTGGTGGGCCGTGGACTGTAGCTAGCAGTCAGGGTGCGGGGTTGTCAATCCCGTATAGGCCTATACACACAATGTCCGCTCTCCCTACAGGAGACTCTGGTTACCAACTAGACGACGGAGAAGGCTGCGTCCCGAAGATGCATCCCAAATAGAGGATAGTGTGTTTCTAGAGGGGAGTGGGTTTCTAATGTAAGTGATATACTAGAGGTAAAGACTTTCAAACAGTGGGTAGTGTGTTTCTAAGGTAAGTGTAGAATAGAGGTAGAGATTCTTAACTGACTTGACTAGAGAATTTCCTGTATGTCCATACTCATATACATAGTATCTAACTAATGAACCAAACGACCTTCGGACGGCTACCCGATCCCACCAGACCACATCTCAACAAAGAAAAGGAAATAGGGCAGACGAGCCTTCCTAAGTCTTTCAATCATTACTTATATATACCTATATAAGCACGGACATACATCTAACTATGACTAAGTGCGTTTCAAGTAGAAGTGATCCTTGTGAAGTAGTAGCGCCTAATAAGTGAATTAAAAGCATTCGCAAGTGAAGTAGAAGTGTCGCACAAGTATAAGCGTATCATGAAGTAGAGGCGACAATATGTGAAGCGAAAACGTATCAAGTATAAGTGAAGTAAAGTTGTTATCGAGTATAAGCGAAGAAGAATCGTCTCACTAAGTAAGAGCGTGAATAATTATAAGCGTCATCAGGTATAAGCGACTATCAGTATAAGTGGAAACATTATAGAGTAGGAATATGGAATAAGTATAAGCGAATCAGCAATAACTTCAAATAAAAATATACGTAAAAAGGAATCTTAATGAAAAGCCTTTATGAACAGGAAATTTCACACTTTGTATTCTTTTGTAAAATATGCTTGAAAATCTTGGAAAAATCTTTCACAAACCAGTTTAGAATGAATCTAGTTTAAAAAGGGTACAAGTAAGAGTTTTGAAACAATTGAAAAGCGTTATAGCGTCCTACTCGGTAAAAACAGTGTATAGTGGCAAAATCTTGTGCATGCGGGTTATCAATCACATGTGATTGATATGATAACTGGCATGTTTAACTTGTAATCCCCCCCTATAAAAACATTTAAAAGCATTTAAAAGGTTCATTCAGGGGTATGAACTCACCTGGTGTAAGTAGGTCCGACGGAAGTGTCGTTTAGGCGTTCGGGTCACGCAAGGACTTGAACACACACAAGGACCTATTTTAACATATGATAACATATGTTCACATGAAATTAGCATATAATATACTAATTAAACAATTTTACACACTCAAAGGAGTGGAAAACACTTTTGGTTGAGTGTTTGGTGTCCCGGGTAGCATTTAAGGGTGCTAAGGGTCTCTTATCAGCTGTGGGACTTTGCTATAATCACATATCTAGTGAGTAAATGGATTTAAAACACCAACATGGACCAAACAAGGAGTTTACGGCCCAACCTAAGAGAGTTTACGGCCGTAAACTCCCAAGGTCAATTTCTTGGGTGTTTGATGCTTCTAGCTTGTTCATAGAATTATTCTAAGCACTTTTCCTCAAAGGCATGAGTGGGTTTGAGGTTTCTAAGGGCCTTATAATGGATTTTACAGCCTAAGAACAACTCCTAAAGGAGTTTACGGCCGTAAACTCTAAATCATTGAGTTTTGTGATGTTTCAAGCCCCTAATGCCTTTCTAGTGATTTCTAATGATGTGTGATGCCATATTGGGTGATTAAAACCAACATTTGAGAGGGTTTTGGGGAGTTTACGGCCTAGATAAATGCTTGGGCCGTAAACTCCAAGAAATCCCTCATTTTCCTTGTGTTTAAGCCCTTAAATCCTTCCTAGCATTTTATAGAGATAGCCTATGGTCATTTGGGGGGGCAAAAACTAACTTTTGGGGCATGATTTAGGGTGTTTACGGCCTTGACCTTTGTCTGGGCCGTAAAATCATTTCTTTAAATCATTTTGGAGTGTTTCAAGTGTCTAAACTCATGAGGATAAGTCCCTAAATTATGTAATAAGCCCTAGGATGAGTTTGGGAGTGTTTTGGGGCTCTTTTGACTTGATTTTGAGGAGTTTACGGCCTAAGCTTGTGCTTGGGCCGTAAAATCTTGTTTGAGTCCTAAAATCATGCCTTTTAATGTTTAAACACTCCTAGGCTATATCCCCTAATTATTCCCAAGCTTATGGACAAGATTAGAGGCATGTTTGGCACCATTTTAGGGGTTTACGGCCCTAGAGTGTTCTTGGGCCGTAAACTCCTTATACCATGCCTTCTTGGATGATTTTTGGGCTATAAGCATGAATCACTATGTTTAGAATAAGCTAGGGTAGGCGGACTTACAATTTGGAAGCGTTTGGTTGCGAATTCGCGGCGAAAACGGGTCTAGTGAGAGAGTTTAGAGAGAGAGTGTAAAAAGTCTCCAATGGACTCCACTCACCCATATATGAGTTTCACAGTCGGGGCTCAGTGGAATTTTACCCGATACTGCCGTTAAACAGGGCTTTTGGTCGCACCCGATTTAGTGGTCGTAATAATAAAACTTGACATTTTCTCAATAAATGGAAATGTGTGTCTTGAGTTTTTATTCCCTTTTATCACGACTTAACGGCATGTTAAAGGTAATCAAATGGAATGTTTATTAAAGTGATGACCGCTAATTAACGGAACTTTTATACAGTGGAATATTCCGTTAACGGCAACGGGGAAATGTAACGGGACAACTTGGGTTGTCACATCATCCCCCCGTTAAAGGGAATTTCGTCCCGAAATTCAAGTCTAGGCAAGGAAATAGGTATGAATGGCCAAGTAGAGGTAAGAGGGTACTCCCTATGCGGTTGTCCTCGCAATCCCAAGTGATCTCTAGTCTGTGTTTGTCACTCTCACAGACCTTCACATACGGGATGCGGATTCCGACTTAGTGTAGCTAGCGGGTTCCGACTGGTGTATCTATGAAGTCAGGGTTCTCGATGGATTCTATCAAGATGAGTGAGGCAGGAAGAGTGTTGTCAGGAAATCACATATCAAGTCTGAGAAATGGATCGATCAGGTGTGAATCTTGTGCCATATCCGAAGGTAGTAGCGCCCTGAAAAGGGTTGGACCATGTCTCCATGAGTATTCTCGGATGGTCCGACGCTCTCGGAAGGTTAGAGCCTTTCAGTACTTAGAACATAGTGTACTTCTATGGCAAGATCATCATTGGCGTGATCGCCATTCCGAAGTTCCTAACGTTCTCTCTCATACGGGTAGTGTAGTCCTTCGGGTTGGTTCTTAGGAATCTCAAGTGGTCTTCAGTTTCGTGTTTTCTGTCAACTGGCTGATAGAGACTTCCTAGATCGTCAAGTGGGTTGCGCGACTATGTTCATCGGTTTGCTATAGAGTGTCTATCCCAAGCTTGTGCAAAATGGACCTACACTAACGACGCTTGAGATACGGAAACCCTGAAGATCGGGGAGATAGGGTTTTCACCAGACGAGTGTCGGACTATCTTGGGAGGTGATTCTACTATCTCTGCTTGAGACAGTATTCGTGGAACACCTATTAGTCCAAGGAGTCTCTAAGATTGTGGTTTATTCTAGCGTGGAAAGTGCGTGTTCCTGCATAATCCCTCGACTAACACCAAAGCTGGTGTCGAGTCCATAATCTCTTCGGGATCCGGGTCCTGAGATTTAACGCAACTACCTTCGCACTTGACCAAGTATTCTTGGCTGCGAAGGTTATCCTGTGGTTCTCGGTATCCTAGTGTTTACTTCGGAAAATATAATTCATCTTCTACAGGGCGACGACACTTTCCTCCTTGCGAGAGGGTGGAGGATGATAAGCACTACCTGCCTATAACTGGGTGGGCAAGGTGCCTGAGTAGCCAAAGCATCAATTGCAACTACTCTTCCGAAGGTTCTAAGTTTTCTCGGTCTAAGTCAAATCTAGTGGGCATAGGGTCTCTTCACTCGGAACTTTACTAGCTCAATCCGCAGTAGTTCTCTTGATTTCGGTCCCTATGTTATCGATTAGGGTGAAAGTGTTTTGCGAAGAGGTTCGTGGTAGAGCTCATGCTTGGCTTAACCGCCAATACTTGATGGATGCCAGCATTATAACTGGTATAGTGGTCAGCCTCATGAGTTCTATTCTCTGGGTTCACGAACCTGATGTGCGAGGTGCGACGGATTTCCCACGGAAATCTAAGGAGTATGCTCTGGTTGGTTGTCGTCTTCTAAAGTATCTGCAGTGTCCTTCGCTTCGGTGTTCATCTGACTACGAGGGGTCGGTCCATAGCGCGGGGTACCCTCACTTGGTTACTTCGGAAGGTTTGAGATAAGAGGGATGATTGACGGATTGCATTAGATGTGATTATTTGTGTTAGGTTCGGTTTTGGGAGAACCTTTATTTGCCGACAGGGCTTCGAAGAAAGTTCTTTTTGCACAGCACTAAGGGCGTACACACGGTTGCACTAAGTCAAACCATGATCAATAGAGTCGTCAAAGTTGGCACACTTCGACATGATATAAAGTGAAGATCGATAGAGTCATGTGCCGAACAGGCACACAAGTTCTAGGCGTCTCGAGTTTCGTCCTATATATCGCTACCGCGGATACTTGGACCGATAGAGTCGACGCGGAACTATAGAGAGTTCTAAGCGCTTCCGAATAGAGTGTCATTTTTTTGAATGGATTCTCACGAGGCATTTCTATAATCGCCTCACATATACTAGTCATGTATATTTAAGGTGGGGAGGACTGTTGACTGAGCGACCCCGCCCTAAATCCACAACCAAACGAGGAACAGGAAATGAGGCGGCATTCGCTCACTCTAGGTCTGTCCATCTTGAATATACATGGCCGTAACGTATATGTTTAGCCACTATAGTTTTTACCTAATGAATTTAAATTTTGTAACAGTGCTGCGACTTTCGCCTTACTGGAAAGAATTTATACTTGAATTAGTCTTTTATTGTTCTTAGCTTAGTTATCCGAGATCGAGAGACATACCAAAGTCTAACGAGTTTCCTTGCTGCTTCTCCCTAAGCATTAGTGTCAGGCTCCTTCTGTGTCTTTGTCTTTCTCTTCGGTTGGGCGGTCCCTCTTAAAGTGTCCCATTTTACCACATAGGTGGCAAACTGTACGGGTCGCCACATTGGTGGTTAATGAGCTCAACCGGGGTTCTGCAGACGCGAGCAATATGCCCCAACATGTGGCACCTAGCACAATAGAGTTCCCGGCAAGCACCATGATGATGGTAGCTGCACTTGCTGTAGTGGGGAAGGTCTCCTAGGTATGGTCTTCTTGAGGTCAGGAGGGAAGGATCGACAGGTGTATAGACTGCCTCAGCTCGTTGCCCTTCGGAAGGTCTTGGAGCCGAGGTACTTCCCTCCTCTATCTTGAGTTTTCTCTTTAGTGGGTTCAATGGAGGTTCTTGGGTGGCTGAGTGTGGAAGAGTGGGTTGCTGCCGTCCATTGCCAGGATTGGAAATCCCGACAGGGCCCTTGCTAACATTGGCGTTGTTAGCATTCAGGTGAGCCATGACAGCTGCTACGGCTGCTGAGACTACAGCTTGGAACATAGCTTCATCGAATAAGAGGGCAGGTTTCTTGCTTGCGGATTGGTTACGCTTCTTCGGTGGCATGGTTTTTCCTACACGGAAAGGAATACAAGGTAATGAGAGACGATGGTTAACCCTGGACATTTCTGTCCTGAACGTATTAGGCATAAATTTTTCCCGTGCCTCGGGTACTGGTTGTCTGAGTGTCGACCTACATCCCTATGATGTAGTCCTGGTAATCAAGGTAAGAGTATGAGTATCGGAAAAAGGCCATAAGATGCGAGTCGTTCCTACTAAGTTACCTTTATACTGGGAAAGGTTTCACTCTCCGGCCTGGAGAGAATTGAGAACGGTTCGGAACGAAATCGTGGAAAAAGAGGCTCACAAGGGCAGATGGCTAAAATTCTCTCAATAGAGATGCGAGGATCCACCCTAATCGTGTATCTGGCAACGGGAAACGACGATTTACTTAACACATCGCGTGAGTAGTGTAACCACTAACTCACTAAATTGCATTATTTTAAGGGTGAATTATCATGACGAATACGAGGAAAAGACAATTCCCGGGTTCCATGTACTAGCTCCCTCGGTCTGCCTCGTATCTTTGACTGGAATCGGTGTTCGCTTCCTTTGGGGTAGTTTCTTAGGGTTCTCTTCTCATATGGACATATCGAATTTCTACTCCGCCTTCCTTCTGATTCAAACTGTGGGTGTCATCACTTCATGATGGATGACTGGGAATCTCCGAAGTTTAGGTGAATCTCTCACCACTGTCCCTAAGAGAATATGGGCACTTGGTGCATTCAATAGTCTCGACCCAGTTCATTTATTTCCGAACAGGAAATCTTCTCAATGAATCTCCTCGGGGTCGGAATCAACTCTTCTGTCAAGCACTGAAGTGGGTAGGGTTTTCTACAGGGTTCGCGCGAGAATGGAAATGTCTAAAGAATCCTAAGGGATTATTAACATTTCACTGTATGGTCCATATCGAGTCCAGCTACGATTACACAGGGTATACAAATCCTATATAGCTTAGATCCGATAGGCCTTCGAATATGTGATACTACTCTAGGACCACATCCCAACGAGGAAAAGGAAACAGAGCGAAACCACACATTCTTAGCCTATGGGATCCTTATTATATAAAATCTTGGAAGTATACCCTTTGTAGTTGTAGGTATATCAACAAGGATCTTTTTAGTTATTCACGCAAGGGTGTTTATAGATTCTAAAATACCCCCATGGTATTTTAATTCTTGATTGAGTCTTATCCTCTGATTATGATTCTGGGATTAGTGTGGATCTTTTAGCGTTCTAAAATACTCCTATAGTATTTTAACTTTATGTTTGGCTCTAGCATTCCTAGTTGGTAAGTTTCCGACCTGCTGCACACCACTATCACTCCTGAGCACACGTTCATCGCATCTCAGATAAATGTAGTTGATCAGGTTACATTTATCCCAACTTACGATTACATAACTGCCCAGGTTTGACTGTAGTGCTCAACATCCGAAGACTTTTATTATTGTTCTTCTTGTGATACTTTTGTTCAAGTGTTTAGATTTTGGATGTTATTATACTTTGGTAAAATATGGTTATATTTTAAAGTATAATTCTATGTCAGAGTATTTTATCCCATTGTATTTATAGGCTGTATATCTTTTTTGAATTGATATACTTAGCTCACTATAAACAATGCTCTGATACCAATCTGTCACACCCCAAAACCAGAACGGCGGAAACGTTCTAGGGTGGATGACGTCATGTCAAGTATCACAACACATGCATTATAGTAATCAAAGTACAACAAAACATTGCATTAATACAATAATTTTACATGGTTACATTACATAGTATCAAAGTAATACAAGCAACATATATAAAGTGCAGCAAGGTACTTAAGCCATCTTCATCAGCAGCTCCGGGGATGTACCTGTCTAATTGCTGACCTGAGATTACAAGTTATTTGAAAAGCGAGTATCAGCATTTTTACGAATGCTGGTGAGTTCATAAGTAATTAGTGTCATTTAGTCAAATAACATTAATAAGTAGTAGTTTAAGTGGTTTCAGTGCATCAACGTTCTTTCCAGAAAATCCTATATTTTCTTTAAATAAAGCAGGCTTCTACCAATACTGTTCAGTGTAATGCGGTCAAAGGTAGTTTTCCCTCAATTGCTATTATTATCAAAATACTGAATTTGATTATTAAAGAAAGCATGAGATATCAGGGAATAACATATGCCTCAGCAGTGAGGACTGCTGACTAAGGCAAAGAATCATAGACTCCAGGAAGGTATCGAACTAACGACACGCCTGGTTCAATCTAACAAAGGGGGAACACAGACCCCAGAAGGTACCAAATGAAAGGTACCTAAAGCAGTGAATATAGACCGAAGACGATACCAGACGAAAGGTATCTCTCACAAGGTCAAAACAAAGACTACAGACCCCAGACAGTATCAAATGAAAGATACAGCTAGCAAGGTCGAAACAGAGACTATAGACCCCAGACAGTATCAAATGAAAGATACAGTTAGCAAGGTCGAAACAGAGACTATAGATCCCAGACAGTATCAAATGAAAGATACGTCTAGCAAGGTCGGACAGAGATTATAGACCCCAGACAGTATCAAATGAAAGATACAGCTAGCAAGGTCGAAACAGAGACTATAGACCCCAGACAGTATCAAATGAAAGATACGTCTAGCAGGGTCAAAACAGTGTGACTCTGAAAAGTGACATCAGCATACAGTGTAAATGCCTGACGAAATACCGTTACCTTAAAGCCATGAATTATAAGGCAACCCAGGATACTCGTAACCATACTGACTAGAGTTCCAGACACCCTACAAGCATCTATATAATGTGACATTTGTCACCCCTTGGCTTGGTGAGCCGTGGACTGTAGCTAGCAGTCAGGGTGCGGGGTTGTCAATCCCGTATAGGCCTATACACACAATGTCCGCTCTCCCTACAGGAGACTCTGGTTACCAACTAGACGACGGAGAAGGCTGCGTCCCGAAGATGCATCCCAAATAGAGGATAGTGTGTTTCTAGAGGGGAGTGGGTTTCTAATGTAAGTGATATACTAGAGGTAAAGACTTTCAAACAGTGGGTAGTGTGTTTCTAAGGTAAGTGTAGAATAGAGGTAGAGATTCTTAACTGACTTGACTAGAGAATTTCCTGTATGTCCATACTCATATACATAGTATCTAACTAATGAACCAAACGACCTTCGGACGGCTACCCGATCCCACCAGACCACATCTCAACGAAGAAAAGGAAATAGGGCAGACGAGCCTTCCTAAGTCTTTCAATCATTACTTATATATACCTATATAAGCACGGACATACATCTAACTATGACTAAGTGTGTTTCAAGTAGAAGTGATCCTTGTGAAGTAGTAGCGCCTAATAAGTGAATTAAAAGCATTCGCAAGTGAAGTAGAAGTGTCGCACAAGTATAAGCGTATCATGAAGTAGAGGCGACAATATGTGAAGCGAAAACGTATCAAGTATAAGTGAAGTAAAGTTGTTATCGAGTATAAGCGAAGAAGAATCGTATCACTAAGTAAGAGCGTGAATAATTATAAGCGTCATCAGGTATAAGCGACTATCAGTATAAGTGGAAGCATTATAGAGTAGGAATATGGAATAAGTATAAGCGAATCATCAATAACTTCAAATAAAAATATACGTAAAAAGGAATCTTAATGAAAAGCCTTTATGAATAGGAAATTTCACACTTTGTATTCTTTTGTAAAATATGCTTGAAAATCTTGGAAAAATCTTTCACAAACCAGTTTAGAATGAATCTAGTTTAAAAAGGGTACAAGTAAGAGTTTTGAAACAATTGAAAAGCGTTATAGCGTCCTACTCGGTAAAAACAGTGTATAGTGGCAAAATCTTGTGCATGCGGGTTATCAATCACATGTGATTGATATGATAACTGGCATGTTTAACTTGTAATCCCCCCTATAAAAACATTTAAAAGCATTTAAAAGGTTCATTCAGGGGTATGAACTCACCTGGTGTAAGTAGGTCCGACGGAAGTGTCGTTTAGCCGTTCGGGGTCACGCAAGGACTTGAACACACACAAGGACCTATTTTAACATATGATAACATATGTTCACATACAATTAGCATATAATATACTAATTAAACAATTTTACACACTCAAAGGAGTGGAAAACACTTTTGGTTGAGTGTTTGGGGTCCCGGGTAGCGTTTAAGGGTGCTAAGGGTCTCTTATCAGCTGTGGGACTTTGCTATAATCACATATCTAGTGTGTAAATGGATTTAAAACACCAACATGGACCAAACAAGGAGTTTACGGCCCAACCTAAGGGAGTTTACGGCCGTAAACTCCCAAGGTCAATTTCTTGGGTGTTTGATGCTTCTAGCTTGTTCATAGAATTATTCTAAGCACTTTTCCTCAAAGGCATGAGTGGGTTTGAGGTTTCTAAGGGCCTTATAATGGATTTTACGGCCTAAGAACAACTCCTAAAGGAGTTTACGGCCGTAAACTCTAAATCATTGAGTTTTGTGATGTTTCAAGCCCCTAATGCCTTTCTAGTGATTTCTAATGATGTGTGATGCCATTTTGGGTGATTAAAACCAACATTTGAGGGGGTTTTGGGGAGTTTACGGCCTAGATAAATGCTTGGGCCGTAAACTCCAAGAAATCCCTCATTTTCCTTGTGTTTAAGCCCTTAAATCCTTCCTAGCATTTTATAGAGATAGCCTATGGTCATTTGGGGGGGCAAAAACTAACTTTTGGGGCATGATTTAGGGTGTTTACGGCCTTGACCTTTGTCTGGGCCGTAAAATCATTTATTTAAATCATTTTGGAGTGTTTCAAGTGTCTAAACTCATGAGGATAAGTCCCTAAATTATGTAATAAGCCCTAGGATGAGTTTGGGAGTGTTTTGGGGCTCTTTTGACTTGATTTTGAGGAGTTTACGGCCTAAGCTTGTGCTTGGGCCGTAAAATCTTGTTTGAGTCCTAAAATCATGCCTTTTAATGTTTAAACACTCCTAGGCTATATCCCCTAATTATTCCCAAGCTTATGGACAAGATTAGAGGCATGTTTGGCACCATTTTAGGGGTTTACGGCCCTAGAGTGTTCTTGGGCCGTAAACTCCTTATACCATGCCTTCTTGGATGATTTTTGGGCTATAAGCATGAATCACTATGTTTAGAATAAGCTAGGGTAGGCGGACTTACAATTTGGAAGCGTTTGGTTGCGAATTCGCGGCGAAAACGGGTCTAGTGAGAGAGTTTAGAGAGAGAGTGTAAAAAGTCTCCAATGGACTCCACTCACCCATATATGAGTTTCACAGTCGGGGCTCAGTGGAATTTTACCCGATACTGCCGTTAAACAGGGCTTTTGGTCGCACCCGATTTAGTGGTCGTAATAATAAAACTTGACATTTTCTCAATAAATGGAAATGTGTGTCTTGAGTTTTTATTCCCTTTTATCACGACTTAACGGCATGTTAAAGGTAATCAAATGGAATGTTTATTAAAGTGATGCCCTCTAATTAACGGAACTTTTATACAGTGGAATATTCCGTTAACGGTAACGGGGAAATGTAACGGGACAACTTGGGTTGTCACAAGTTAACTCTTAAATCATATGAGAAAAGTAAGGTAGCTTAGTTACTAATGTGAATACAACCTGATTGGGAAGGAATTTTCATGATGAAAAGTCCATTAAGGCTTTCGAAAAAACATTGAGTCATGGAGGTTTTTGTCGACATGTTGCAGCATGTTTCTAGGGAAATCCTAACTAGGACAAAGTTTCGAAAATATACCTTTTCCTCAAGCAGCAAGCATGAACCAACAAAAATCTTTGCTAAAATCCACACAAGAAAAGATTAACAAAACAAAAATATTTTTGGATTTTTGATTTTTGAAAGAAAATATCAAAAATAAGATTTTTTTTTTGATATTTTTGAATTTTGAAAGAGAAAAAAAAAATGAAAATCTTTTTGTTGTTTTTGATTTTGGAAAAAGACAGACAAAACCAAAAATCTTTTTGTTGTTTTTGATTTTTGAAAAAAATAGCAAACAATAAAAAAATATGTACCTGACTAGCGAAAGTTTGAAAAATAAAAAATGTAACGAAGATTTTGTCAAACCATTATACATGATGTCGAAAGTGAAGCATGTCCAAGCGTTGACTATGAACAGTCACCATTGAATCGACATCTTTCCTCCACTTTGGCTTGTCATTCTAACGAAATCTATCCGGGAACTGAATTCGCATCCATCATTCCTAAGCCATTCAAAATTCTCACGAAAGATTTTCATCTAATGGTTTTGTAAGGATATTAGCAAGCTGATCAGTCGTATTTACAAAATGAACTTGTATGTTTCCATCTTCAACGTGATCTTTGATAAAATGGTAACAAAGAACAATGTGTTTTGTTTTTGAATGTTGCACAAGTTATGGCAGATGTGAATGGCACTTTGTGAGTCACAATACAACGAAATTTTCTTCATGTTGATTGCATAATCACACAATTAACTTTGTATCCATATGATTTTTGAAGTGCAAGGAGCAGTACCAATAATCAAACAATTAACTTTGTATCCATATTTTGCTTTTGCTGTGGGAATTGAAACACAGGTTTGCCCGACCTACCCCTTCGGTCCTCTCGACCGGATACTGACTAGTATATTTGGGAGTTGGCCTCCCCTTCGATCCACTCGACCGGATACTGACTAGCATACATGGGTGCTGGTCTCCCCTTCGGTCCTCTCGACCTAGTACTGGGGACTATTTCACCCCCTACTACTTCCACATAACACATATATCACATAATCTATCTAGCATGGTTGGGCATGACCGCCCCTTCGGCCCTATCGACCGGTAATCTGGAGGACTATCTCCCCCTACTGTCACTAGCACATAGCATCATATCATACTATCACAATAACATATCACAGGTAGTAGCAACCCTAGATGAATATCACAAAGACAAACATCTATCATACAATTCCTACTGGTGGGCCGGCATTGTGGCCATAGACCCACCGCTACTGGAAGGTAACTCACCCCAAAGTAGTTGCTGATCTGCGTGGGAACGGATTGTCTTCTACTGCTGCTGCCCCGGAAATCCTCCGGCTATAATTCCCATGAAACACTTAGTCAAATACTGCTAACCGACCTCAGGGTAAAATGAGCATTTACCCCTAACCAAGCCAAGAGTTAAAGTCAAAGTCAACTTCCAGTTGACCCGACTCGCCGAGTTGGCTTGCCAACTCGCCGAGTCCCTATCCATTCGATTGACCATAATCTTGTCTCTGCTCGTCGATTTAGGCATTCACTCGACGATTTTTCTTCTAACCGATGTCCAATAGTCCTTCATCCTACTCGCCGAGTTGTATGAACAACTCGTCGAGTTCATCTTCGTCCGAAGAACATTCTATGCTGAGACTCGCCGAGTTGTATGAACAACTCGCCGAGTTTGTTATTGAGGCAAGAAGATTGCCTTGGACTCGCCGAGTCAGGGCATTGACTCGCCAAGTTCCTTCATGGGTGAGTCTGGCTTCACTTTGCAAACACGAAAAGGGGGGAAACTCGGGGACTCGCGACTCGACTCACCGAGTCTATCACATGCAAATACTATATACTCGATTTTGCTTGAATCCAGCACATGCCATACCTAGATCTGGGTTTCTAGGGCTTGGTTAACACATAAAGTTTCCAACTTTATGTGTAAATAAACACCAATGAAGGTTTTAGGGCTCAAAATGCACTAAAAGAGTAGATCTAGGGCTTTCATGCTATATGGCTCCATAAAGGCAGTAGATCCGAGCTCCTAGACCTCAATCATGCTTAGATCTAAAGGTTAATCAACTTATTACCAACCCTTATTCATAATCAAGATTGGAAATGGCTCAAGAAGGACTTTAATGGAGATATAAGGGACTATAAGCATGAAAATAGAGGGAAACTGAGTTATACCTCAAGGAAATCACTGAAATAACACCAAGATGTCTGGCCTCCCTCTTCTCTTCTTGATCTACTCTCCTTTTCTCTCAAAATCTTCAAGAAAACACACCAAAGCACTTCAATCTCACAAGGAACAAGATTTGGACGATATAAGGAGCTCTGAGGGTGAAGGGGGCGAGCTTGGGGGTGCATAAGATGACTTAAATAGGGTGCAAACCCTTGAAATTAGGGTTTCATCAGACAGCGGGGACTCGCCGAGTCCAGAATATGGACTCGCCAACTTAAACGTGCTCCATCTCCCGTCTCTACTCAGCGAGTCGGGTCTACAACCCGCCGAGTGCAAGGCTAAAAGGGAAAAACACTTAGATAAATTTTACATACCAAGAACCAGGTGCTACAAATCTCCCCCACTAATTTTAGACTTCGTCCTTGAAGTCTGCTGCTCGATCCTGAAACAGCTCGGGGTAATGCTCCATCATTTCTTCCACTGGCTGCCAAGTCCATTCTGAACCCTTTCGGTGCTACCACTGCACCTTCACTAATTCCACCCTCTTGTTCCTCAGATCCTTCGACTTCCGGTCGAGGATTGCGACTGGGCGCTCAATGTAATTCAGACTGTCATCAACCTGTATATCCTCTAGCGGCACCACCGCTGAATCATCCACTAGGCACTTCTACAGTTGGGAGACATGGAAGGTGTTGTGGATCTGACTGAGCTAAGCTGGCAGATCCAGCCTATATGCCACCTTGCCCACCCGGGCTACAACCCTGAACGGGATACATAGAATATCATGGCAGAAGTTTGATAAAGTATCAAATCTTTATGTAAGACATTATGCATCGTGTCCCATACGCTTCGGGTATAGGACCGATTGTAAATGCTATAATATTTGACCATTCTAAAATTTTCCAAATGTCTAGCGCATTTAGAAGGAAACGGACAAGAATCGGTTTGACTAAGATAATTAAACAACTATCAAATGACAATCCAAAGTTCGCCGAGGATTAGTCACTTGTGAGTAGTTGGAAGTATAGTATTGGATGGACCATATTGACTTTATTATGAATAGATAAGATTCTATTAAGAATGAGTTGTCATATGGAAATATGGAAGTGTTTCCATATTGGGAGTTGAATATTGAGAATCTATGTCTAGATTAGAAACTTTTATGCAAAAGGATGTTCAAAGGAATGTACTTTGAGTGATAGACATCACATCTATGGAACTGTCTTGTAACAATCCCCGATAGAGGACTTTGTAATTTCGTTAGCAATAGTCATTGTGACTTTTGTGCTATGACATTACGAAAGGATCATTGCATAAAATTTTAGAATCTAGCATATTCTATAAGTGGCAAGAATTTGATATTCTTTCACTTGTGGAAAGGATTAGGAGTTGTGAAATGAGTATGATTGGAAATGTGTTCATTTGATCTATTTCACAAAGCAAGAACCGTATGTAAACATTGTGTGCATGCTAAGAGCATAGGACAAGTGTGGTAAGTAATTCAAGTAAGAAGTTGATTACCCGAAATGACAAATAATGAGTAATCGATATGGTGATAAATAAAAGGTGTTTTATTTATACTCAAAGGTTGAGGCCATATGGGATTAGTATTATTCTTGTGTTTCACTTTGCATGTTTTGACTTCCTAAATAATTTAATTGGTTAAGAACAGTCAAATTATTCGAACGGGCCACAGTCATTCATATGTCGGGAGTAGGTATGAATGAAGACTGTCGTGAATTGGTATGTGGATTGTCTAAAGAGCATTAGACATAAGCAAATGTTTGCTGCAACGTTCATGAGTGCTTATGAATATAAGTTTGAGCATTGGATTAAACCCACACTCACTTGGATCACTTCATGGATTTCATCACGAGTGATTAGTGAGACGATAACATCTTATATTCTTGAAACCAAGATGTGTGAGTTGTTTCTTGCGAGTCGGTTGCACATTGATAATATGTAAACGCACCAGTAACTTGGTGTTATAAAACATATTGTTGTGTGTTATTTGGTGAGTGAGTGCAAGCGAGCATTGAGTTAAAGTTTATCCGTTCCTTTTATCCAAAGTAGGGTGAAAGCGATATATGTGGGCCCCTCGATGATTTAGTGATGACACCTAAGCGCTTGGCCAAGCCGGGACTAAATTGATGTGTTCAATTATAGTCTGTTGTCAGTCGTCATAAATTCGAATTCGGGAAACATCACATAGACAGAGAGAATGATTTAGATCCATGTCTCAGTCTATACGACAATATCTAGAATGGAGGAATATATGATCCCTTATCTAAAGGACATGCGTATCTGATAAGATCAGAGTTGATAGCAGCTTTAGAAAGCTACGATTGTAGATCAGGATCTGAAGTCATGCGCAGAATAGTTATTAGACTTATCCAAGTGGGAGACTGTTGGATTAGTGTCTATGTCCATAACTATTTTGGTATGTACGTGACCCGATGATGCATGGTCCTTTTGGGTTGCCTTTACCAAAGCAACTTGATAGGATGAATTATGGAGAGAAAGGATTAAATATGATTTATTAATATATTATGAGAATAATATATTAAAGGAGAAATCATATTATTTAATTAATATTAGTCAAGAATTAATAAGAATTAAGTTTGTGGCTAAAAGATATTAATTAAACTTAAGGGACTAGAATTGTAATTATAAGATAATTGCAATTGGGCTATGGATTACCTTATAATATAAGGTTGGACGAATTATGTGGGAAACCCATTAGAAATCATCCAAGGGCCTTTAAGGAAGGAGTCCATGGGTTACTTAGGGCTTAAGCATCCCAATTAGGGTTTCCTTGTTTGATAACCCTAATAGCTTCACTATTTAAAGTTCCCTAGAGCACCAAAAACGTGGGCAAGTAATTCCTTAGGGTTTTGGATGGCTTTTGGGTGTCTCCTTCTCTTTTCCTCTTCATCCTCTTGCTCTTAGTGTTTGTGAGCCATTAGAGGAGTGACATTTGTGACTCTAAGCTTTCTAAAGTCAATACAAGAAGGAATTGAGATTGTTATTACTATATAACAATCAAGGTATGATCTAAACCTTTATTCATATGTTATATTGATTAGATCTAGGGTTTTAAGTCTTGGATTAAAAGCATGTACAATAGAGAAACCTAGATCCAAGCTTTAGGGTTTGCATGAGCACATAGGATGTCTTTTGGCTAAAACCCATCAATTTGACCATTCTAAAATTTTCCAAATGTCTAGCGCATTAAGAGGGAAAAAGGACTAGAATTGGTTTTGAATAAAATAATTAAACAACTATCAAAGGACGATCTAAGGTTCGCCAAGGATTTGTTGCTTGTGAGTAGTTGGAAGTATAGTATTGGATGGACCATGTTGACATCATTTTGAATAAATAAGACTCTATTTAGAATGAGTTGACATATGGAATATATGGAAATGTTTCCATATTGAGAGTTGGATATTGAGAGTCTATGGCTAGATTAGAAACTTTTATGCAGAAAGGATGTTCAAAGGAATGTACTTTGAATGTGAGACTTCGCGTCTATGGAATTTCCTTGCAACAATTTCCGATAGAATACCCTGGAATTTCATTAGCCAAGTCTTGGTGACTTCTGTGCTATTACATTACGAAAGGTCGTTGCATAAAATGTTAGAATTAGACATATTCCAAAAGTGGAAAGAATTTGGTTTTCTTACACTAATGTTGAGGATTGGGAATTGTGAAATGAGTTTCATTGGAAAGGTTTTCAATTGATCTATTTCACAAAATAAGGATCATAGGTAACATAGTGTGCATGCTCGGAGCATGGAACAACTACTATTGTAATTCAAGTAATAAGTTGATTATCCGAAACATTAAACAATGAATAATGAGTAGTCAATATGGTGTTTAAATAAAAGTGTTTTATTTACGCTCAAAAGTTTTGGCGCCATATAGGATTAAGTATTATCGTTGTGTTTCATTTTGCATGTTTTGACTTCCAGAATAACTGAGTTATTCGAACCTCCACATTTGGTCATATGCTGGAAGTAGGTATAAAGGAAGATTCTCATGAATCTGTCTGTAGATTGTCTGAAGTGTTTAGACATAACACAAGTTTCTCGCAGAGTTCATGAGTGCTTTGATAAGATTAGAGTATTGGATCAAATCCTCGCTCATGAGAATCACTTCATGGATTTTATCACGAGTGATTGTGAGAAGATAATATTGTATATTCTTGAAACCGAGGCGTGTCAGTTGTTATTTGCTGGTCGGTTGCACATTGATGATAAGTAAACGCACCAATAACTTGGTGTTATAAAACTTATTATTGTGTATGATTCGATGAGTGAGTACAAGCGAGCATTTGATTCGAAGTTTATCCATTCCTTTTATCCAAAGTGGGATAAAAGTGATATTTGTGGGCCCCTCAATGATTTAGTGATGACACCCTAAGCGCTTGGCCATGTCGGGACTAAGTTGATGTGCTCAATTGTAGTCTGTTGTCAGTCGTTATAAATCAGATGTCGGGAAACAATACATAGACAGAGAGAATGATTTACATCCATGTCTCGTGTCTATACGATATCTTGAGAATGGAGGAATATATAATCCCTTATCTAAAGGACACGCATATCTGATAAGACCACAGTTGACAGCGGCTTTTGAAAGCTACGATTGCTGATCAGGTTCTAAAGTTATGCAAAATAGTTATTAGACTTATCCAAGTTGGAGACTGTTGGATTGGTGTCTAACTCCATAACTATTTTGGTATGTACATGACCCGATTATGAGCATGGTCCTTTTGGGTTGCCTTCACCATAACATTATGTAGGATGAATTTAGGAGAGAAAGGTTTAATTATGATTCATTAATATATTATGAGAATAATATATTAAAGGAGAAATCATATTGTTTAATTAATATTAGTGAAGAATTAATTAAGAATTAATTTTGTGGCTAGAAGAGATTAATTAAACTTAGGGGACTGGAATTGTAATTATAAGATAATTGCAATTGGGCTATGGATCACCTCGGATTAATACTTTGGATGTATTCTATGGGGAAGCCCATTAGAAATCATCCAAGGCATGTTCCAGAAAGGGTCCATGGGCTCCTTAGGGCTTAAGCAGTCAAATTAGGGTTTTCTTGTTAGATAACCCTAATTGCCTACCTATTTAAAGAACCCTTGAGACCCGAAAACATGGCTAAGTGTTCCTTTAGGGTTTCCATCCATTTTTGGTTCCTCCTCTTTCCTCCCTCTTCATCCAAATTGCTTAGTGGTGTTTGTGACTCCATTAGAGGCGCAACACTTGAGGCACTAAGTTTTCTAAAGCCAAGGATTGATTCTTATTGCTATATAACAATCAAAGGTAAGATATAAACCATAATTTTAGTTATAGTTTATTATATCTAGGGTTTATGGCTTCGGATTATCAATTTCATGTTCATTAGACAAATTAGATCCAAAACCATTAGGGTTTGCATGTACACCATAAGATTGATGTATTGCTCGAAACCCATTAATTATGTTTATGTTATCTCAAATAATTTGAATTTACCTTTTTAAGTGGTGAATTTTGATTTTTAATGTTTCAACTATTGTTTATTTCTGTTAAAGTTAGTTTAAACAGTGAATGAGTGAATTAATATGTTTTTAAATTTTGAATACATTGAATAAGTTTCCTAAGCTGTTTTATTAAACTGTGAATGAGAGTCCTGAAATTCTCTATTAAACTGTGAATTTGTTTGGTGCACACAAGATATATGATGAAATGCTTTAATAAAATCAATTATGTTTTTAAGTTGTAAATACCGTGAATGAGAGACCTAAACTACTTTATTAAACTGTGAATTAAAATCTTGAAATGTAAGTTTTAAGTTGAGAATATATGAATTTGAAGTAAAAATTTTTGTATTAAACTTTGAAATTATTATATTAAAATGTGATTGTTTTTTTATTAAACAATGATTTGATTGCATTAATCTATGAATTAAATGTGGGAAGTCTTCAAAAAATTTATAAAATTTTATCATAATTTACGAAAAAGTCCCAAACTAAATTCTGTTTACGAAAAAGCATGAATTACTAGTAAAAATGGCGATTTGACCCCTTTTTTCTGGTTTACAGTTTTATTACTTACCTGTTTCACTAAAGTCCAATTATTTTACCCTAATTTGCGAATAAGTCCCAAAATAATTTTTTTGATGATTTAACTATTTTCTCTATGTAACATACATTTTACCGGTTTCATTGCTGATGCGGACGCCTAGTCCTTAAATGAGATGATGAGATGGATATGTTGAGTTATATAATGCTATCTTTAGCATAAAACTTGATATCCTGATATATTATATATCTTTTTGGAACATAAAATGCATTCAACGAAGACTACAATAATTGTATAAACTAGCAACAACTATGTTATTTTTTACGTTTATAGTTAATAACAAATTGTCTATCTAATCTTATGTAACCCAATATATCCATCTCATTCTGCCCTTTTTTCTAGGAAACACACATTTTATTGGTTTCATTGCTGACATAGATACATAGTCATAAATGAGCCGATGAGATGGGTATCAGATGGGTATCATATTATACAGTAAATGTGACATTATATAACCCATCGTATTCATCTTATCAGCTAATTTAATGACTAGGTGTCTAAGTCAACAATGAAACCGATAAAATGTATGTTACATGAAGAAAATGGTAAAATTATCAGTAAATTTTATTTTGGGACTATTTCGCAAATTAGGGTAAAATAATGGGACTTAGTGAAAAATGTAAGTTATAAAACCCGTAAACCGGAAAAAAGGGGTCAAATCGTCATTTTTACCAGTACTTTTCTTTGTCCATCAAAGGAAACAATCTCAACGACATGATTTAAGCTTCAATTGGAAGTTGTTTTGAGGTAGCTTCCAGAACAACCTGTATAGAGAAATTTTCGAGGATTCCAACCTTGCTAAAATTAAGTTTCCTCAAGATATCCTAGAACAAACTAATCACTGATATCTCGTGCAAAATTAGGTCAAAACTTGTATCTCTTCCCATCTTCATCAACCATCGTATTAAAATCGTGTGGATACTTTTATCACATAGTCTCTAAAATCTTCAGGAATCCAATAACAATTTTGTAACGAGATCTTCTCTTCTTCCAGAAATGTCTCCATGAAATTTTTAAATCTAAACAAGATTTTAATAACGGTATTAAAATAAGTTGGACCAAAAATTAAAATTTCAACAATTAAAATACATCATGTGGGTTGTCGAAGTGAAAATTTTCGCTTAAAGATGAAATTTGTATATTAAACCTAACCACGTGGATGATTTTTGAAATTTACGCTTGATGATATTAGTGTATTTATTACTTACATACGGTTTTCTTCAATGTTGAAACACAATGTTATCATTTCTTTCAAATGACAAAACAAGCTATCATTCATTTGGAATGAGTTAACAAACTACTTTATCATAACCTATATACATGGGTAGAACTATTTTCTTATTTACTCATTCAAGAATCAAGACACCCACGATGAGCTTGCTTTTCATAATGTTTTACCTTGTAATCACAGCAAATGCATTTTCAGATATATCTCAAGTAGGTAACATAACATCGAAGCTAGATTGTTATTTCACGAAAGAATGGACTGTGTGTATACACAACCAGCTTAAAGATCCAATCATTGTTCATGTAAAGTAAAAAAACAATTATCTAGGAAATAATACAATGCAACCTGATGGAGCCAAAACTTGGGACTTCTGCATGAATACCTCTAAGAGCAGTCTCTTTTATGGTAAGTTTATTTGGAAATCAAAGACTGCAGCCTTTACTGTTTTTGATAATGGTTTATCCAAAAGATATTGCCCCAAGGCCTATTCAACACAGAGTTCAGGATTTTGTGAATGGAAGATCAAAGAGGATGGATTCTACTTTCTCGGTGATAAAGAAAATAATAACCCATCAAGAATACATGTTTGGACTTGAGAGATTCTCTATTTGTTTGCCTATATATTAAATATACTAAATAATCATGACAAGTTTGTCTTATAATTATATTTAGATATCACTATTTTATTACGTCTAGATATTTGGTTATGATATATATATATATATATATATATATATATATATATATATATATATATATATATATATATATAAAATAAGGTTCAAATAAAAACAAAGATTATTGTGAGAACGTGAGAACAATTCTCAGCCAATTGTTTTATTTAATTAATCAAATGAATTAAATATTAATAAAAGGGCACTTTAGGTATTTTCTTTTGTCATTAATTACTAAATTAAATTAAAGCTAATTTTTTATGGTAACCATTTATTTATAGTTTATTGTATATGTCTTATTAAACCACTAATCACAAGATTGAAGCCGACGACTTCTTACCCATTGCCGTCTCTGGAACTATATCTCAATTTCTGTGAACATCATGTTGTAAATCGTTTCTTATTTACTTATTAGATCTCCATCACTTCTTCTTCACCATAAAACCTGCAAAATCGTATGTAAGTGGGGAAGTTATCGTTCATAATATGTTTTTTACCCACACTATATCATCGATTTAACAGGAGAGGCCATAGAAGACACACATGACATAGGACGATTAAAACCTGTTGTTTTTGTTTTCTTTGCCCTAACAATTGAAAACGATTTCCATTCTTCAGGAAAGGTAAGGGTTTTTCACTTCTGCTTTAACTTCATGACAAAATGAGTGATTTTTTTAATGAGCACCAAGTGTTTCATCTATTGCCACACATAACTGAAATCAGTTTTCTCAACGAACTTGATTTTACGAAATAGTTTTGTTCGTAAAATTGATTTTCTAAAATCGTTTTGTTCATGAAATAAATTGCATGTGTATGTGTGTTCTACATCTGATTTAAATTACTTAGATAGTAGTTTTTCTTTCTAAAATCGTTTTTTATTGATTTTGTTTTTTGTAATTGAAATGCAAGTATATGTATGACTATTTTTATTCTTGTAGAGACTATTAATTGTTGCATTTGTTTGGTTAATTGAATTTATTAAGTAAAGAATATATAATATTGCAATTCTTGTTTTTAATTGTACAGTTTTTTTCGTCACTTTGATAGTAAGTACAAATCAAGAATACCTTTTCCACTTTGTGTTTTTCTTATAATTTAAGGCTAATAACAAAACATGTATTTTTTTCTTTTTATTTTCTTTTTCTTGGTCCACCGCATGCTCGATCTTAAGAGACTTACTTCTTGATTAAACATGGCTTTATGATTTAAGATTCACTTCTTGATTAATGATGGCTTGATTATGAATCTTAGTGATCTAACATCTTCTGCTTATTATTATTTTATATATTTTTAAAGGAATAACTCATGTACATAAGAAATTCAATATAGTTTTCTTATACATTTAAAAATATATGGTAAAGTGAATGAGATTGATTCTCATTTTATTTATTCTTATAAGAATTTATTTGACAACTTTTTATTTTGTTAAAAATATATTATATAAGAAATGAATTTGAATCTCATTTGTTATTCATGTTTGGATATTCTATTATGGATATGGATATTTTTTATATATATTTTTTCATTGTTATTCTATTATGAATATACATATACAAACTCTTGCTTTATTATAATTTTGTTATGAATTTTTATATACAAACTCTTGTTTTATTTTTATTCTATAATGAATTTATATATACAAAATATTGTTTTACTAAGATTCTATCATGAATTTATATATACAAACTCTTATTTTATTGTTATTCTGCTATGAATTTACATACGTCTTATTGTTTATGATTTTTTTGTGTACCTATATCTTAAAAAAGATCAACAAAAGAAATATAGTCAAGGCCAAGAAGAAACATACTCAACACCAAGATCAACGGGATAGAAGAAATTAGTTGAATACAAAGATTTTTTTTTTTAATAAATTCATCTTTCTATATATGATATTAGTTCGTTATGACTTATACAGATAAATGTATGCTTATCTCATAATTCAGTAAAGAATGTTATATATTATAAATCTGAATGAGTTTATATGTTTATATGTTCTGTAATGATTTAGGATTGTATGAATTTATATGTATTCCATTATGAATATACATTGTTAATTGATAGTTAGCTTAAGTATTATATATTCTACAATGAATACAAGATTTTAAACTTTAGTAAAATAAAACTTTGAAATTTAAAAAATCTAAAATTTTAAATTTTGAAAATATAACAATCCCACAAATTTCGCTTATTTACATAATTATGTTAAAATACAATTACCACTTTACCCCTACATATTTATTAATATAATTTTGACTGATGTTTTTATTAATAACCAAAATAACTTAATTAAAGAAAATGATTGGCTAAGAATCGTTCTCACGTTTTCACTTTATTTAAAGTTTTTATTTGAACTCTCCCATATATATATATATATATATATATATATATATATATATATATATATATATATATATATATATATATATATATATATATATATATATATATATATATATATATATATATATATATGGAGGAGGCAGTGTTGTTCTTCGATAATGGATTACAAGGGGCGATTGAGGACATTGTGGTTTGTGGTGGGCCCTTCTTTGGCGGCTTATAGTGACAACTTGCTTCGCTACTCATTCAGGTTGGTGGTTTGGCTTTATACTAGGCAGTAAAGGATACCTTATATGCTTTTGTTGCCTCAAGGGCCCAATCTTGAGTATTGCAAGACCACATCTTATGGGATAGCGACATTTATGGTATGGATTTTGATTATGCTTGTGTCTTAGATTCTCTTCATAACAAGCTTCCGGGCATTGTCACACCCCCAAACCTGAACGGCGGAAACGTTCGGGGGCAGATGATTTCATGTGGTAACGTAACAAATGAATACATAGTATAGAAAGCAATACAACCATCATATATATAATTGAAAGTTTACATTTGTCAAAAGGTACATGTTCAAAACCAATTACAATATGATGTCAAAATACGAGATTAAACTGGCGCCGCAGCATCCCTTCATCAAAAGCAAAATGAATACCTGAAATTACTGATTTCGTGGGACATACAAGAAATTTTGAAAGAGTAGATCAGCATTTAAGCTGGTGAGTTTCATAAGTATTTAAGTGACAATGTTTGTATGAAATGAAATGTTTTGTCTTTGTTTGTTTGTGTTTAGAAAATCCAATATGTTCTACTAGTATAAAAGTAGGCTTCACTCAAGACCAATGTTTGTTTCTAAAAATGTATGTAAGTGTAAAATAACCAATGTGTTTGAAAACCTTGTAAATCAATGCATTTTTAATACCCCATGTGAGTTTTATAACCATACTATTGACTCGGAATGCCTATACACAACGTTCTTCAGGCGTTGGAATGTTATGACGTTTGTCACCCCAAACGGTGGACTACAGCTAACAGTCAGGGCATGGGTTGTCAAGCCCGTATAGATCTATACACAAACACCATGCTCCCCCTCCAAGGGATTCTGGTATATAATACAGGACTTGAAATGTGTACTCGAACGTACGTGAAGTTAGTGTCTCACAAAACCGTGGTATAAAAACAGATCTACTTGTTAAAATGTTACGTTTGTTCTTGTATACGAAAGTGAATTTTTGAAATTCATGTTTCTAGTACATAAGAGTTAGGAATTTGTTCGTAAAACTATACCTATTATAGTTTTCTAAAAGTGTGTCTCGTTTGTTTAGAAATACCTAGAAAATGAATCATTTGTTATGACAGCATAGATTTTTGGTGTAGAGTCTAAGATAGACAAGTATACATATAATATAAGAAAAGTTTAGTTTATACATGCATTACAACAATTTATATTTCAAAAGATAGAATGCTATTTTAACATATGTTATATATATGAAAGTTCCCTATAGAGTTTGTAAATCGCATGTGATTTGGATATATAAAAGCATATAAAATAGTTCTTTATGTAACACACGATAATACTCGTGTGTTTTACTTGTAATCCCCCCCTTGAAAGCATATAAAAGAAGTTATAGAACATTTAAAAGGTAAATTAAGGGGTATGAACTCACTTGAAAGTTTGAAGATAGCGAGATGGAAAACCGGGCAGAGTTTCGTCTCGGGAAACGGATTTTACTCGGGATTCTCGGGAATCTCGGGAGTAAAATCGACCCTCGGGACTTGAGCAAAAAGACCAGAGCTTCGGGTTTGAACGGGCACGGAAAACGACGCAAGATCGTGAGAGAAAGGAGAGAAATGAGCAAGTTTTTCGAAAACGACGCTGACTCCTCTTCGGATAATGCTTGATTTTTGAATTAAATAAATATATAATTTATTTAATAAACTTCAAAAATTCATATCTTCTTCATACGAACTCCGTTTTCGATGGTCTTTATATCCCCGCGTAGGTGAGACTATGCTCTATAACTTTCTTTTAGACTCCGTTGGCAAATTCCGGAATTATTTTTATTATTTATTTTATAACTCATCGTGTTTAAGGAATTTCTTCAAAAATTTATAACTTCTTTATCTGACATCGGTTTTTGCCAGACTTTTTACCGCTGAAATACAATTGTTGAGACCTTCGATTCTCGTTTAGGTCATTCCGGTCAAAAGTCGTTCGATCTCCGATTCGAGTTTTTAGTTGTCTGTTGCTAAGCCGAATTTGGAAAAATCATAACTTCAATATACGAAGTCGGATTTGGGCGTTCTTTTTACGTACGATCATGGTTTAAAGACATTTAAACATAGAAGGAATTTAAATAGAACTATTTGGACATTTTATTATGAAAGTTAATTTTTATTACTCAAAAGTGGTTACAATACTTGACCTTTTAGGTCATTACAAAGAGTTGAAATATCGGGTTGTCACATCATCCCCCCCGTTAGAGAGAATTTCGTCTCGAAATTTAAAGTAGTAAAGATACTAGTGAACATGAAAGAGATGAGGGTACTTTTGTTTCATCTGATCTTCGCGTTCCCATGTGAATTCAGGTCCCCGCTTGGCATTCCAGCGAACCTTCACGATGGGTATGCGACTTTGTTTTGTTTGTTTGACCTCTCGGTCCATGATTTCTACTGGTTCTTCCACAAAGTTGAGGCTCTCATTGATCTCGATCTCGTCGAGTGGAATAACAAGAGTCTCGTCGGACAGACACTTTTTCAAGTTTGAGACGTGGAAGGTTGGATGTATGTTACTAAGTTCACGCGGTAGGTTAAGCTTGTAAGCCACAGGGCCGATTCTGGCAAGAATCTCGAAAGGCCCTATGTATCTTGGATTTAGTTTCCCACGCTTTCCAAAGCGTATTAAACCCTTTCATGGTGAGACCTTTAATAAGACGTGGTCTCCTACCTGGAATTCCAAAGGTTTCCTCCTTTGGTCAGCGTAGCTTTTCTGTCGGTCTCTAGAGGCTTTCAATCGTTCACGAATCTGAACGATCTTCTCTGTCGTTTCTTGTATGATTTCCGGACCGGTGAGAGTGCTCTCAGGAACTCTTCCTCTAGCTAACTGGGTATCGCCAACTTCAGTCCAACACATAGGGGCTCTGCACTTTCGACCATAGAGGGCTTCAAACGGAGCAGCCTTTATGCTTGTATGATAACTATTGTTGTATGAAAATTCGACAAGGGGTAAATGCATATCCCATGCCTTTCCAAAGTCAATCACACAGGCTCTCAGCATATCTTCTAAAGTTTGTATCGTTCTCTCACTTTGTCCATCTGTTTGTGGGTGGTAGGCTGTACTCATGTCTAGCCTAGTCCCCAGGGAACTTTGTAGTGACTGCCAGAATCTTGAAGTGAATCTACTATCTCTATCGGAGATAATGGATATCGGAACACCATGCAGTCGCACTACTTCCCTTAAGTAAGTTCTTGTAAGCTTCTCCATTTTGTCAGTCTCCTTGATGGGTAGGAAATGCACGGATTTGGTCAATCTGTCGACAATGACCCATATGGTATCGAGTCTACTTGTCGTCTTGGGTAACTTGGTTATGAAGTACATAGTGATCCGCTCCCATTTGCATTCTGGTATCTCTGGTTGTTGTAGTAATCCTGACGGTTTCTGATACTCGACCTTATCCTTAGCGCAAGTAAGACATTTACTTACGAAGGTAGCAATTTCTGCTTTCATGTTAGGCCACCAGTACAGTTTCTTAAGATCCAGATACATTTTATCTGAACCCGGGTGAACGGAATACCTTGAGTTGTGAGCTTCGGTCATGACTACGTTTCTGAAACCACCATGTTTCGGGGTCCAGATTCGGTCCATGAGATAGTAGGCTCCGCCACCCTTGACTTCTAGATTCTTTTCCATTCCTCGCAGGGATTCACCCGCCACATTTTCAGGTTGCAAAGCTTCCATTTGTGCCTCCTTAATTTGTGTGGATAAGTGGGAATGGATAGTCATAGTCAGAGATTTGACCCTCCGACCAGTGTATTCCTTTCGACTGAGGGCGTCAGCTACTACGTTGGCCTTGCCAGGATGATAACGAATTTCGCATTCGTAGTCATTTAGTAACTCAACCCATCGTCGTTGTCACATGTTGAGTTCCTTCTGATCAAAAATGTGTTGAAGGCTCTTGTGATCGGTGAAAATAGTACTCTTTGTTCCGTATAAGTAGTGTCTCCAGATCTTCAGAGCAATACCACTGCTCCTAACTCGAGATCGTGTGTCGTATAGTTCACTTCGTGTGTCTTAAGCTGTCGGGAGGCATAAGCGATTACCTTCCCTCTCTGCATAAGAACACAACCAAGTCCTTGATTTGACGCATCGCAATACACTACGAAGTCTTCTGTCCATTCGGGGAAGGATAGTATCGGTGCGGTGCACAAGGCCTGTTTTAGTGTCTGGAATGCCTTTTCTTGTTTCGCTTCCCAGTCAAAGGCCACACCTTTCTGGGTTAATGTAGTAAGAGGTTTCACAATGCTAGAGAAGTTCTTTATGAATCTGCGATAGTAGCCAGCTAGACCTAGAAATTGACGAATTTCTGTAGGTGTCTTTGGTGCCGACCAGTTCTCAATGGCCTTAATTTTGGAGGGGTCCACGTGTATACCTTTCTCGCTAACAACGTGGCCTAAAAATTCGACTCTTCGAATCCAAAATTCGCATTTAGAGAACTTCGCATAAAGTTTCTCCGTTCGCAGTGTTTCTAGGACTTTTCGTAGGTGCTGACTATGCTCTTCCTCACTTCGGGAGTAGATAAGTATATCATCGATAAAGACGATGACGAACTGATCCAAGTAAGGACGGCATACCCTATTCATTAGGTCCATAAATACTGCTAGTGCATTGGTTAATCCGAACGGCATCACTACAAATTCGTAGTGTCCATAACGAGTTCGGAAAGCTGTCTTTGGAATGTCCCCCTCTAGAACTTGTAATTGGTGGTATCCGGATCGTAGGTCTATCTTTGAGAAGTAGTTCGCTCCTTGAAGTTGATTGAATAGGTCGTCAATACGGGGTAGAGGATAGCGGTTCTTGACAGTGAGTTTGTTCAGCTCTCTGTAGTCGATGCACATACGGAACGATCCGTCTTTCTTCTTTACAAACAAGACCGGTGCTCCCCAAGGTGAGAAACTTGGTCTTATGAATCCTTTTTGAAGGAGTTCATTAAGTTGACTGGAAAGTTCATAAATCTCTGCTGGTGCGAGACGATAAGGCGACTTCGCTACTGGGGTAGCTCTTGGAACTAAGTCGATTCTGAACTCGACTTGGCGTTGCGGTGGTAATCCTGGTAGTTCTTCTGGAAAGTTATCGGGAAAGTCGCGTACTACCGAGATGTTCTTGATGTCCTTCAGTTCTTGACTTGTATCAACGATGTGCGCTAGGAATGCTCGACAATCCTTCCGCAAGCACTTTCGAGCTTGGATGCACGAAATGATGCGAAGGTTTGTACTAGATTTGTCGCCGTAGATAACTAATGTTTCGTTGTTAGGGAGGTTAAGACGAACTGCTTTTTCAAAGCACATGATGTCGGCGCGAAGAAGACTCAACCAATCCATGCCGACTATGACGTCGAAACTTTTAATTTGGACCGGCATGAGATTGATTGGAAAAGAATGGCCGTCTAAAGTTAACGTACAGCCCATGTATATGCAGTTAGTGTTTTCGGTTTTTCCATTGGCCATCTCTACAGTGAATGATTTTTCTAACTTGCTAGGTTTAGGTTTAAGTAAATGAATAAAGTTTTGACTCACGAAGCTTCTCTCCGCTCCACTATCGAATAATATGCATGCATATGAATTATCGAGAAGGAACGTACCAGCAACTATAGTTGGGTCAGCTACAGCTTCGTCATGGCCTATTGCCAAAACTCGTCCCACACCGCCGGTGCCTACTGCCTTAGGACAGTTCCTCTTGTAGTGGCCCACCTCGCCACAACCGTAGCAAGTCTGTCCTACACCCGCACCGGGAACTTGAGTGATCGGCTTTGCGGGGTCCTTGTAGAAACGGGTTGTGTGTCCCTTCCTGTTGCAGTTGGCACACTACATTTCCCGACAAGGTCCATGGTGGTGGTAATTGCATTTGGTGCACTTTGGGAGGTTACCTACATAAGGCTTTGTTGGGTAGGTATTTTTAGGAGCTGTAGTAGGTACAGTGGCAACATTCACGAAAACCAATTGTTTCTTTGCGGATTCTTGGGAAGACCCACCCTTCCCTTTATTCCACACTCTCTTTCTGCTATTGTTGTTGTTGTTGTTGTTGTTGTTGTTGTAGTTGTTGTTGTTGCTGTTTCCTTTCTGTGGTTCTGGTGCAGAAGTGGTTGAGTTCTGATGACCTCCGTAGTCAATCAGAGATTGTGCCAGTTCCTTAGCACTTTCAAAGGTGTCAGGTTTGGAAGCTAACACGCTTGATCGTATTTGGGGCGTCAGTCCCCAGATGTACCTTTCTATTTTGTTGCTCTCGGGAGCAATCATATCTGGACAAAGGATTGCTAGCTCGCAGAATCTGTTGGTATAAGTAGCGATGTCGGTACCAACCATTCCGAGAGTCCATAGTTCGTGTTCGAGCTTTTGAATCTCTCCCCATGGGCAGTATTCTCTCATCATCATGGATTTCAGGCTCTCGCAGCTTATGGAGTTTGCCACGATTAGGGTAAGTACTTTAACGTGGCCATTCCACCAAGTTAAAGCTTTATCAATTGGGGTGAAAGTTGCAAATTTGACTTTGCTGTGCTCGGGACAGGAGCAGATTTCAAAGACTGCCTCCGTCCTTTCAATCCACTGCCTCAGGGCCATCACACCACCAGTTCCATAAAACATCTGGGGTTTGGCATTAGTGAAGTCCTTATAGGTGCATTCTCGAGGTGGTCCATGACTCTCGCCATGGTTGGATGGGTGTGTGCCAGATCCCGAGCCATTAGTACTCGAGTTATTGATCTGTGACATGGCAGCTGCCACCGCTGCGGTGACTGCTGCTTGGAACATAACAACATCAAATTGAGGTGGTGGAGGTGGTGGTGGTACAGGTGCTTCCCCACCATTGTTTCGCCTTGGATTCCTACGCGGAGGCATCCTTCAACTATAGGTTGAAAAGACAAGGATAAAAATTTCATAGAATAGAAAATGTATGTGTCTCATGAATTAAACGCTATAGTTCAACGACAGATGATAGTATGAGTCTTAAAATAGAAGAATGAAAGTTATTTGTAAGACTGAAGGTATGAAACAAGTATTTGGTTTCACAAAGACCTTTCAAGGTTTGAACGAAATACTTAACATAGTAATAATAGTGTCACTTATATTAATATAAAAGTTGTTACAACGATCATGAAAATTTGACCCCTAAAAGGGTCTCTGATTACAAAGTTCGAGAAATTTAAAGACTTTTAGCCGATGTCCTAAGCTATAACAAAATTTGAGTCCTTGATAAGCACTACTTGCGACGTAGGTTGCGCTTGGAGCTTGACTCTGCATCTGATTGCTTCGACTCCATTAGACGCCTATCAAAAGCGGGTTGTTGTTCCCTCAGTTCGGCGAGGGCTGCAATCATTTGCGCTTGAAATGCTTCGGTTCGGAGTTGAGCATTGTCTTGTATCTTGTCTAGCCTACGGATGTTAGAAGTGTGAACCTGCACTTCCACGTTGACATCCCAGAGTCGACTAGCTTGAACTCCAAACTGATAGGATTGATTGGCTAACTTACCCACCATTACCGGAAGTGCTCGATCAGCCGAACCTCCGCCGCGGACATCATAGAAGTCCCGACACATGCCGTAGGGAGGGCGTAGGTTTTGCTGTTGGCTCCAATGGTGGAGGTGACTTCCCCAGACGGGAGTCGGTCCTTGAAAGTTCCTTACGAAGACGGGAGGTTGAATGGGTGGTGGATCGATAACTTCCGGCTCTGAGTCGGTACCGGAGTCATCACCCACTTCTATGGGTTCCTCGTCCTCTTCGGGATCATCTTCAATCCATCCTCCGTTGCCTTGGTTGGGGAAGTAGGGGTCGCCAGGGTGGTGAAATCCATCCATTTGACTGTACGAGAAATAGGGTTATAAGAATGGAATAAAGTTGAAACATGCAAAACATGTAAGTTAAACCAGTTTAGATAGCAAATACTCCTATAGTATTTAAATTCTTGTGTTTGATTCTAGTAATGGTTTGGTAAGTTTTGACTTGTTGCTTACTACGATCATTCCTCGATATACGTTGGTCCAATCTCGGGCAAATATAGTTGATCATGCTATATTTGTCCAAAATCTGATTACATATATCGAGTCTCAATCGTAGTGTCAACTTGTCTAAATACTTGTATAGTTAGATAACATGAAAATAATTTGTGGTATGCATGTAATTGTACTTAAATGAACTATCAATTTAAGTTGAACGCAATGCTGCTCAAGCGTAAAAAGAAAATTTGTTTTGTCAGAGAGTATTAGTCCCTTAAGCATTTATAGTTTGTATATCTTATGTGGTTCGATATACTTAGTTCACTATAAACATTGCTCTGATACCAATCTGTCACACCCCCAAACCTGAACGGCGGAAACGTTCGGGGGCGGATGACTTCATGTGGTAACGTAACAAATGAATACATAGTAAAGAAAGCAATACAACCATCATATATATAATTGAAAGTTTACATTTGTCAAAAGTTACATGTTCAAAACCAATTACAATATGATGTCAAAATACGAGATTAAACTGGCGCCGCAGCATCCCTTCATCAAAAGCAAAATGAATACCTGAAATTACTGATTTCCTGGGACATACAAGAAATTTTGAAAGAGTAGATCAGCATTTAAGCTGGTGAGTTTCATAAGTATTTAAGTGACAATGTTTGTATGAAATGAAATGTTTTGTCTTTGTTTGTTTGTGTTTAGAAAATCCTATATTTTCTACTAGTATAAAAGTAGCCTTCACTCAAGACCAATGTTTGTTTCTAAAAATGTATGTAAGTGTAAAATAACCAATGTGTTTGAAAACCTTGTAAATCAATGCATTTTTAATACCCCATGTGAGTTTTATAACCATACTATTGACTCAAAATGCCTATACACAACGTTCTTCAGGCGTTGGAATGTTATGACGTTTGTCACCCCAAACGGTGGACTGCAGCTAACAGTCAGGGCGCGGGTTGTCAAGCCTGTATAGATCTATACACAAACACCATGCTCCCCCTCCAAGGGATTCTGGTATATAATACAGGACTTGAAATGTGTACTCGAACATACGTGAAGTTAGTGTCTCACAAAACCGTGGTATAAAAACAGATCTACTTGTTAAAATGTTACGTTTGTTCTTGTATACGAAAGTGACTCTTTGAAATTCATATTTCTAGTACATAAGAGTTAGGAATTTGTTCGTAAAACTATACCTATTATAGTTTTCTAAAAGTGTGTCTCGTTTGTTTAGAAATACCTAGAAAAGGAATCATTTGTTATGAAAGCATAGATTTTTGGTGTAGAGTCTAAGATAGACAACTATACATATAATCTAAGAAAAGTTTAGTTTACACATGCATTACAACAATTTATATTTCAAAAGATAGAATGTTATTTTAACATATGTTATATATATGAAAGTTCCCTATAGAGTTTGTAAATCGCATGTGATTTGGATATATAAAAGCATATAAAATAGTTCTTTATGTAACACACGATAATACTCGTGTGTTTTACTTGTAATCCCCCCCTTGAAAGCATATAAAAGAAGTTATAGAACATTTAAAAGGTAAATTAAGGGGTATGAACTCACTTGAAAGTTTGAAGATAGCGAGATGGAAAACCGAGCAGAGTTTCGTCTCGGGAAACGGATTTTACTCGGGATTCTCGGGAATCTCGGGAGTAAAATCGACCCTCGGGACTTGAGCAAAAAGACCAGAGCTTCGGGTTTGAATGGGCACGGAAAACGACGCAAGATCGTGAGAGAAAGGAGAGAAATGAGCAAGTTTTTCGGAAACCTTCGCATGCTATTTTAAGGGGGGTCTGAGAAGCCTCGTACGCGGGGCGTACGCTCGTACGCAGCGCGTACGCGTACGTCATGCATGACCGAAGCCTCGACTGCCTCGGCTTCGGATGGGACGGATCAGTCTGGCGGGTCAGATGGGACGGCGGGTCGGACGGGTCGGTCGGACGGGCGGGTCGGACGGGTCAGTAGCCTCGCATAGGGCGACATGGACGATCAGAGGCCAAGGCCCTCGGGTACGCAGGGCGTACAGGGGTACGCAGCGCGTACCTCGGATGAGGACGCTGACTCCTCTTCGGATAATTCTTGATTTTTGAATTAAATAAATATATAATTTATTTAATAAACTTCAAAAACTCATATCTTCTTCATACGAACTCCGTTTTTGATGGTCTTTATATCCCTGCGTAGGTGAGACTACGCTCTACAACTTTCGTTTAGACTCCGTTGGCAAATTCCGAAATTATTTTTATTATTTATTTTATAACTCATCGTGTTTAAGGAATTTCTTCAAAAATTTATAACTTCTTTATCTGACGTCGGTTTTTGCCAGACTTTTTACCGCTGAAATACCATTGTCGAGACCTTCGATTCTCGTTTAGGTCATTCCGGCCAAAATTCGTTCGATCTCTGATTCGAGTTTTTAGTTGTCTGTTGCTAAGCTGAACTTGGAAAAATCATAACTTCAATATACGAAGTCGGATTTGGGCGTTCTTTTTACGTACGATCATGGTTTAAAGACATTTAACCATAGAAGGAATTTAAATAGAACTATTTGGACATTTTATTATGAAAGTTAAATTTTATTACTCAAAAGTGGTTACAATACTTGACCTTTTAGGTCATTACAAAGAGTTGAGGGCCACGGCGGGACAAGCTGTATTAAAAGTTGCTACATGCAAGGTCACCAAACGTGGGAAACCGTGCATGGAAAATCAAAACGCGTTCATACCATGTGCATTTGATACATTTGGTTTCCTTGCGCCAGATGCGGTGGAGCTTTTTAGTAGACTAGAACGGATCATGCATAGCCATGTTATATCCCCTAGATCTATGGATGTAGTCTTCAAAAGAATTGGTTTTACCATACAAAAGGGCTTAGCGACGCAACTTGTTGCCCGTTTGCCTTCTCATTCGTTGTATGATGATAACAAAAACATTATAATTCGAATTGTTAAATTCAGATTGAGGAGTAAAAATTAAAAAAAAGATTATAACATGATTAATTATTACTTTTTACATATATATATATATATACACACACACACACACACATGTGTTTTCCAACAAAAAAATATTTTCTTAAACTATGCTAATCATTACCTTATCTAAATACGTACTTCGACTAAGTCCAATTAGTCTTTTACTCCTATTTCTCAAAATCCTTATTCCCAGAATATAAACGGTCTCTCCCATATCCATCATAGCGAAACACTTTCCAAGCCAAGAGTTAACTTCTTGCAAGGTTGGAATGTCATTTCCCATTAATAGTATGACATCAACATACATTACCAGGAAGGTCACTATACTCCCACTAGCTATGACATATACACAAGATTCATCTTAACTTCTAGAGAAGCCAAACTCATTCACTTTATCGTCAAAGCAAAGATTCCATCTGCGAGAAGGTTGTTTCAATCCATAGATTGATTTCTCAAACTTACACACTTTATTGGGGTACTTAGCATCCACAAAACCCTCTAGCTGACTCATGTAAACATCCTCAACCAACTTCCCATTAAAGAAAGCGGTTTTGAAATCCATCTGAAAAATTTCATAGTCATGAAACACAACTATGGGTAGCATTACCCTAATAGATTCAATCTTAGCTACTAGTGAGAAGATCTCATCATAGTCAACCCCTGGGGTTTGAGTAAAGCCATTCTCAACCAGTCGATCTTTGAGAGTGTGTACTTTCCAACCATGTCGGTCTTCTTCTTGAAGATCCATTTGCACCCAACTGTTTTACGACCTGGTACATTGTCAACCAAATTCCAAACATGGTTGTCATACATGGACTTGATCTTGTTATCCATTGCCTCTTTCCATATGGAGACTCAAGGCCCACCAGAGCTTCCTTGTAGTTAGAAGGTTCATCTAAATTTACCAGTGTCCTATCACTGATAAGCATATCATCATCTGTAGTAATATTGAAGCCATAAAACTCAGGTGGTATTCTAATTGTAATGGAACGCCTAAGAGGTAATGAATCCTCAATTGGTTTAACTGGAATGTCTTCCTTGGGTTGAGTCCTAGTAATAGAGGTTCCTTTTTCACTTCACTCTTGAATTTCTTCAAGAACAACAACACTCCTACTATCATCTTTTCATATGAGGTCTCTCTCGCGAAAGACTCCCCTTCATGGTTGAAAGACTACGTTGTCACTAGGTCTGTAGAACAAATATCCAAAGGACTTTTGTGGGTATCCGATGGAAATACATCTCTCACTTTGAGGTTCAAGCTTGTCGTGAGTCTCTCGTCTAACGAAACATTCACAACCCCAAACCTTGATATGTGCCAACAATGGAACCTTCCCTATCCACATCTCGTGAGGTGTTTTAGCAACGTTCTTAGCAACGTCTCTAAGGCATAGCCCCAGAATGAGATTGGAAGTGAATCTCAACTCATCATGGAACGAACCATGCCTAACAAGGTCCGAGTACACCTATTAGCTACACCATTAAGTTGTGGTGTCCTAGGACGTGTCAATTGTGAAACTATTCCACATTCCTTGTGGTAGTCGCGGAATTAGATACTTAGATACTTACCACCTCTATCGGATATGAGCATCTTGATCTTCTTGCCCAATTGATTCTCGATTTCTTGTTTGAACTCTGTGAACTTTTCAAAGGTTTCCAACTTATGCTTGATCTACTAGATATAGCCATATCTGCTATAATCATCAGTAAAAGTCACATATAATCAATTTGCATCCCTTGTAGTTTATCTAAAGGGCCCACACACATTTGTGTGTATGAGATCTTACAATCCTTAAGCTCTTTAAGAAGAACCAGAGAAAGGTGATTTAGTCATCTTTCCATGTAAACAAGACTCGCACGTATCATCTGACCATAAGTCAAATGATTCGAACACTCAGTCTTTGTGGATTTGGGCGATTCGTTTCTTGTTCACATGTCCAAGACAACAATGTCATAAGCATGCTTTATCTAAACCATTATACAGATCAATTTGTAAAACACTATTACGTAAATTGTCTACAACCATCACAGTTTCATACACGCCATCACAAGGTAAAGCTTCAAAATAAAATACACCGTTTTTGAAATAATAAATAGATCCATTCTAATTATTAAAAGAATATCTAAAAACTTGTGTATATAAACCATGAAATGAAATGATGTTTCTTGTCATTTCTAACGAGTAGCAATAATAATTCAAATCTAAACATAACCCACTACTAAGCACTAAGATATAAATTCCAATATTGGTAACAGGTGATGATCTTCTACTGCCTATGATCAGGTTCATTCTCCCATGCTCCACATCCTCACTTTTTCTTAGCCCATGCAAGTCAAAACAAATGTGAAAACCACATCCTGTATCAAGGACCCAAGAATTAGAATATAACGTGTTTTTAGATAAGATAGTGTAAATACCTGTCGAGGTTGGCTTCACCTTGCAATATTTTATGTCATGCAAGTACTTAGGGTAGTTTCGTTTCCAATTCCTTTTCTCTTGGAAGTAAAAAACAAGTAGCATCTTTAGGCTCTAAGATGGGAGGAGCATCAGAAATAGGTTTTCCTTTGGGTCCATTGCTTGAGGAACCAGCTTGGGACTTTCCCTTCCAATTATATTTAGGAGGACCTTTCCTTTTGCTTCCCTTTTCCTTTCCCTACGGCTAAGACAGGAGCAGCAGCAAGAGTGGATGCAATATCTTTTCCCTTCATACCTGCTTCAACAGTTTTTATTAGGTTCTGAAGTTGAGCCAATGTGGTCTTTTGGTTGTTCAAATGATAAGTTATGATAAACTGAGTGCAAGAATATACCAATTTTTAATTCCTTATCAAAGTTCACATTCAACTTTTGCAAGCGCTCCACATATCTTTGCATTCTTTGCACATGGCTACTGACAGACTCTCTGTCTTTCATCTTGCTAGTGATGAGGGGATTTACTACCTCATACTTTTTCCTGACGAGCTCTTTGGTGGTACTTTTCATGTAAGTCCCTAATCTGCTTGTGTATCAATCAGATCCGTTTGTTGGTGCAGAATCCCAATCAAACGGATGATGTCAGATAAATAGAAGAGAAGGAGAAGAAGAAGATAATGAATCTTGTATGTATTGATATGAATGAAGATCCGGATACAAGATTCACACACACTAACACACACTCTCTTTTCTCTCTCTCTAGAACACCTTCAAATGCACACACTTAAGCTCCTCTGGTGTTCATCTCTCTTTTCCTCACACCCCTCACCCCTATACATATACATGAGAATATGGGTCGTAAACAGGATTTACGACCGTAAACACCCACCGGCCATAAACAGCTAAACAATACTTAAAAATACAATTTCTCAGAAAAGCAAAGTATAAACCATGTTTTTGACCCAATAATCTCCCCTTTGGTTTATAGCTTTCTTTTCTTTTCTCAAATGACCCAACAAGCTCCCCCTAAAAAGTAGTTGGCTTTTCTTGTTAATCTTCATTAGGAACTTCGCTTCAGTAGTAATCTTCAAATTCTTCACAGCTTCAAGATGAAATTGATGAGTCTTCAATGAATGACTTCATATTGAGCGGTTGGGCTTTTCTTTAGAATTTGGCTTTGAACGCACTTCGGGTGAGGAGGCTTGATGTACTGATTCTTGAAAGATAGCGCTTTCAGCTTGAGAATCTACAGAGAGAACATCAGAGAGAACTGAACTTCTAGATCACTTCAGCAGGTACAAAGATAGCAACAGACTGATTGAGGAGGCTTCAATGCAATTTGTCACATATTCTTCAGTTTCAGCTTCACCTTGCTTCTGGGTTTGAAGGATTGAATCTCGAAAGAATAATCTTCATTTCTTGCTCCTTCGAATGCGAATTCTTCGATGCTCACGGATGAGGCTTATGCTCAGAAATCTTCAACACAAACTCCATGAGTCTTATTTATACCTGAAATCACTTTTCAAGACAAAACAAAACTAAAATAAAACTTAGCACACAAATTAAAATAGAAACAGAAATATTTTTGGATTTTAGATTTTTCTGAACAAGAAATAAAATAGAAATAACACTATTTTTGGATTTTTAATTTTTCTGATTTTTCTTTGATTTTTGAATTTTTCTGATTTTTCTTTGATTTTTGAATTATTTTTAATTCTCCCCTAAATATTGTGCATAGAGGAAAACTATGAACAAATTTAACAAAAATAAAATGATATCTAACTTTAAGAATGATTTGGGATCAAAGTTTTTAGACATCCTTTATCCGCTTGTCGGTACCTTCCATCTTCTCGTCATTGTCTAGTCGATCGCCGGTATTGTTGTCTACTTAAACACGAAAAATTTTGTGACAAATTTGGACATGCTATAAGTGACAAGACAGATTGACCCTAAGTTACTAGATAAAATATCTTAAGGACCATTCAGCTGACGACGACCAGGGATATTGTTGTCCACCTAAATTGAGCAGCGAGATCTATATACAATCTTTGAGTTTTCAATTTTAGTTGTACTGGAACATGTTTCCCGCTTCCTGATATGCCCCAGCCATCAAGAACTTCCAGAGTACTCCTTACACCGGGTGAGCAGACAATCTTTTAGAGAGAGAACAGATTCAGATTGCTATTACTTATTGTTTCAAAGGGGTTAAGAAGTAGAAGGTTGCATATGTTGTGTACCAGGTCGGATTGGAAGTTATGCAAAGGAGACAGCATATGGCTAACAGATAAGAGGAATTTCATCATATATATAACATGCATAGAAATAGAGTTGCATATGTTGTGTACCAGGTTGCATTGGAAGTCACGCAAAGGAGACAACATATGACTAACAGATAGAAAGAAAGAAAACGATTTTCTACATACCTAATTTATCGGAATTTACCAGTCGCCCCATCTAACCGGAATTAAGGATAGAATCTGCACATCGAGGAAAAGTTAATCCACGGTTCCAAGTTCGGGTTCATTTAATGTAATGAGTGGATTCCCATATATATCTCCCTGCTCAACCTATCCGAGCGTCATATTGTCAGGCTGAACGGATCTAACTAGGTCAAGATTTGTCAAGACTAAGAATTTCTTAAGTTCAGCTCTGTCTAGTCATGTCCATTTAGAATCTTTCATGCCTACCGACGCATCAAACCAGAGCATAGACCCTTTAACTTTGGGTACGTTACGTAGATTTAGACTGTCTGTTATCATTTAATAATATCATTTCCCAAAACATCTCCCTCAAGTATATTCCATAACAAACATATTATATTTTTTTTATTTTTTTGTTTTTTAAAATTTTCTAATTTTTGTTTTGTTTTTATTTCTCCCCCTAAATTTGTGCATAAGAGAGAAACGAAAGTAAATGCGCATATTTAAACTATCCTAAAACAAAAATTTGTCTTTAAAGCGAATCAGCTTAAGAAAAACTCAAGAGTATAGAGAAGAAAACTCAAACCGTAAGTCACCGATTGAATTTGCGTCCAGAAGGTCTGAGAACAGCACGCGTAATCTCAGAACAGATCCGAAAATTCTTCATGTCGTTATGCACAAACCCCGTGAGTGATCACTTCCTTTCTTCCCTTCCCGGAAAGGACACATACTCTCAAACAAATGTCTGAATGTTGTATAGTTGAGAGATGTCCCCTATCAAGTGCCAGGAACGGCCACTACCAACAAACCGAAGTTTGATGATATGCCTCCATAGCTGCTCCGACATAGAGCGGGATCAGTTGGTCTTTGGAACCCAGTCCATTTTGAAACTGGGTTGACTTTTTTCATCCTTGCACGATACATTCTCCCAAGACATATCCTATTTATCACAAATAGAAGATGTAGAAACGTTAAAAGCATTAGGAGATTTGGGAGAGTGAGCCTTTGGAACCCATTTGTAGTTGGGTTTAACCCATTTCTTTTTCGATCTGATGGGTGGCTCGGTACTTGCTTTTGATCTTGATGCCAGTCGTTGAGATGACTTTGATTTTGGCTTCATGGAAGCATCTCTTGGATTAGACTTCTTGGTCGACATTCCCTTCTTGCCCTTGGGATTTTGATTCTTGCCCTTGTGGGTTTGATTCTTGGCCTTCTGCGCATTCCAGTCATCATGGTCTGAACGTGACCTTGAGGGGTATCTTTTGGAGTATCTCCCTCTTGGCGCGTTTTGCTAGCCTTGTGCGTAGTAAGGAACGTATGCGCGATTTGTACAATTTCGGGCAAGGTGACCAGGTGTTCCATAGTGAAAACAAGTCTTTTTCTTCACTGGGAAATTGTTTCTTCCTGCCCCTGGTGGCGTATTCTTGCCTTGTCTCTGATTTTTCCCAATTGTACAATTGCAGGAGGCACTCTGTTTCGCTGGAATTGGTGGCCTGTATTTCTAAATAGCAGGTTGATCAGAAACAACTAAGCTCTAAGCAATAGATTCAGAGTTCAAGGAGATGTTGGTTTGTTCAATGGTTTTCTCTTTGTTCTCATCTTTTGTTACTTTACCTATACATGAAGCAGAAACATTAGTATTTTCAACTTAAGTACCTCCTGACACAAATCCAGCTGGTTTGCCATATCGAAAATGTGCCTCCCTGTCAATTTCTTCCTAAGTCATAGGGATGGATGTGTAGTTATGATTGAAAGGTGGAGGAAAACTATCATACCCTAGACCCATGTTTTGATTATCTTTGAATTTTAATTGGGTTTCAAATAAGGACTCGATTGTCTGACTTGACGTAGTATAATTTTTAAAACTAACATTTGTTTTTCCACACTTAATTTTTAAAGCGTCAAGTTCTTCAGTTATAGCAGCAAGTTGTCTCTTAATATAGTTATAATTTTCACATTTGTTGCTATACTCTTCCTAAAGTTTCCTAAAGTCTTTGGTTTTTTGCTTCTAATTCAGCCTTCAGGGGTTTCTGTCCTTTCTTGAGTTGATATCCTTCATATCTCAGGTCTTCAACTTCCCTTTTTAATAAATCAATTTGTTCCCGAAGAAATTTAATCGTATCTTCACATGATTGAGAACATGAAACTTCACATGAATGAGAACATGACACTTCATTGACCGGAAGGTTTGCGGAACTCATTGTTTTTAAACAATTCAAAGCGTCAAGTTCTTCAATTATATAAGCCAGACTAAGACGATTGAGATCTTTTGTCTTCTTGATGTCAGCCACGTCCATATCCCACGATTTCGGAAGTGCATTCAACAGCTTTTTGTTTATCTCAGATTTGGTCAAGAAGATCCCAACTATATTCATCTCAGTACTGAGTGTGGTAAATCGCTGCAACTGAGCTTCCAGGGTTTTTCCAGGGATATAATCGAACATGTTGAAATTTTGTCTTAACATCTCCTGACGACTCTCTTTCATGTTTTCAATTCCCTCGTAAATTTCAAAAACTATTAAAAGCACAACTAGAACTTAAAAGACTAACTTAAATTAAAAAAAAATAAATCCCTTTGACTATAAACCTCAAAAGTCAACCTTAAAAGTCAAATTTAAAAAGTTAAACTCAAAAGTCAAACTGGAAAAGTCAAACTTAAAAGTCAAACCGAAAAGCTAATTTTGAAATTTTAAAAGTCAAACTAGAAAGTCGAATTCAAAATTTTAAGTAAAAAGTCAAAACTAAAAGTCAAAAATTAAAAATTAAAATTTTGGGATGAAAAAGATATTTAAAAATGAAAGAAATTAACTTTTGGGGTTAAAAGTGTCAAATTTTGAAATTAGGTGCGACAGGAAGTGGTTAACTTTAAAATATCGGAAGGAAATCACAAGTTCTTGGCTAGCCGAGATGGTAAGGCGCTTGGTTTGAGAGTTGGAGGTCGCGGGTTTGAAACCCAACACCCTCAAAAATTGCGTTATTTTTTTAATGAAGCCCTGATGCGAAGCTTGCTGCTGAGCCAAGCCGTCCAAGCCGAGCCGCACACTTTCGATCCGCAAGCCGCCGAGCTGAGCCGCAATCCACCGTCCACCGAGCCGAGGCCGCAAACTCCGACGACACGTTTCCGGTCGTAAACTCCGGCGACCCGTTTTCGTCCGTAAACTCCGGCGACCCGTTTTCAGCCGTAAACTCTAGACCGTAAACCCTTCAAAGACCATACACTCTCCAGAAATCGTTGTTCTTGACGAAAAACAACGTTTTTTTCACCCTTTTTGCTCCAAAACTTGATCAAAAAATTGTTTTTACGAAAAACGCAAAGAACAAACCCCCCTTAATTTTTCGAGATCTATCCAAAAACGCAAGAATCTTTTAAAAATAAGATAAAATAAGCTCCAGATCTGACAAAATTGATCGATACAATCCAAGCTCTGATACCAATTGTAAGTCCCTAATCTATTTGTGTATCACTCAGATCCGTTTGATGGTGCAGAATCCCAATCAAACGGATGATGTCAGATCAAATAGAACAGAAGGAGAAGAAGAAGAAGATAATGAATCTTGTATGTATTGATATGAATGAAGATCCGGATACAAGATTCACACACACTAACACACACTCTCTTTTCTCTCTCTCTAAAACACCTTCAAATGCACACACTTAAGCTCCTCTAGTGTTCATATCTCTTTTCCTCACACCCCTCACCCCTATATATATACATGAGAATATGGGCTGTAAATAGCGTTTACGACCGTAAACGTGTTTACAGCCGTAAACACCCACCGACCATAAACAGCTATACAATACATAAAAATACAATTTGTCAGAAAAGCAAAGTATAAACCATATTTTTTACCCAACATTTCCACCAAGTTCTTGTTCATCTGGTATCGCTAGTAGGCCTCGTATAGCCTTTGGAGCTCATGAGTCATAGTAGCCACCATGATGCATGCCACATTGGTTGCATCATTGTACTGCTTCCTATACTCAGCTAGTTCTTCAGGAGTAGCTTTTATTTCATAAATCTCGAGAAGTTCTTTTTCTAGCACATACTCGTTGTCCTCAAAACGAAGAGCCATCTTGATGTTTCGCATTTAATCATTATAAGTGGTGCCATAAAAATTAACCCTCGAGCAGATGTTCAAGAAAGAGAAGTTGTTGAAGGAGTTGTTGTTGGAGGAGGAACCAGAAGCATTGTTGGGTTTTGACATCTAAAAAGAAGAAGGACAAGTTTTGGTTAGATATGAATATTCCTCAATATAACACCCAAATGAAATATTAAGGCTATGATCCAACTAGATATTACAAACCTTAGAAAAGGGATGCCGTAATCTAATTGTGAAATAAATAAAGGTAGGTAAATGGCAATTTACCAATTTCACCATGAAAAACGAAATTTAAATGAATTAGGTTTTTAATGAAATTCCTTGATCTTTTGAGACTCATTGAACTATTCAATGGCATATTTAATCTCGATTATGCTTTTCCATTTGTGACTATGATAACGGGGATCACAAACAAGATGGGAATAACCATGCCAATTAACTTGGTACTCTCGATGTCATTTGTCATCTAATTAATGTGCCAGTTAGCCACACAGGCTCCATCAATCAATGATTATTTATGAGACACCCATTGCCACCCTTTATTGTAGTTGCATTGAAATCGAGTATGTATTACGAGATCAGAGTAAAAGTAAGAATGATCAACACGAGATCTGAATAATATTTGTTTGGCTGAATTATGCTTTCAGTGAGTACAAAGTGTTTTTGACAATTACACGAAAAGTTCTTATCTAACTCTAGTACACCTCCCTATTTATAGTGAACATGAAAGAGAACAAAAAATACAATGGACTAGACACAATAAGCTTCAAAACGTAACATGCCCTTGTAATAGAGTTACAAACTATCGAAACGAATCAATGACATTCGATACCTCACAACTATATTCGACATATACATTCTCCCCCTTTGTGAGCAGTGACGAAGCTTGTCATTAAAATGTTCGCAGTTTGATGGATAACCCTTCTTATCTCAGCATACCAGTTGACAATCTTCCAAATCTCAGCTTTCTCCTTATCATTGTTCTTGGCACAGTTGTTCGTACAAACCATGAGATTTGTGTAATGAGGCGTTGTATACCTTTCGACATCACATACATGAAAAAGGAATTTTGAATTGTTGCACTTCTTGTTTTTGCCAAAAAAAAAAAACAATTCCTAAAGGTTTCAAGGAAATCTCTCGATCTTCAAAATTTCTCAAATTAGCCTTAGTCAAAAACATAGTTTGTGAAAAAGTGATCTCTTTGTCTAAAGACATAGCTAATTCAATATCTATTAAGGCTAAATCTCCATAGTACCCATCAATGAAAACCTTCAATGAAAACCTTCAGATAAGCAAATGCATTCAAAGTATCCATCAATGAGAACCTTCAGATTAGCAAATGCATTCTGAAAATCTTCTTTGCTTGTCACTTGCAGTTTCGATACATCAACACACTTCATGATCAATGCCACAACTAACCAATCATGAAGACTCATTAGAGGAAAGCCTGCAACCGAGAAGTCGAATGTGACATTGTTTGCTCGAACTGCATGATGTCGATAATTCTGTAACATACCGTCAAATAAAACACCTTTGGTTATGCCAAGAACCTGAACTATCTTAACTAATGACCATATCTCCTCCTCCTTCTTTCCAAGTACAACATGGAAATGAAACTTCATGCGCATGTATTAAACTTTATCTTTGTATTTGTCAGCAAGTTCAAACTGTTCATCGAAGAACATCATTTTGTTCACTGGAAAGTCTAATTGATTCAAGTTAGTATTGACAGTGTCAAAGCTTTTTTTTAGGAACCTTCCTAAATTCATGCATCTGACCAGGCACAACCAAAGCTTCTATAAACTCGTAATGATAAAGCTTTGTAGTATCACCTTTGTTGAGACCAGGTGGGTCATTCACACATTGTCGAAGAATACTTTGGATATGTTTATGTCTCTCCACCTCTACTTCGAAAGCAGCTTTTATTCCTCCTTTGAAAGCTCAACACTTATGCCTTTCCCTTTTCCTTATTCTTCTTAGGTAGGCTTGGGTTCCGAAGATCTTGTTTCTCCACCATCATATCCAATCACAATACCATTTGTAATTGGCCTTGTAGTTGTTATTGTTGATGATGTTACAGTAGAATGTTTTGGTAATGAAGATGGAATTGGAGTTGGTAACACTTTTCCAACAACCTTTCCATCATCATCATTTTCCCCCGAACCACTCCCTCCTGTACCAACTTTCGCACCACTGCCAACACCACCCTTTTCTCCCCCTTGCAACCCTGTGTGAACACGTGGGGCATCAGTTGGCATAAGGTTGATAAGCTTCAAAAGTGGTATAAGCTCCTTGTGAATAGTCGATTCCCACATCTTCAACTTCTCAGACAGAAGCTCTAGGGTAATTAAAGAAGTCGACACAAAACCAATCTTCATGACCAATCCCTTCAACTCAACCAAGTGTTTATCAACATTCTCAAAACTTTTAACTTCTTCTTCCGCCATTTTGTCAACCTTCGGAATGAGAGTTGTATATTACCGCATCAACATGTGATCTAATATATTTTCTTCTTCAAAATCAAACTCGATATCGACAAATGGCCCCATAAACTCACCATCATATGTTTCTGTTGGATTAGTGTCTAAGTCCATAACTATTTTGGTATGTACTTGACCCGATGGTGCATGGTCCTTTTGGGTTGCCTTCACCAAAGCAACTTGATTGGAGAAATAAATAAAGAGAGAGAGAGGTTATTATGATTTATTAATATGTTATAAGAATAATATATTAAAGGAGAAATCATATTTGTTTAATTAATATTGGTCAATAATTAATTGAGAGTTAATTTTGTGATCAAGTGTAATTAATTAAACTAGAGGGGCTGAATTGTAATTATGTGATAGTTACAAAATAAGGTAAGGATTATCTTATATATATGGTGAACGAATTTGAGGTGTAAATCCCTTAGAATTCGACTAGGATAAGGATTTCTAGGACTTATTTTATGGTTGCTTGGAGGACAAGCAACTAGATAAGGATAAGGACTAAAACCCTAATCTTTACACCTATATAAACCCCCTAGGGCTTAGGAATTCGGCCAACCCTTCCCAAGAGGTCCTAAGGACGAATTCTAACCTCCCTCCTCTCTCTTTATACCTTCTCCACTTGCTTACGGTGTTTGTAAGCCATTAGAGGGGTGACACTTATGACTCTCAGCTTTCCAAGGTCAATTCAAGGAGGAATTGGATTGTTATTGCTATATAACAATCAAGATATGTTCTTAAACCTAATTACATGTGAATTCCGATTTCCATATGCTAGAATTAGGGTTCAAAGTCTTGGATTCAAAGTATGTACAATAGAGAAACCTAGATCCAAGCTTTAGGGTTTGTATGAGCACATAGGATGTCTTATGACCAAAACCCATCAGTGGTATCAGATCCATGATTGGTTTCTATTGTATTGATGCTTGATGTAACTGAAAATCGTGTTTTGGCCTCACTGTTCAACCTGACTCGGCGAGTCACTCTTGGACTCGGCGAGTCAGCCCTACTCGGCGAGTTCTAGAGGGTGACTCGGCGAGTCGGTGCGTCAGATAGTGCTTATCTCGGGATTTCTTGCTGTTTTTGCATTGGGATAATTACCTTATCATGTTAGATTAATATTAATCCGATTATATGATATATTTGACTATATTTTTAATCTAATTGAAGATATTTATCAACTAATAAGATAATTGTTTCCTTATAAGATAATTGATTAATTATATTAAGTAAATTGATAAATTATTTTGCAAGAAATCATCAAATATGGATAATTATGTGATTAAATGTTAATTTGAATTATTTTTTATTTGATCCTTGTTGTTGTGAAAAGTTTCATATTTGGCCCTTTAGGTTTTATAGTTTAAATTTGAACCCCAAAAGTTTTGTTTTGAAATTTAAATAGTTGAAACCCTAATGTTTTGAAAAAGGTTTCAAAACTTGCCCTCAAGTTTTGGAATTTAAATTTTGATTAAATAGTTTAATTTTGATGCATATTTAAATTCTAAACCCTAATGTGTTGATATGTTTCAAAATTTGCCCTCAAGTTTTGGAATTTAAAGGTTGATTAAAAGTTTAATTAGGAATGTTAAATTCTAAAACTCTAGTATTGTTTTGAAAAAGTTCAAATCACACCCTTATGGTTTATTAATTAATTAAGGTGTATAATTAAAAGAGGTTTAATAAATCCACAAAGTTTTGGTTTAAAATTTAATTGAATTAAAAGTATAATTGTTATATTTGACCACCTAATATTTTAAAAGTGTAAAATACACCCTATACTATATATAACATTAAAAGTCTAACATTATATATATATGTATGAGTAAAAGTCAGTCTTACCGTTAGTAGGCCTCATTCACGAAGCTGGTCTATAAGGGGTGTTTAAGGAAATTGCCTATAAAATGGCGATTGAATGGGTATCCACTCTTACCCACCGCACTCTTGACTAGTGGAGGGTCGTTAGCCGAACGGGTAGGATAGGACGAAACCTTCCATTATAAGTATAATGAATTACTAAATTAACTAAATGTTTTTCGAAATTCCCAATCTTAGTTACTTAGGCAAAAGTGAATTGATGCAATTCCATGAAATTACACTTTGTGCCTTTGCGAAGACGTTAGTGGAGCGTGTGTGGTTAACCGGCACACTAAATGGGTCTAAGCAAAGGTAGCAAAGGGTGACTCAATGTTTGTCATAGGTCGGTGGAGCGTGTGTGGTTTACCGGCACATCGCATAGGTGACTGTAACATGTGAGGGCACCATGTAAGTTTGCATGGTTATTCACACCCGCTTTGTGATCCTCGGCATCCCAGTCGCAAACAAGAGGGGCATATCGAGATTTAAACATGCCATTGAAAGTTCAATGAATCTCAAAGGATCTAGGAGTTTTCATAGACTTAAAACTTAAATTTCTTTTTCGTTTTTCGTGGTGGAAATTAGTGAATCGTCATTCACTTACCTTCAAATATTCTGCAATTAGGGTTACGGCATCCCTTTCCCGAGTTGTAGAATATTGTGTTGGGTCCTAGCCTTAGTATTTCATTTGGGTGATTTATTAAGGACTCAAATCAATCAACTAACTTGAATTTGTTTTTTTTCTCCCATTTTGTAGATGTCAAAGTTCGACAACTATGGTCTTCCCAAATCCCGTGGAACAAGCATTCCACATGAAGATGATATTCCACGATTCAATCGAGGAACGAGAAATCATGCTTCACTTCCTCCTCCTCCTCCTATTGTTCTCCCTAACCCACAAGATCGAAGAATTGAAAGGTTCAATATCACTAAAGCCCTATTGGAAATGCAACATGAAGATGGTAAATCCGTGTGTGCCCACGTTCTAGGAATGAAATCACACATTGATAGGTTGATAATGTTGGGTGTGTCATTCCCAGATCAGTTGGTTGTGAATTGGGTTTTGCAGTCACTTCCTGAATCATATAATGAGTTCAAAAGAAAGTATTATATGATGGATCATGACGACAACCTCATTGACCTAACTTACATGCTCATTGCTGCTGAATCAGAAATGATTTGGCGAAGCAATGGAGCCTATTTGTTGGGAAAGTCAACCAACCATGCTTCTAAGGACATTCTAGGAGAACCAACCTGCATTTACTGCCAAAAGAAAGGGCGTTGGATACAAGTCTGCCCAAAGAGCCTGAAGAGTCCAGAAGATGGGAGACTCAAAGAGTATGGATGCGCTTCAGGATCGGTGAAAAGAAAGGAAGCTTGGTGAAAGAGCAAGATGAATCTAATCACAAGGAATGGATCTTGATCGCATGGACTTGAAGATTAGATTTTGAGCTTAGATAGTTATGATAGAGTTGTTAGAAAATTTTCTTTTGAAATACATAGTTTTCAATGGATTTTGCATTGTAAGGACAAATGTTTTCCGCTGCTTTTATAAATAAAAAAAAATTTCGTTTGACTTATTTATTTATTTGTTTATTTCCTTGCAATGAAATTGTTATGAAAATTGGTGTTTGAATATTTCTACAACAAATGGATATGATTCTTATTTATGGTGTTTATGTAAAAGCCGAGAATTTACCAAATAGGGAGAATTTCTCATCGCCCAAGTTTCAATTGGACAGAAATTTGGAATCATGCAACTTGGTTGCACGATGAATGAGAAATTTCATATTTGGAAATTAGACTAATTCATTGACATAGTGTCAAGTGAAGGACTTGGAGATCGAATACACAAAGTTGCGTGTTGATCAAGTCCACCATAAGAGTAACAAAGATATTCGTCATGATTTACTAAAGGTTTAGTAAATATGATTATACTTACAAGATTAAGTGTAATTTTGAATTGATTAAAGGGTTTAGATCAATAGCAGAACGAATAAGAAGAATCAAGTAGGCAGAAAGATAAAAATTTCTCCATTCTAAGAAGAAGGGAGAGTAGCTTTTATGCTTTATGATATGTCTTAATGATTAAGAACCATATCTCAATTGATCCTCTAAGTGAGTCTTAGTACAATTGTATGTCTAAGAAGAGGAATCAAGAATTGAATAAATGGTTAAATCAAGAAGTCAATCATACTTCGTTCCAATAACAAATCTTAAAATTAAGATTGTGATAATGAGTGAAAAGTATTAAAGGTTTATAACATTCATTAAATGTGGTAAGTTGTGATATCTTGGAAAAAGACAAAGACCAAATAGGACCAATTTATGAAATGTTTTGATAAAAGCTACACTAACTCTTGAATATTCGTTTGTCAAGAAATGTTTGTTGACAAGGGAGTATTATATGTCAAGGAGTCAGTGGGAGCCTTAATGGTCTTGAAAGGTTTCAAGAACAAATCAAATAAACCTTATCGATCATCACTAGCACACGAGTTGAGGTTTACAACCTATCGTGTTGACATCATTTTGTTTCTGTGCCATTCCAATTGAGTTAATTATGCATGTGAGTTCTATGAGTTCTCATTTTGAATGCATAAAAGGCAATGCACCTTAATCAATGAAAGGTACATTGATAGGAAAGGGTGAGCTGCTTAACTATTTGGAAGACATGGTGGGCAGCTGTGCTACCATACAGGCAAGAAATCAAGATCAAGAAAGTTCGATCCATAAGAGTTTGAATTTCTCGTAAACTTTGGTTTTGACAAATTCACATGGATAGGAACAAACACACTGTTTAAATCTAAGTGTCATAAGATTTCCTTCTTCATGAAAATGATTGTGAGGAAATGCTTTCACTAAGACAGATTTTAAGAAGATAGTGATTGTACAATTGCATTCTCGAATTCAATTATGGTTACGGCATCCTTTTCCATAATTTGAATTGTGAGGTTTAGCAATTAGTCTTAATTGTTTAGACACACATATGAACTATCGAAGGCAAAGGTGTATAAGTTCAAGAAGCCTTGATAAAAGATTATCAAAGCACTATGTATTAGAAACATGGTCTTAACAAATTCAATAGGTATTGTCTTTCTGAAAGTTAAGATGTTTATGAATACATGTCGAAGCTAGTGGGAGCATAAGTGTTATGTTTTATAATAATCATCAAGATAGTGGGAGCATAGAAGTTATGATTGTATGATTATTAAGGCACGTATTGCAAAGTTAGCAATATTAATTATAGAAAACATGAGTCATACTTTGCAAAGTCGCAATAGTTGAAGAGTTGTTTTGCTATAATTAAGGGAGAGAATATTATGCTTCATTTCAAATCTAAAGGTTTAGGTTGAGAAATGTTAATAAAATTTAGTCAAAGGTACAAAGTGTGTTCTTAAAATTTTGATTATGATTACGGCATCCCTCTTCACAATTCGAATTTTGAGAACATAGCAAATAAAACATTATGCGTCGTGTCCCATACGCTTCGGGTAAAGGATCGATTGCAAATGCTTTAATATTTGACCATTCTAAAATTTTCCAAATGTCGAGAGCATTTAGAGGGAAAAGGGACTAGAATTGGTTTTGACTAAAATAATTAAACAATTATCAAAGGACAATCCAAGTTCGACGAGGATTGGTCGCTTGTGAGTAGTTGGAAGTATAGTATTGGAAACTATGGAAATGTTTCCATATTGGATGGACCGTATCGACATCATTACGAATAGATAAGATTCTATTAAGAATGAGTTGTCATATGGAACATATGGAAGTGTGTCCATATTGGGAATTACATATTGAGAAATCTATGATTAGATTAGAAACTTCTATGCAAAAGGATGTTCAAAGAATGTACTTTGAGTGAGAGACATCACGTCTATGGAATTGTCTTGTAACAATCTCCGATAGAGGACTTTGTAATATCATTGGAAATAGTCTTTGTGACTTTGGTGCAGTGACATTACGAAAGGATAAGTTGCATAGAATGTTAGAATCTAGCATATTCTATAAGTAGCAAGAATTTGATATTCTTTAACTTATGGAAAAAGGATTTGGAGTTGAGAAATGAGAATGATTGGAAATGTGTTCAATATGATCTATTTCACAAAGTAAGAACCATAGGTAAACATTGTGTGCATGCTAGGAGCATGGGACAAGTGATGTAATTCAAGTAAGAAGTTGATTACTCGGAACTACAAATAATGAGTAATCAATATGGTGATAAATAAAAGGTGTTTTATTTATGCTCAAAGGGTTGAGGCCATATGGGATTAGTATTATTCTTGTGTTTCACATTTGCATGTTTTGACTTCCAGAATAATTGAGTTTATTAAGAATAATCGAATTATTCAAACGGGCCACAGTTGTTCATATGTTGGAAGTAGATATGAATGAAGACTGTCGTGAATTGGTGTGTGGATTGTCTAGAAAAGTATTAGACATAAGCAAATGTTTGCTGCAACGTTCATGAGTGCTTACGAATATGATTTGAGCATTGGATTAAACCCACGCTCACTTGGATCACTCCAAGAATTGTATCACGAGTGATTGGTGAGACGATAACATCTTATATTCTTGAAACCGAGATGTGTGAGTTGTATCTTGCAAATCAGATGCACATTGATAATATGTAAACGCACTAGTAATTTGGTGTTATAAAACATATTGTTGTGTGTGATTCGGTGCGTGAGTGCAAGCGAGCATTGTATTAAAGTTTATCCGTTCCTTTTATTCAAAGTAGGATAAAAGCGATATCTTTGGGCCCCTCGATGGTTTAGTGATGACAAACGTAAATGCTCGGCCGGGCTAGGGCTAATTTGATTTGTTCAGTTAGTCAGTCGTCATAAATCGGGAATCGAGATATAGTACAAATAGAATGATTTGAAATCATATCTCATATGATATCTAGAATGGAGGAATATATGATCCCTTATCTAAGGACACGCGTATTTGATATGATCAGAGTTGACAGCGGCTTTGGAAAGCTACGATTGCAGATCGGGATCCAAAGTCATACGCATAATAGTTATTAGACTTATCCAAGTGGGAGACTGTTGGATTAGTGTCTAAGTCCATAACTATTTTGGTATGTACTTGACCCGATGGTGCATGGTCCTTTTGGGTTGCCTTCACCAAAGCAACTTGATTGGAGAAATAAATAAAGAGAGAGAGGTTATTATGATTTATTAATATGTTATAAGAATAATATATTAAAGGAGAAATCATATTTGTTTAATTAATATTGGTCAATAATTAATTGAGAGTTAATTTTGTGATCAAGTGTAATTAATTAAACTAGAGGGGCTGAATTGCAATTATGTGATAGTTACAAAATAAGGTAAGGATTATCTTATATATATGGTGAACGAATTTGAGGTGTAAATCCCTAGGAATTCGACTAGGATAAGGATTTCTAGGACTTATCTTATGGTTGCTTGGTGGACAAGCAACTAGATAAGGATAAGGACTAAAACCCTAATCTTTACACCTATATAAACCCCCTAGGGCTTAGGAATTCGGCCAACCCTTCCCAAGAGGTCCTAAGGACGAATTCTAACCTCCCTCCTCTCTCTTTATACCTTCTCCACTTGCTTATGGTGTTTGTAAGCCATTAGAGGGGTGACACTTGTGACTCTCAGCTTTCCAAGGTCAATTCAAGGAGGAATTGGATTGTTGTTACTATATAACAATCATGGTATGTTCTTAAACCTAATTACATGTGAATTCCGATTTCCATATGCTAGAATTAGGGTTCAAAGTCTTGGATTCAAAGTATGTACAATAGAGAAACCTAGATCCAAGCTTTAGGGTTTGTATGAGCACATAGGATGTCTTATGACCAAAACCCATCAGTTTCATCATCATGAACTGTTTTTGGAGTTTCGGTGGATTGGGGTTGGAATAAAGAAGTAATGGGTTGTTGCATGGCATTACCGAAAGTAGGTGAATGAGTTAACGTAGGTAATGTGGTTGGTGTAAGAATTTCGGATGAAGTGGGAATAAGAAATGGAGATAAAGAGACTGTGGTATCAACAACTGAGGTTTCGAAGTTAGTATAAATAAGAATAGAAGGATTACGTTGGGATTCCTTATTTCATACTCCATCACCCTTGTTGACATTTGTATATGTATTAGATACGTTTTCAGTGATGCCTGAAGTGCGAACCTCCTCAATAATTGATTCGGTATTCGACACTCCGAGTGGTTTGACAATTGTCTTATCTGGAGTAGATGTCTTTGGTTGTTCACCTTGATTGATGGTTATGTCCACTTTAGAAGTTTCCACATTGCCACCAGGATGTCAAATCTCCTCGAAATTCAACTTGATTGCAGAATCCCTCATAGGTGAAGAATTGCCCGTTTTATCATGTCCGATTGGAGATTTAAGAACTACCTTGTCTTCGATGGCTTCTTTTGTTTTTTTGAAATATGTTTGGCCATGTCTTCAGCACGTATTTTCTTTGAACCATGAGAAACTGGTGTTGGAACTTCATGAATAATCACCCCCTCTCTATTCACTTGTTGCTTGTAATGAAGTTTTGGTGAAAAGCTTGTTGAACGTTTAGGTGAATGGCGTTGTTTGTGAGCCATTTTGTTTAGTATTTTTAACACACCGGTCTGAGTTGGTATCATTTCCTTTAAAGGTTTTGTAGTTTCATCAACTATAGGCTTTGGATTTTTCTTCGGAGGTTTTTCTCCTTTAACAATTTTCTTTGGAGATTTAGCTAATTTTTAAACTGGACTGGCTTTTGAAGGACTAGGCTGAGCATCCTTCTTTGATCTTCTATGTTTTTTTAGAAGAACCTTCATCAAACTTCTCCAAATAAACCCCATCTACAACATTCATGTTTCCATTACTCTTGACAAACTCATCCCAGAGTTGAGTTGCATAATCTACCGGCAACTCATAGTAGATTCCAGCCACCATAGCATACACCTCCAATCGAGCTTTATCTAACTCCACAGTTCTTCCCGTTAGACAGCGAATATAGATGCCAAATAAGAAATTCCAAATACACGGTAAACTGGACTTCTTAAATTCACTGATCATTGTAAGAATAGATTGATAATCCATCTCATTGAACATATGGATGAATTGGGCATTGGTTACCTTATAGAAAGGTTCAACATTGGGGATATTCAGAATTTGAGAAAAGAGTTTCTTGGATAACCTGGATTTCTTTTAATTCACCAACTAAAATGTCACTATTTTCATCGTCTTGTTGTAAGTAGTCGTAGATCCAGTAAGAGACAATCAAGAAAGTGGTACTGCGAATGAATTGAACATTGCAGTTGACAACACGAAAATTTTGAGAGCAACAATGAGCATCTGTAAAGCCTCTGGATAAGCATTGACATCGCTAAGAACTTGGTAGTTAGTGCTTTGGATCTTAATGATTTGTTGGGATGAAAAATCTTCAGTGGTTTGAGATTGGTTAGCCGCCATTGTTAGAGTTTTCAAGAACTTGAAGAATATTAGAGGAGAAAGAACAAAAATCGTTTGAGAAGATGAAGTGTACGTAATGTTTGAATAAAATCCCCAAATCCCTTTTTATACGTACACCATTTTCATATTCCAAACGGTTTGCGTATTAAATGATATGCCACGTGTCAACTAGAAAATCGGAGCTAGTGCCGTAAATATAGCCACGTCAGATAAAGTGATGGTCACTTTTCCTTGAAAACCACGTAGTAACCAAATCACATCCATCAGTCTATTCGATAGTACCAAGAGGATAAGAACCATCAGAAACCTTCGGAATGGAGGTTAGGCTCTTTCACTGTTGGGTTTAAACGCAAAGTCATGTGCCAGAATTTCGAAATCATCAGCCTGAGTTGGTATTACTCAGAACCTCAAGGATTTCGTGAGTGCAATGTGTTCCAATGAAAACGATAAGAAGAAAAATAAGAAAACTTTGGTTTTATGATGTCAAAAATATTTCGACCCAAATGCAGTTAGATCCCAGTCAAAGATCACTTCGCTAATCATCAAGAGACATGACCAACAGCTTGTGTGGTTTCCCATTAATTACAATCGGAATTATAGAGAAGTATCGAAGGGCGTCTTTTGATAAGGCTTCATGGGTTAGCTAAAAATTTCTTTACATATTAAATCTAAACATAAGAGTGACATATTTTAAACGAAATTACCTGTTTGAGAAGTGTAGTCAGGGACAAGTATGTCTTGGAAAAATGTATGAAATAACGAAGAATCAGATAGATACTCACACTAAAATCATATACTACAAAAAAATATTTACGGATCTTGTTGGGTAAAAATGTCGTGGGTTTCAAACATCTTATCAAGACCATGCAAAAAGAATGAATATGATTTGAAGTATCAAAAAGTGGTACTGAAACAAAAGTTTCGTGAAAATCAGGAACAAAGTCCCCCGTCAATTTCTTTAATGGTTTGAAATTTTGGGTTTCACTTTCATCACGGTTTCATGAATCCAAATCATTAACACAAATTGTTTACATACCTATAACCTGGTTGGTTTTGACCAGAGATGTCTTGGCTATGTGTCTTTGTGTGTGACCGTGAAATAAATTTAGGATGAAAAAGTTTGGTTCAAGATTCGTAAGTACCTCTGCTATGATTGGACCAAGCAGTTAACTCTTAAATCATATGAGAAGAGTAAGGTAGCTTAGTTACTAATGTGAATACAACCTGATTAGGAAGGAATTTTCATGATGAAAAGTCCATTAAGGCTTTCGAAAACACATTGAGTCATGGAGGTTTTGGTCGACATGTTGCAGCATGTTTGTAGGGAAATCCTAACTAGGACAAAGTTTCGAAAATATACCTTTTCATCAAGCAGCAAGCATGAACCAACAAAAATCTTTGCTAAAATCCACCCAAGAAAAGATTAACAAAACAAAAATATTTTTGTATTTTTGATTTTTGAAAGAAAATATCAAAAACAAGAAATTTTTTTTGATGTTTTTGAATTTTGAAAGAGAAAAAAAAATGAAAATCTTTTTGTTGTTTTTGATTTTGTAAAAAGACAGACAAAACGAAAAATCTTTTTGTTGTTTTTGATTTTTGAAAAAATAGAAAACAATAAAAAAATATGTACATGACTAGCGAAAGTTTGAAAAATAAAAAAAAGTAACGAAGATTTTGTCAAACCATTATACATGATGTCGAAAATGAAGCATGTCCAAGCGTTGACTATGAGCAGTCACCGTTGAATCGACATCTTTACTCCACTTTGGCTTGTCATTCTAACGAAATCTGTCCGGCAACAGAATTCGCATCCATCATTCCTAAGCCATTCAAAATTCTCACGAAAGATTTTCATCTAATGGTTTTGTAAGGATATTAGCAAGATGATCAGTCGTATTTACAAAATGAACTTGTATGTTTCCATGTTCAACGTGATCTTTGATAAAATGGTAACAAAGAACAATGTGTTTTGTTTTTGAATGTTGCACAAGGTTATGGCATATGTGAATGGCACTTTGTGAGTCACAATACAACGAAATTTTCTTCATGTTGACTGCATAATCACACAATTAACTTTGTATCCATATGATTTTTGAAGTGCAAGGAGAAACACCAACATATTTTGCTTTTGCTGTGGGAATCGAAACACAGGTTTGCTTTTTCGATTGTCAGCTTACAAGCTTCCCATCCAATAGTTGACATCCGCCACTTGTGCTTTTGCGATCAAGATTACAACCACCCAAATCAGCATATGTGAATGCTTGTATGCAAAAGTCTGTCTTCAAAGGATACCATAGTCCTAACAAAGTTATTCCTTTGAGATAGCCAAATATATTCTTGACTGCAGTTAAATGAGGTTCCCTGGGATTCGATTGGTACCTTGCACAGTTGCAAACAGAAAACATAATATTAGGTCGACTTTCCCTGAGCTAATGTAACTCACCTATCATGATTCGGTACAATGTGAGATCAACAATTGGTTTATCCAACGAAGGATTAATCATTGTTCCAACTGGTAACATCCCAAAATACGAGCCAAAAAAATTCATTTTTAAACATATACTTTGCAAAACATTAGGAGTAAAACATTCACCGATCATATCATTTCATAAAAGATGTTGCGTGTCTGGAAAATCTTTTATAAAACATAACAATGTCAGAGTACAAATCCCCAGGAAGATATCATAGTGCAGAATACAAAGCATGTATGTGATGTGCCGCTACCGCGCCAGCTCCTTCCCCTTCGAAGAAGAGGTACCTGAAACCAGAACTGTAAACGGTAAGCACAAAGCTTAGTGAGTTCCCCCAACATACCACATACCATACAATCACATAACATACATATATTGTCAGGCATATCTGGGTGCCCGACCTACCCCTTCGGTCCTCTCGACCGGATGTTGACTAGTATATTTGGGAGCTGGCCTCCCCTTCGGTCCACTCGACCGGATACTGACTAGCACATCTTGGTGCTGGTCTCCCCTTCGGTCCTCTCGACTGGGTACTGGGGATTATTTCACCCCCTACTACTTCCACATAACACATATATCATATAATCTATCTAGCATGGCTGGGCATGACCGCCCCTTCGGCCCTATCGACTGGTAATCTAGAGGACTATCTCCCCCTACTGTCACTAGCACATAGCATCATATCATACTAGCACAATAACATATCACAGGTAGTAGCAACCCTAGATGAATATCACAGAGACAAACATCTATCATACAATTCCTAATGGTGGGTCGGCATTGTGGCCGTAGACCCACCGCTACTGGAAGGTAACTCACCTCAAAGTAGCTGTTGATCTGCGTGGGAACCGACTGTTTTCTGCTGCTGCTGCCCCGGAAATCCTCCGGCTATAATTCCCACAAAACACACAGTCAAATACTGCTAACCGACCTCAAGGTAAAATGACCATTTACCCCTAACCAAGCCAAGAGTGAAAGTCAAAGTCAACTTCCAGTTGACCCGACTCGCCGAGTTGGCTTGCCAACTCGCCGAATCCCTATGCATTCGATTGACCATAATCCCGTCTCTACTCGTCGAGTTAGGCATTGACTTGATGAGTTTTCTTCTAACCGATGTGCAATAGTCCTTCAACCTACTCGCCGATTTGTATGAACAACTCGTCGAGTTCATCTTTGTTCGAAGAACATTCTATGTTGAGACTCGCCGAGTTCTATGAAAAACTTGCCGAGTCTGTTCTTGAGGCAAGAAGATTGCCTTGGACTCGCCGAGTCAGGGCATTGACTCGCCGAGTTCCTTGATGGGTGAGTCTGGCTTCCGACTCACTAAGTCACACCTTGTGACTCACTACTCGACTCTGCAAACACGAAAAAGGGGGAAACTCGGGGACTCGTGACTCGACTCACCGAGTCCAATGAACGACTCCCCGAGTCTATCACATGCAAATACTATATACTCGATTTTGCTTGAATCCAACTCATGCCATACCTAGATCTGGGTTTCTAGGGCTTGATTAACACGTAAAGTTTCCAACTTTACGCGTAAATAAACACCAATGAAGGTTTTAGGGCTCAAAATGCACTAAAAGAGTAGATCTAGGGCTTTCAAGCAATATGGCTCCATAAAGGCAGTAGATCCGAGCTCCTGGAGCTCAATCATGGTTAGATCTAAAGGTTGATCAACTTATTACCAACCCTTATTAATAATCAAGCTTGGAAATGGATCAAGAAGGAATTTAATGGAGCTATAACGGACTATAAGCATGAAAACAGAGGGAAACTAAGTTATACCTCAAGGAAATCACTGAAATAACACCAAGATGTCTGGCCTCCTTCTTCTCTTCTTGATCTACGATCCTTTTCTCTCTAAATCTTTAAGAAAACACACCAAAGCACTTGAATCTCACAAGGAACAAGGGTTGGACGATATAAGGAGCTTTGAGGGTGAAGGGGGCGAGCTTGGGGGCGCATAAGATGACTTAAATAGGTTGCAAACCCTTGAAATTAGGGTTTCATTAGACAGAGGGGACTCGCCGAGTCCAAAATATGGACTCGCTGAGTCGTCAACTTAAACATGCTCCATCTCTCGTCTCTGCTCGGTGATTCGGGCCTACAACTCGCCGAGTCCAAGGCTAAAAATGCAAAACACTTAGATAAATTTTACATACCAGGAACCAAGTGCTACACAACTGCCATTGGTACTCTTAACTTTGTGCTATTCGTCATTCCGAACTTTTCAAGAAAACTTCTTGTATAGTTCTCTTGATTGATAAATATTCTTTCTCTTCTTTGACGAATATGTAATCCCATAAAATTGTTTATCTACCCCATCTTGCTCGTCTTAAATTGGCTTTTCATTAGATTTTCAAATTCTCTTGACAAAGCAAGGCCAGTAGAGCCAAAAGTAATATCATCGACATAAATTTAAACAAACATGAGATGATTCCCAACTTTCTTTCGAAAGATAGTGGGATCAACTGATCTTTGTTTAAATTTCGATTACTTTAAGAAATTCGTAAGAGTGGCATACCAAGCTCTTGGTGCTTGTTTTAACGCATAAACAACTTTATCTAAAATATAAAAATGATCAGGGAATATATTCTTCATTAACAAATGTCACACCCCCAAACTGGAACGGCGCAAACGTTCGGGGGTTGATGGCGTCATATGTATCATAACAATTGCATCATAGTAATCGAAGTAAACACAACCATTACATTGAATAAGTAGAATATTTACATTAGTTTGATACATAAATTGTATACATCAAAGTATAACAAACTATAAAAGACGTGACTCTATACGCTCTGTCTTCTCAAAAGTCTATCGAGGTACCTGTCTACTGATTTCCTGAGAATACAAGCGGGTTTGAAAAGAGAGTATCAACATAAAAGCTGGTGAGTTCATAAGCATATTTTTGGTAATGAAATTTTTTTATTGAATCTGTAAAATGTTTATATGAATATTTTTCTAAAATATATGATTATTATTGTGTTCTGTAGTAGAGTATAATGTATTAGTTTGTATGTCTGGTTACCACCAACTGTATTGTATCATGTTGTTTTGAATGAAAAATCCATTTGTATGAAAACCCTGGGTATCACTAGTAATGTATAGAATGTTCTGTTTCAAAACCCTGGTTACCACCAGTATGTATAGTAGTTTCATTATTTAAAATAAAACTATGATTTGAAATCCCTGGAATCCTCCAGTTGTATTATGAACTAGTTTTATTAATGAAAATAAAACTTAAGAAGAATGAAATGCTGTAAACAATAAGGTTAGTTTATACTATTGTGAGTCGTATAACCATGTTTGATATGCCCTAGTGGCCTTTACGACGTTCTTCAAGTGTCGGATAAATGACATTTGTCACCCCAGGCATGCCTGCCTAACTGTAGTTAGTAGTTCAGGTGTGGGATTGTCACTCCCGAATAGATCTATTCACAAATCTCACGCTCTCCCTCCAGGAGACTTTGGTTATACTATGATAGGATTTAACGTATACCTCGAGAGGTACAATTGAAGTTTTGTCTCACAATCCTATATTTACTAGGCTACATGTGGTTCTGTATGGTTCTTTTGTATTAGAATCCGTGTGTATACTTTTTACGGTAGTAATTATACTTAAATAATTATTTAATGTTGTACTCTTGAAATCCGAATGAAGTAATGTATATCATGAACTAAATTTGTCATAGTTTATATGTCTTGCAATGTATAACTTTGAATTCATAAAACTGTGTATTGAAAACCCCAAACTATACTTATTATAATTTGCATGTAGGTTGTATACTTGGTTCGGGTTTTGATCTGAAAATTATGCAATTATGGTTGTACGTTGAAAACGTCCCTTATGCTCAGCATGTTACAAAAGAGATAAAATATCTAAATATTTCATAAAACATGGAAATCTTTTGGTTATATTAGTTGCATAAGTTTTAAACTTGTTGAAATTCTTTTGTATAACTTCACAAAATCATTTGTGTTTGGCTTGCATTCCCCCTTGAAAACATGAAAAATAGTAAAAAAATAGGGGTATGAACTCACCGTTGGTCATGTGATTAGTCAGATAGCAAGACTGCGGGTGGAAACCCTTGGTTGGATGCAGGCGGTACTCAACGGAATCCTAATAAACAATTAAATAGAAAATTGTATTTTATTAGTGAAACCATTATCTATAGTGTTGGAAAAACACTTGTTATTGGTTTACGAATGTCACCGAGACTCGATCGAGGTGGAAAAGTGGATTTGCGGCCGAGATTCATGGTGTGAAGGAGTTTGCGGTTGTGAAGGGTTTCCGGCCGTGAGCTGCCCCTTGAAGGGTTTACGGTCGTGAACAGTGTTAAAGGATTTATGAATCTTTGAAGGGTTTACGGCCGTAAACGAGTTTACGGCCTTTGAAGATTTGAAGGTTTGAAGGGTGTACGACCGTAAATTCAAGAACAATGATGTTGGATTCGATCAAAAACGCATTTTAAATGGTCCAAAACAACCCCCAAAGGTGATTCTTGACGATTTTTGGAAGAAAGAGGGTGTTTTTCGTGTTGACGGTTGAGTGGTTAAAGAGAGAATGAGAGAGTTTTCGTCCATAAAAGTGTAAATGAGAGGTAAATGTTCATATTTATAGGGGGGTTTTCATGGTCGGTGGTGGGGCCACCTGTCGCTGGCCGTAAACGGGTGTACGAACGTAAACGAGTTTACGGCCGTGAACACCACTCAGGCCGAAAACTATACATTTATCAAAGAAAACTTGTGTTTTTCGCGTGATTTTGGTTCGACTCATATATCTAAAATTCAATTATATAATTAAATGATTTTTCCAAACCAAAGGAATTTGACGGAACTCGATAAAATTCAAATTTTATTAACGGAAATTGGCTAACGGTAATGGGAAAAGGTTCGAGTAGTCGCAATAAAACATGGTGGTTGTTAAACGTACAATGTATCTTCGAGTTCACCGTTGAGAAACGCACACTTCACATCCATCTTGTAGACATCTAAATCCTTGTGTGCTGCATAGGCTAAAAATATTCGAACTGCCTCGAGTCTTGCGACAGGGGCGAAGGTTTCCTCATAGTCTATACCTTCTTGTTGCAAATAAACTTTAACTACATGCCTAGCTTTGTTTCAAACAATATTACCATCTTTATATGTTTTATTTTTAAAGATCCATTTTAAGCCTACAATTGAAACATCTTTTGGTTTTGGAATTAATCTGCAAACCTTGTTTCTTTCAAATTCAGTAAGCTCAGATTGCATTGAAACAACCCAATCAGGATGTTCCCTAGCAGACTTGACTGATTTAATTTCAATTTTCGAAATAAAAACATTGAACATGCTGAATTCCTGATCTGCATTAAGCACCTCATTCTTTGCACGAAGTTGAGCCCGTGTTAACACTCCATCATGAGGATCACCAAGAACTTGTTCCTTTGAATGACTTTGAGTCCATCTATCCATTGGAGGATATGCAGGATTATAGTCCAAAGGTGCACTTATTTCATTCCTTGCTAATATCCAAAGAATGATGTAATGCTGTCAATTTACCATATAATCTTTTGGCAGAGTTACAGTAGATATTTCGTTGTTTTAATAACATTTTAACATTTGCACCTAAGCTATCTCTATCACACATCAAGTTTGTTATTTGCATATCTAAGTATTCTACTTTCATTTTCTTTGAATCCAACATCCTCTGAGTATGTAAGAGTTGTGTAACTGACTTCTTAGCATCATTACTAGCAGAAATAAGTAGATCGTTAATTTAAGTAATAACTACATCAAACTCAAAAAGAATCAAATCATATGCACTAGATGGAATACTAAAATATTGTAGATGAGAACGTTCCTTAGAAGTCATTGGAGATTTGTGTGAAGATGTTGAAACAAAGCACTTCTTGATTATTTTCTCCTCATCCTCTTCCTCAAACTTCGTGAACATAACCCCGTGTGTAGGGTTTCACATCTCGTCGTCGTCAGAACCAGATGACCAAATCGGGTATGTACCATCTTCTTTATTTACACCTTTTTCCACCAAGGACAATCCCTTAGTCTTCGTACGAACATCTTCCAACCTTTCAACGTAATAAGCTTTGTCTTTTACCTTATTCTTCTTCTTATCACGCTTTCACAGCATACAATCACTTGCCATATGATTCGCCTCATTGCAGTAATCGCAGTCGAATGTAGCATCACCTGTTATCTTTTTCTCTTTCTTCTCTTCCTCAGCACAAACTTCTTTCTTCTCAACCTTCTTCTCATCACTCCCATATTTTCTAGCAATATTTCCCCTCACATCACCTGTTTTCGACTTTGTACTGAATGGCTTCTTGTAAAATTTCTTTACTCAATTATTAGAGTAAAATGCAATAGCCTCATCATCATAGTTTCCAATCAACCCTTCATCACCCAAATCATCCTTCTCTGTAGCCTCTTTCTCAACTTCCCTTCCAGTAACTTTCGAAACCAAAGAAAGTGGACCACCTAGACTAATCTTCGATTCTTCAAATATTTCATTAACTTCGGATTCATGAGTTTTCAACAGATCGTAAAGATCATTCACGGAGAAATAATCGAAACTTTGTTGAGTCTTCCCCATCAGACTAACATTTCGCCACTCTTTGCAAAGCCCCATTATGAATATGAGATTAAACTCCATAGTTGACCTGGTGATCCCATATCGGTTGCACTTGTAGATGAGCTCATTCAGACGATCATAGTACAATTCGATGGATTCACCTTCATTTTGTTTAAATTCTCTTAATTCAGCCAATCAATTTTTCACTGAATTGATTTTTGTCTTTTCAATCCCTTGATACTTTTCCTTCAGATTATTCTAGATCTCTTTTACAGTTTTACAACTACTAACATAATTGTAAACAACAGGATGTAGAGCACCTCTGAGTTCTCCGATAGACTTCTTCTCATTCTTCAACAATCTTTCAGTTTGTTCATTAACATTTTTATTATTGGAAGAAGTTCCAATACTCTAAACAGTAGGAGGTGGATGAACATCACTGAGAATACACTTCCACAGTTCTTGATCGATTACGTTCAAGTAATCCTCCATACGGTCAGCCCACTGATCATAATACTCGGGAATCCGCATCAAAATCTTTGTTTATGAACCAAGGAGATTAGAGTAAGACGTCATCATGTTCATATTAAAGTTCGCCATTGTTGTACGGAAATTTTTTGAGAAAATATCATATTGGAATGAGATCAAACAGCTAAAACACTTAGAAAACACCAATCGAACACTCAATTTTACAACTAGAACACATAATCAACTCACAATAGAAGATCTAAGATGATTTTATGAAGCAAAAGAGCGGAAAACTGAGATCTAACATGAGACTTAAAACTTTTTCAAAAACTCAGACAATTAGAACAATTCTGTATGAATCCTGCTCTGATACCAAATGTAGTTGCAATGAAATCGAGTATGTATTATGGGATCAGATTAAACGTAAGAATGATGAACACAAGATCTAAATAATAACTGTTTGGATGAATTAAGATTTTAGTGAGCACAAAGTGTTTTATAAAATTACACGAAAAGTTCTTATCTAACTCTACTACACCTCCCTATTTATAGGAACATGAAAGAGAACAAAAAACACAAGGCACTAGACACAATAAGCTTCGAAACATGTCATGCCCTTATAATAAAGTTACAAACTATCGAAACTAATCAATAACATTCGACAACTCACAACTATATTCGACATCTACATTTATTAGTCCATATTAGTGTGTCGGTTAACTACACACACTCCACTAATGACTTACATAAAGTGCATTGTGCATTTCATGGATTAGCATCAAATTCAAATTTTCCTAAAGTAACTAAGATTGGGAATTTTATAAAGAAATTTGAGTTCCTTTATAATTTCTTTATAATTATTAATGATAATTATTTGTCCTATCAAACTCATTCAGCTAACGACCCACCACCAATGAAGAAATCGATGAGTGAGAGTGGGCATCCATTCAACTACCATTTTATAGGGAGTTTCCTTATACCCCCTCATAGATCAGCTTAGTGATTGAGACGTACTAGTGGTTCGATTGACTTGTCTTATACATATAGTAAATTTTAAACATTTAATTTTACATATAAAATAGGGTGTATTGTAAACATTTTAAAATACTAGGGTTTTGTAATCTTTTAAATTTTCGAAATTAAAACAATTTAATTTAAATTTAAAAGAAATTGATTTAATATTTATCCATTAATTAAAATTTTAATTATTTTATTAAATCAAATACAGATTAGCCAATTAAATTAATCAAATAATTTAACCAAATCCACTCGCCCAAATTTTCGAAAAAAAAAATGATAGGGATAATTCAAAATTTACAATTATCTAATTAATCACATAAAGAAATAATTACGAAAAATAAGAAAACCCTATCATGATACCCTAATTTTCGAAAATATCAAAGATTGGGGAGGAAGGAAAGGATTCCAATCCTTGCCATATGTCAAAAATCAAGAGGGTTTAGGAAACCCTAATTTTTTGAAATTTGTAGGTCAAAGGAAAGGGTTAAAACCCTTTTCTACCCTTTCAAAATCTAGGTTTAGAAAACCCTAATTTCGAGAAACCCTAAGTCCAAAAGGGTTTATTTGCAATAAACCCTAATTGATCAAATTCAACCAATTGTTATAAAATTCAATTTAAAACAAGCCAATGCTCTGATACCACTGATGGGTTTTGAGCATAACAAATAATCCCTTTGTGTGCATGCAGCCCTAATATTCTTGGATCTATGTTTTCTCTAATTGAACATACAAGTATTGAACACGAAAAGGAAAACCATAGGAGGCATATACTATTTTCGAAATCTATAACAAATGATAGTAAACATACCTTTAATTGTTATGTAGTAATAACAACGTGAATCCAAGACTTCTTGAAGCTGGAGAGTAAGTGCCACAAGTGTAACACCTCTAATGGTTCACTCCCAAATTAAGAAAGAGGATGAGAGAGGATAGAGGAGGAGAAGGCTTGTGAAATTCGTCTATTCTTGTTGTGTTATGAGTGCCCAAAATCATGAAGGGGTATATCCCTTTATATTGCTGAGGTAGCTTAGAGTCAAAGTTAGGGTTTTAAGTAGGAAACCATTATTCCTTAGCTTAAGGACTAAGCAGCCCATGAACTTCCCATCCAATGCCTTTGGAAGAAAATTCTAAAGCCTTCCTAGAAGTTTTCGTCCAACCCATCTCGGGAGATCCAAAAGCCCAATTCATCAACTATCAATAAATTGTTAAACAGACCCTGTGGTTTTAATTAATACAATTAATCCCAAAATTAATTCCAATTAATTTTTGATTAACTATTAATTAAATAATATGATTTATAATTAATATATTATTTTCTTAATACATTAGTAAATCAATTATCTCAATTTATTATTCAAATAATAAATTTAACCTCTTTCTCTAAAAGTCATCATGTCCAATTGCTAGTATGAGGGCAACCCAAAAGGATTGTACTATCAATTCATTAAAATACCAATTATAGTTATAGGCTTAGACACCTAATCCAACCGTCTCCCACTTGGGTAGGTCAAATAACTATAATTGTCAGTATAACTTCCAAATTTGATTAGCAAATTGGAGCTCTCAAAGCCGTTGTCGAACTCTGACCTAGTCAGTTATGTGTCCTAAGATAAGTGAACATATAATCATTCATTCTACAAGATATTGTGTAGACAAATGACACGGAACAAAATCAATCTCACTGTCCAATACTTTGTTTCCCAATTTCGATTTCTAATGATAAAGAACTACCAATCGAACACATCAGTTTAGTTATAGCCGGTCCTGACACTATACGTCAACACCAAATCATTGAGGGGCCCAAGATATCGCTTTTCCCGTTAGGGAAAAAGGAACAAATATATTTGGCTTATATGCTTGAACAATTTCCTCATCAAGTCACGCACAACAATACGTTTATAACATCAAGTTACTAATGCGGTTACGTATCATCAGTGTACAACCAACTCATAAACAACAAATCATATATCTTCGTTTAAGGATTATAAGATATTATTGTCTCAAAATTACTCGTGATAAATTTCATGAAGTAATTCTATGAGTGTGGGTTAATCCAATACTTAAATTCTCCATTTCAAAAGTACTTATGAATGTTGCAGCAAACCATTGTTATGTCTAAACCCTTAGACAATCAACAACCCAATTTATGACAGTCTTAATTCACTAGTTACTTTCAAAAGTATGATCGACTATAGATGTTTGAATAATACAATTATTCGGGAAGTAAAATATATAAAAATGAAACATAATAATAAACAATTGACAAAAGATAGTAGACAATACTCATAAATAAATCTCCGTTATTTATTCATCAAATGTCATTTGCATTTACTCTTTTACAAGTTTCTAAATGTCTATCTGGCCACTTTCTGAGGGGATCTGCAGGATTCTCTTTTGATGATACCCTTTTCACGATGATGTGTCATTCTTCTACTTTATGTCTGATAAAGTCGTATTTTATGTCGGTATGTCTGGATCTACCATGATATCTTATTTCCTTTGTCAAGGAAACCGCTCCTTCATTATCACAAAAAATCCCCATTGGCTCCTTTATGGCTAGCATAACCCCAAGGTCTCTGTTGAAGTTCTTCAACCATATAGCCTCCTTTGATGCTTCACTTGCTACAATGTACTCTGATTTATAGGTAGAATCAGCCACTGTCTCCTGTTTGGAACTTTTCGAAGTTAGTGTTCCTCCATTAAGGGGAAACACCCAGCCAGACTGAGAACAAAAGTCGTCTCTTTCTGTCTGAAAGTTTGCATCACTATACCCAATAACTCTCAAGTTATCACTGCCACTAAGCACAAGGACCCAATCCTTAGTTCTTCACAGATATTTGAGAATGTTCTTGACTGCTCTCTAACGAGCTTTACCCAAATTTTGTGACAACCCGAAATTTCCATTCGGTCAAACCCAAAAAGTCAACCACTTCTTATTATAAGTTAATGTCATTATTTCTTCTTTTTAACAAATTTCAAGTTCGTTTGATTATTTTAATATTATTTTTAAACGAACGGGTGAAAGAAAGTGTCGTCTCGGGTTTTGAAATTTAAACACCGCAAACACCTCGTGTCTTAGAAGTTAGCGGCCAAACTTTTATGTTCGGGTCGAAAAATCACCCAAAAACAGTGAACTCATGCATAAGCATGAGTTTACTCCCCAAGACTAGTCATTCTTATGTTTACTCCCCATTTACCAAAAGAGTAAACTCCAAAATATCCTCTTAAGTATCATCCTAGAAATTATTCAAGATCTTCAAACCAGTAAGTGTTCTAACCATTTCAAGTTGTTATAACACTTAATCTAGTGTTTGTGCATCTATTCATCCATTCATTTTTGTATTTTGATTAGATTTCCAAAAACACCAAGAACACCAAGAACACACACTAAGTGTTCTTGGACTTTTAGCTCAAATCAAGCTTCCTTATAGTAAGTACTTCCATCCTTGAGTTTTATTAAGCTAGTATTACATGTTAGCATAAAGAAAATATGCCAAGAACACAAGAAATAAGGTGTTCACGGTCCAAGAATGTTCTTGGGCCGTAAACACCAAGAAAGGCAGAAATTGTGCCTATGTCCTTTATCTAAGCCCTAGTTTGATGTTTAAGCCTTCCTTGATATGTTTAAACCTTCCCTTGATGTGTTTAAGCCTTGAAAAACACCAAAGTCCAACATTATTAAGTGTTTACCGTTTGGGGAGCTCCCAAAACCGTAAACACCCTAAAGTGTGTTTAAATGGGCCATATTCCTTCCTTAGGCCTAAAAACTAACCTAGACAATTACCTTGTTGTGTTAAGGACTTGAAAACATGGCAATAACCTTTTCCATAAGGGTTTATGGTAGTAAACCAAAAGGTAATTGACCATGAGGCCGTAAACTCCTCCAAGGAGTGTTTTTGTTGCCTTAGTCCCTTCCAAAGGCCAAAACCACCAAGTAGAAATGCTTCAAAAAACTTGTAAAACCACAAAACAACACATTGTCATAAGGAGTAGAGTTTACAACCGTAAACCCTTGAGTTTACTACCGTAAACTCCTTGGGTAATGGTCATTAAATCCGTAAACTCCAAAGGAGTTTACCCTTGAACTCCAAACACTCTAGTTTTGCTCTACAAACACTTGGATGCAACCCTTGTGATCTTTAACACTTGAAACAAAGTGTTTTCATGTTATAGAGTGTCCCAACTTAAATTATTAGTTATAAATTGGCTAATTAGTTATATATATGTTCATTATATGATAACTAGGCTCGTGCGTGTGTACAAGTCTCCATTTGTCACCTAGCACCGTATCCGACACTTCAATCCAATCCACTGACTACAAGTGAGTTCATACCCCTTTAACTAACCTTTGAAATACTTTTAAATGATTTAAATGATTTTATGGGGCGAATACAAGTTAAATACTTATAGTTATTACATCAATCTCATGTGATTAATAACTACAAAACCAATGATTTTATTACTATTCAAACTGTTTTACAACTTCTTTTACTTATCAAATACTTTTACTTAAACTCTGTTATACTTATTATAAATTGCATGCCCATATATGTATACTTATATAAGCAATGTTTAAAAGGCTTAGGAAGGCCGTCCGCCCTATTTCCTTTCCGCGCTTGAGATGAGGTCTGGTGGGGTATCGGGTAGCCGTCCGAAGGTCGTTTCAATATTAATTATATATCATGTGTACATATATAGTCATAAAAGTACTTCCATATTCATACATACCAGTACATCATTAGTAAGTTACCATGGGGGTAGCACAGGATAATACTTATACTATTACTAGATCAATGAGATCTTCAATGAGTCAATTCATTCATGAGTCGGTACTTATTACTTTGAGAACATATACATTATATTACTATGAGAACATATACATTACATTAGTATGAGAACATATACAACTATACTAGAAAGAGAACATATACAACTATACTAGAAAGAGAACATATACAACTATACTAGAAAGTGAACATTTACAACTATACTAGAAAGAGAACATATACAACGATTAACAGTACATTACATATACATGAATACGTTAACATAATTGTGATCCACTGTATCGGAGCATGCTTTCAATGTCATGGCCTGAGTTATAGCCAGAGTGTCTTGGAGGGAGAGCATGAGTTTGCATATAGATCTTTACTGGATTGACTATCCTACACCTTGCTGCTAGCTACAACCGCACCTATAGGTCTGCGGGTGCCAAACGTCATACCTTATTACGACCTACATTGTCGTGTTACCTAGTCGATCGTATGGTACAATTAATCACATAATACCTTAATATAAATCCAGTTTAAGGTAGTTAGTACAGCAGTAGTTCCTATAATACAACACTACAGTACTACATTAATTTACCCTTTACATATATTTAGTGATCATATCACTTAAATATTAATGTATAAACTATATTTTGACAATGATAGTTACACTTGGGAAAATTACACACTTTTACAATAAACGAACATACAAAATAGTTACGCCTTTGTAGAAGGCTACTTTTAATAGAAAATATAGGTTTTCCAAAGAGATTCAAACTTTTACAAACACTTACAAACATTCACATACTTTTATCACCAATATTTACAAACTCATACTTTAAACCACGTTCAAACGTTTTGATACAAACACCGACACTAAAATACTTATGAACTCACCAGCTTAACACTGATAAACTCTTTCAAAATAACTTGTATTCTCAGGTCATCAGTAGACAGGTACCGAGGCCAGCTTTTGAGAAGATGGAGCGCATTCAAGACTCGTCTTATTATTTTGATTTACTTTTTGGTGTCTATAACTGTACGGAACACGCTTGTATTAAAATTATATATTTAATGCAATGGATGATGTTGTTTTCTTGTTTACTGTTATACTGTGTTGTGATACTTTACATGACGTCCTCCGCTCCAGAACGTTTCCGCCGTTCTCGGTTTTGGGGTGTGACAGATTGGTATCAGAGCATTGTTTATAGTGAATTGAGTATATCAACCCATAAAATATATACTAACTATAAACCCATTTGATTAAAACACTCTGACCAAGAGTCTATACTTTAAATACTAAAATAGTTAATTAAGTATACAAGTCTACATTCATACTAAAATCAGTGTCACAATGACAAGAACAAAAGTATTACGATTGTTAAATATAACAAGTGAGCTAGGGGATGTATGGTCAGTCATGTGAATGGCATAGCCTGATCAACTATGTTGGTCCGAGGAGTGATTAGCATATGCCCTAGAATGGCTGTGATATGTTAACAAGTCTAAAAACTTACCAACAATACCATAAGGAGAACAATAGAGCCTAAACATAAAATACTATAGGGGTATTTTGTGCTACTACAAGCTACTTATATACTAGATTCTTATACCTCTCTTATCGCGTAGATTCAAATGGTTGGATTCCATCATGGCGACCCGTACTTCCCAAATGAAGGCAATGCTGGATGGATTGAAGAAGAGCCCGAAGATGAGCATCCAATCCCATTGGATGATCACCTCGCAGAAGGATTTTCTGATGGATTTGACTCTGAGCCTGAAGTCAACAACCTACCGCCAGTAGGTCAAGCCCCAAACAACAATCCCCGACCAGCTTTCCCAGGTCCCACACCCTTGTGGGCAACCAACTTGAATCGCTGGAGTGACGAACAGAGTCAACCCTTACCTTACTTTAGGGACCGAAGCTTTTACAATCTTAGCGAAGGTGGCTCTGCGGATCAAGCTATGCCCGTCATTGTCCGCAGAATAGCTTGTAATGGTGAACAAGGTCGTCCAGCCATCGACCGGGTCATGGAGATTGATGCCAACTCTGGTGTCAACACAGTCCGCATACGCCATCTTGAAGAAGAAATGGAAAGGACCAGGAGAACCAATGAAACCCTGCAGCAACAGGTGGCTGCCTCCCGAGCCGAAGTCATAGAACTTCGAGTTCGTCAGAGGGCTCATGAACGACACCTTCAAGAGGTGGTTCGTCAAGTGGCAGACCTCAGGGTTCGCCCGAGGAATTCCCATCGCCGTTAGAAGATGTCTAGTACGTATTTGTCTTTTGGTTACTGAATAGCCTTTAGTATCTGTGCGCTAAGTAGCACTTGTCTGTAAAATATTCCTAACTTTCGGTACTCTAACTAGGAATCTAGGAACTGCCAAACTTTTCCGTATGGTATGATGTAAGACCTACTGTTAGGTCGATTTTACCTGAACTTATTATATCAATAATGCCAGTATTATTGACAACTGTCTAATCTGTGGGAAAAATCTTTACACTTGTGTTTTCCTACTAATCTTCTATGTTGTGATCTGAAACACTCATTCAACTGTTGGACTATGGTTATTTAGTCCATGTGTCACTCTCTCCCCACTTACAATTGATTCTTACCATTGTGTTTATCTTTATAAACTTATAGCTGAAAGATGCCTCCTAGCAAATCTCCCAGGCATAAGCCTGCACCACCTCCACCACCTCCTCCTCCTCAGGTCATCGATACTACAACCCTGAATGCTGCAGTAGCTGCGGCAGTGGCAACTGCCATGGCTCAGTATCACTCTACTAATGCCAGCAGAGGCAGAACCCCTGTTGATTCTATTCCTGTTGAAATCCCTGTGCGCTCGAGAGAGTGCTCCTACAAGGATTTCACCAACTGCAAGCCGAAGTCCTTCAAGGGAACCGGTGAAGTCATTGCCCTCTCACAATGGTTCGAAAAGACTAAATCAGTCTTCGAAATCTGTTCGTGCCCTGCTGCGAGCAAAGTCAAATATGCCACGTGCACCTTTGAAGAAAAAGCCCTGACGTGGTGGAATGGCCATGTTAAAGCACTAACTCTCGTAGTGGCCAATGACATTGGTTGGGAAACCATGAAGGACCTCATGATTGAGGAAAACTACCCGAGGGGCGAGATCCATAAATTGGAGCAGGAGCTGTGGAGCCTAACCATGAAGTGTTCGAACGTAGTCGCATATACCGCCAGATTCAGCGAACTGGTGGCCCTCTTCCCCAATATGGTTCCCACTGAAGGGAAAAAGATCCAGAGGTATATATGGGGGCTAGTGCCTCCGTATCATGGACATGTCCTTTCATCAAACCCTGCTACCTTCAACAGTGCCAAGAGACTGGCACAACGACTCATTGACCATGGAGTCAAACCCCCAGCAGCAACAACAACCCTAGCCATCTCAGAACCCTCCAAACCCACTGACACTAAGCGGAAGTTTCAGGATGACAAGAAGAAATAGCAAGCTGCCAAAAAGCAGCAAATTATGGTTGTGCATGGTGCAATAACCCCTGCTGCTGCTACTGCTCCGGTGAGGCAGTATGCGGGAAGTTTGCCTAAGTGCAACAAATGCAACTTCCACTACAACGGCCCCTGCCGTGAAATGCAGTGCTCTAACTGCAAACAAGAAAGGACGCACCGTACGTTTCTGTAAAAATCCGGAGAGGCCGATCACCCATGTCCCTGGCACTGGCATGAGCCAGGCTTGTTATGGATGTGGCGATGAGGGCCACTATAAGAGGGACTGCCCCACAAAAAAGAATGCTGGCCGAGCAGGGAGAGTCCTAGCGATAGGCCATGGGGAAGCAGTTGCTAACCCGATGGTGGTGACTGGTATGTTCCTCCGCAATAACTCTTATGCACGCATACTGTTCGATAGTGGAGCGGAGCGAAGCTTCGTGAACCATAAATTTGCTCGCATGCTTAAGCAACAACCACACACACTTAAAGAGCAATTCACAGTAGAAATGGCTAATGGAAAAACAGAAAGCACAAATAGCATATACTTAGGATGTACCCTAACTCTAGATAAGCATTCATTTCCAATCGAACTTATGCCGATCTCGATTAAAAGCTTCGACGTCATCATCAGCATGGAATAGTTGAGTCTTCATCGCGCCGAAATCATGTGCTACGAGAAAGCAGTCCTTCTAAACCTCCTGTCTAATGAAACTCTTGACATCTACGGCGACAAACCCGGTGCGAGTCTTTGTATTATATCAAGTATTCAAGCACAGAAGTATATACGTAAAGAATACCATGCATTCCTTGATCACGTTGTCGATACGAGCCTCGAAACGAAAGAACTAAAGAACATTCTAGTAGTGAGCGACTTTCCCGACATCTTTCCAGAAGAGCTACCAGGATTACCTCCACAACGACAGGTCGAGTTCAGAATCGACTTAGTCCCAGGAGCTACCCCAGTAGCCAAGTCGCCCTACCGATTAGCACCAGCAGAGATGCAGGAACTTTCTGGTCAACTTAACAAACTGCTCAACAAGGGCTTTATAAGACCAAGTTTCTCGCCTTGGGGAGCACCGGTCTTATTCGTGAAGAAGAAAGACGGATCATTCCGTATGTGTATCGACTATAGAGAACTCAACAAACTGACGGTCAAGAATCGTTACCCTCTGCCTCGCATAGACGATCTATTTTGACCAACTGCAAAGGGCGAACTACTTTTCCAAAATTGATCTAAGATCTGGATATCACCAGTTACGGGTGCTAGAGGAGGATGTTCCAAAGACAGCCTTCCGAACTCGTTACGGACACTACAAGTTCATGGTGATGCCATTCAGATTGACCAATGCACCCGCAGTTTTCATGTATCTGATGAAAAGAGTATGCCGACCTTACTTGGATCAGTTCGTCATTGTCTTCATTGATGACATCCTGATCTACTCCCGAAGTAAGGAAGAGCATGGCGATCACCTGCGACAAGTTCTAGGAACTTTACGAACGGAGAAGCTCTATGCGAAGTTCTCTAAATGTGAATTTTGGATCCGAAGAGTCGAATTCTTAGGACACGTGGTAAGCAAAAAAGGAATCCACGTGGACCCATCCAAAATTAAGGCCATTGAGAACTGGTCAGCACCGAAGACGCATACATAAATTTCACAATTTCTAGGTCTCGTTGGCTACTATCGCAGGTTCATAAAGAACTTCTCCCGAATTGCGAAACCTCTTACAACACTGACCCAGAAAGGCATGGCCTTTGACTGGGAAGAGAAACAGGAGAGAGCGTTCCAAACGCTCAAGCGAGCCTTGTGCACCGCACCAATACTATCCCTCCCCAAAGTGATAGAAGACTTTGTTGTCTATTGCAACACGTCAGATCAAGGGCTCGGTTGTGTTCTGATGCAACGGGGTAAGGTCATCGCCTATGCCTCGACACAACTGAAAACACACGAAGTTAACTACACCACACACAATCTTGAGCTGGGGGCAGTTGTGTTTGCCCTGAAAATCTAGAGACATTACCTGTATGGCACGAAGAGCACTATCTTTACCGACCACAAGAGTTTACAACACATATTCGATCAAAAGGAGCTCAACATGTGACAACGACGGTGGATCGAACTACTCAATGACTATGAATGTGATATTCGTTATCATCCGGGTAAAGCCAACGTAGTAGCAGACGCCCTATGTCGGAAGGAATATTCTGGTCGAAGAGTCAAGTCGTTAACGATGACAATCCATTCACACTTGTCTAAGCAAATTCAGGCGGCCCAGCTTGAAGCCATGAAACCTGAAAATGTGACGAGTGAATCCCTTAGAGGAATGGATAAAAATTTAGAAGCCAAGGGTGGCGGAGCCTTATGTTTCATGAACCGGATCTGGACACCGAAGCACGGTGGTTTATGATACTTGGTCATGACCGAGGCGCACAACACTCGGTATTCCATCCACCCATGTTCAGATAAGATGTATCTGGATCTTAAAAAGTTATGCTGGTGGCCTAATATGAAAGCAGAGATTGCTACCTTCATAAGTAAATGCCTTACTTGCGTAAAGGTTAAGGTCGAGTACCAGAAGCCCTCCGGTTTACTACAACAACCAGAGTTCTAGAATGGAAGTGGGAGCGGATCACTATGGATTTCATAACCAATTTGCCCAAGAGAACGGGTGGACTAGATACCATATGGGTCATCGTCGATAGATTGACCAAGTCTACACACTTCCTACCTATCAAAGAAACTGACAAGATGGAGAAGCTTATGAGAACATACATTAGGGAAATCATACGACTGCATGGTGTTCCTATATCCATTATCTCCGATAGAGATAGTAGGTTCACCTCAAGATTCTGGAAATCGCTACAACATTCCCTGGGAACAAGGCTGGACATGAGCACAGCCTACCATCCACAGACCAACACGCAACGTGAGAGGACCATCCAAACACTGGAAGATATGTTGAGAGTCTGTGTGATTGACTTTGGAAAGGCATGGGATACTTATTTACCCCTTGTCGAATTTTACTTCAATAACAGTTATCACACGAGCATCAAGGCTGCTCCATTCGAAGCCTTCTATGGCCGAAAGTGTAGATCCCCTCTATGCTGGGATGAAGTGGGTGATACCCAGTTAGCTAGGGGGCAAGTTTTTGACAGTACTCTCACATGCCCGGAAATCATTCGGGAAACGACCGAGAAGATCGTTCAGATCCGTGAATGATTGAAAGCCTCTAGAGACCGACAGAAAAGCTATGCTGATAAGAGAAGGAAACCTTTGGAATTCCAGGTGGGAGACTGAGTCCTTCTTAAAGTCTCACCCTAGAAGGGCTTAATACGCTTTGGTAAGCGTGGGAAGCTTAATCCGAGATATATAGGGCCCTTCGAGATTCTCGCAAGAATTGGCCCTGTAGCTTACAAACTCAATCTACCCGACGAACTTCGTAACATACATTCTACATTCCACATCTCTGACTTGGAAAAGCGTCTGTCCGACGAGACTCTTGTAATCCCACTCGACGAGATCGAGATCAACGAGAGCCTAAACTTCGTGGAAGAACCAGTAGAGATCATGGACCGAGAAATCAAGAAGACGAAGCAAAGCCGTATCCCGATTGTGAAGGTTCGCTGGAAAGCCAAGTGAGGACCGGAATTCACTTGGGAGGGTGAGGATCAGATGAAACTGAAATATCCTCATCATTTTGCTTAGTTATTTGTAACTACTTTATTTGTTTAGACTTTAATTTCGGGACGAAATTCCTTTAACAGAGGGATGATGTGACAATCCAAAATTTCCATTCGGTCAAACCCTAAAAGTCAACCACTTCTTATTATAAGTTAATGTCATTATTTCTTATTTTTAACAAATTTAAAGTTCGTTTAATTATTTTAATATTATTTTTAAACGAACGGGTGAAAGAAAGTGTTGTCTCGGGTTTTGAAATTTAAAAACCTCAAACACCTCGTGTCTTAGAAGTTTGCGGCCAAACTTTTATGTTCGGGTTGAAAAATCACCCAAAAACTGTGAACTCATGCATAAGCATGAGTTTACTCCCCAAGACTAGTCATTCTTGTGTTTACTCCCCATTTACCAAAAGAATAAACTCCAATAAATCCTCTCAAGTATCATCCTAGAAATTATTCAAGATCTTCAAACAAGTAAGTGTTCTAACCATTTCAAGTTGGTATAACACTTAATCTAGTGTTTGTGCATCTATTCATCCATTCATTTTTGTATTTTGATTAGATTTCCAAAAACACCAAGAACACCAAGAACACACACTAAGTGTTCTTGGACTTTTAGCTCAAATCAAGCTTCCTTATAGTAAGTACTTCCATCCTTGAGTCTTATTAAGCTAGTATTACATGTTAGAATCAAGAAAATATGCCAAGAACACAAGAAATAAGGTGTTCACGGTCCAAGATTGTTCTTGGGCCGTAAACACCAAGAAAGGCACAAATTGTGCCTATGTCCTTTATCTAAGCCCTAGATTGACTTTTAAGCCTTCCTTGATATGTTTAAACCTTCCCTTGATGTGTTTAAGCCTTGAAAAACACCAAAGTCCAACATTATTAAGTGTTTACCGTTTGGGGAGCTCCCAAAACCGTAAACACCCTAAAGTGTGTTTAAATGGGCCATATTCCTTCCTTAGGCCTAAAAACTAACCTCGACAATTACCTTGTTGTGTTAAGGACTTGAAAACATGGCAATACCCTTTTCCATAAGGGTTTAGGGTTGAAAACCCAAAGGGAAATGACCATGAGGCCGTAAACTCCTCCAAGGAGTGTTTTTGTTGCCCTAGTCCCTTCCAAAGGCCAAACCACCAAGTAGAAATGCTTCAAAAGACTTGTAAAACCACAAAACAACACATGGTCATCAGGAGTAGAGTTTACGACCATAAACCCTTGAGATTACTGCCGTAAACTCCTTGGGTAATGTTCATTAAATTCGTAAACTCCAAAGGAGTTTACCCTTGAATTCCAAACACTCTAGTTTTGCTCTACAAACACTTGGATGCAACCCTTGTGATCTTTAACACTTGAAACAAAGTGTTTTCATGTTCTAGGGTGTCCCAACTTAAATTATTAGTTATAAATTGGCTAATTAGTTAAATATATGTTCATTATGTGATAAATAGGCTCGTGTGTGTGTACAAGTCTTCATTTGTCACCTAGCACCGTATCTGACACTTCAATCCAATCCACTGACTACAAGTGAGTTCATACCCCTTTAACTAACCTTTGAAATACTTTTAAATGTTTTAAATGCTTTTATGGGGGGGGATACAAGTTGAATACTTATAGTTATTACATCAATCAGATGTGATTAATAACTAGAAAACCAATGACTTTATTACTGTTCAAACTGTTTATCAAACTGTTTTATTTCAAACTATTTTACAAATTCTTTTACTTATCAAATACTTTTACTTAAACTCTGTTATACTTATTATAAATTTCATGCCCATATATGTATAGTTATATAAGCAATGTTTAAAAGGCTTAGGAAGGCCGTCCGCCCTATTTCCTTTTTGCGCTTGAGATGTGGTCTGGTGGGGTATCGGGTAGCCGTCCGAAGGTCATTTCAATATTAATTATATATCATGTGTACATATATAGTCATAAAAGTACTTCCATATTCATACGTACCAGTATATCATTAGTAAGTTACCATCAAGGTAGCACAGGATAATACTTATACTATTACTAGATCAATGGGATCTTCAATGAGTCAGTTCATTCATGAGTCAGTACTTATTACTATGAGAACATATACATTATATTACTATGAGAACATATACATTACATTACTATGAGAACATATACAGCTATACTAGAAAGAGAACATATACAACTATACTAGAAAGAGAACATTTACAACTATACTAGAAAGAGAACATATACAACGATACTAGAACGATTAACAATACATTACATATACATGAATACGTTAACATAATTGTGATCCACTGTATCGGAGCATGCCTTCAATGTCATGGCCCAAGTTGTAGCCAGAGTCTCTTGGACGAAGAGCGTGAGTTTGCATATAGATCTATACTGGATTGACTATCCTACACCTTGCTGCTAGCTACAGTCGGACCTGCAGGTCTGCGGGTGCCAAACGTCATACCTTATTACGACCTAAATTGTCGTGTTACCTAGTCGATAGTATGGTACAATTAATCACATAATACCTTAATATAAATCCGGTTTAAGGTATTTAGTACAACAGTAGTTCCTATAATACAACACTACAGTACTACATTAATTTACCCTTTACATATATTTAGTGATCATTTCAATTAAACAATAATGTACAAACTATATTTTTATAACGATAGTTACACTTAAGAAAATTACACACTTTTACAATAAACGAACATACAAAACAGTTACGCCTTGGTAGAAGGCTACTTTTAATAGAAAATATAGGTTTTCCAAAGAGATTCAAACTTTTACAAACACTTACAAACATTCACATACTTTTATCACCAATGTTTACAAACTCATACTTTAAACCACGTTCAACGTTTTGATACAAACACCGACACTAAAATACTTATAAACTCACCAGCTTAATGCTGATAAACTCTTTCAAAATAACTTGTATTCTCAGGTCATCAGTAGACAGGTACCGAGGCCAGCTTTTGAGAAGATGGAGCGCATTCAAGACTCATCTTATTATTTTGATCTACTTTTTGGTGTCTATAACTGTACGGAACACGCTTGTATTAAAATTATATATTTAATGCAATGGATGATGTTTTTTTTCTTGTTTACTGTTATATTGTGTTGTGATACTTTACTTGACGTCCTCCGCCCCAAAACGTTTCTACCGTTCTCGGTTTTGGGGTGTGACAGATTTCCCTGAAATCAACTAACCATGCTCAAAGCAAAAGTCACGTCAGGGCGAGTACATTTCATAGCATACATGATCGATCTAAAGGCGGAAGCATATGGAACTTGAATCATTTTTGCTATCTCTGCATCAATACTCAGACTCTAAATCTTACTCAGTATAGTATTACTTTGGATAGGCAACACTCCTTTCTTGGAATTTTCCATGCTAAAACGCTTTTGCACCTTATCCAAATACGTACTTTGACTAAGTCCAATTAGTCTTTTACCCCTGTTTCTCAAAATCCTTATTCCCATAATATAAGCGGCCTCTCCCAGATCCTTCATAGTGGAACACTTTCCAAGCCAAGAGTTAACTCGTTGCAAGGTTGGAATGTCGTTTCCTATGAGTAGTATGTCATCAACATATAATAACAGGAAGGTTATTATACTCCCACTAGCTTTGACATATACACAAGATTCATCTTGACATCTAGAGAAGCCAAAGTCTTTGACTTTCTCGTCAAAGCTTGTTTCAATCCATAGATTGATTTCTCAAGCTTACGCACTCTATTGGGGTACTTAACATCCAAAAAATCCTCTGGATGAATCATGTAAACATCCTCAACCCACTTACCATTAAGGAAAGTGATTTTGACATCTATCTGCCAAATTTCATAGTCATTAAATGCAGCTATGACTAGCATTACCCTAATAAATTTAATTTTAGCTACTTGTGAGAAGGTCTCATCATAGTTAGGCCCCGGGGTTTAAGTAAAGCACTTTGCAACCAGTCGAGCTTTGAAAGTATGTACCTTTCCATCCATTTTGGTCTTCTTCTTGAAGATCCATTTGCACCCAAACTTTCTTACGACCTGGTACATTGTTAAGCAAATTCCAAACTTGATTGTCATACATGGACTTGATCTCGTTGTCCATTACCTCTTTCCATTTGGCAAAATCATGGCCCGCCATAGCTTCCTTGTAGTTAGAAGGTTCATTTAAATCTATTAGTGTACTATCACTAATAAACATATCACCATTTGTAGTAATATGGAAGCCATAAAAATCAGGTGGCATTCTAACTCTACTGGAACGCCTAAGAGTTAACGACTTGTCAATTGGTTCAATTGGAATTTCTTCCTCGCGTTGAGGACAAGTATTAGTGGTTCATTCATCGTTTGACTCATGAATTTCTTGAAGTTTAATAGTACTCCCACTGTTCTCTTTGCATATGAGCTCTCTCTCGCAAAAGACTCACCTATGTGCTACAAATATCACGTTCTCACTAGGTGTATAGAAAAAATATCCAAAGGTATTTTGTGGGTAGCCGATGAAAATACAACTCTCACATACAGTTTCAAGCTTTTTGTGAGTCTCTCGTCTAATGAAAGCTTCATAACCCCAAATCCTTGATATGTGCAAACAAGGGAACCATCCCTGTCCACGTCTCGTGAGGTCTTTTGGCAACCTTCTTTGTTGGGACACGATTAAGAATGTGGGTGGCAAACTCTAAGGAATACCCCAAAAATGAAATTGGAAGTGAAGCTTGGCTCATCATGGAACGAACCATGTCTAACAAGGTCCGATTCTACCTGTTAGCCACACCATTAAGTTGTGGTGTCCTAGGAGGTGTCAATTGTGAAACTATTCCACATTCCTTGAGGTAGTCATGGAATTCGATACTTAGATACTCACCACCTCTATCGGATCTGAGCATCTGGATCTTCCTGCCCAATTATTTCTCGACTTATTTTTTGAACTCTTTGAACTTCTCAAAGGTTTCTGACTTATGCTTGATCAAGTAGATATAGCCATATATGCAATAATCATCATAAAAATCACATAGAATCGATTTGCATCCCTTGTGGTGGATCTGAAGGGCCCACACACATTTGTGTGTATAAGATCCAATAATCCTTCACCTCTTCACAAGAACTGGTGAAAGGTGATTTATTCATCTTTCCAAGTAAACAAGACTCGCTTGTTGTTGGGTTTTGAGCATTCTAACACTCTTATGGTGTACATGCAACCCTAAATACCTTGGATCTATGTTTTCTCTATTATACATGCAAATATCAATTTCCAAGGTAATTATCCTAACTAGCATATTATGAAGTACTGATAATACAAAATCTAGTAGAATGACATACCTCTTTGTTGGTGCTTGATTCCATGTAGCTTGAGAGCCTAGTGCCCCAAGTGTAACACCTCAAATGTTTCACACAACATCGTGAACACTTAGAATAACCATGAGAGAAATCATCACTTCATGAAATCGGCTTGCCCTCCATACATAGACCTAGTGGCCGATTTTGACAAGAATGATATGCTTATATAGTGCGACACAATTAGGGTAAACCCTAATTGTCATGGATTTCCATTTCCTTGGATCCATGGGTTCAAATACACCATGGAGCATCCATGGAACATCCTATGGGTTTTAGCCCAACTTGATAATCCATGGAGCATTAGCCCACTATATAAGTATGGATGATTTACACAATCAACCCATATATTTAATTAGTCTTCTTTTGATCACTTAAGTAATTCTAGATTAATTCTTGATCAATACTAATTAAATAATCTTATTAATATATTAGAAGTTATAATATATTAATAAACCTTAAGTGTTATTTCTCTCATTTTAGTCTATCCAAATGCATAATGCCATGCAACCCAAATGGACCATGCTGGGTCGGGTAAAGTATATACCAATTATAATTATGGACTTAGACATTAATCCAACAGTCTCCTACTTGGATAAGTCTAAAACTATTATTGCAAGTACGACTTCATAACCCAACTAGCAATCGTAGCTCTCAAAAGCCGATGTCGAACTCTAAACAAATCAATGACGCGTCCATTAGATAAGTGATCATATATTCCTCCATTCTTGATATCATATGGACTGAGACATGGATTATAATCATTCTCTCTGTTCATTTGCTGTTTCCCGATTTCCGATTTATGACACCTGACTAATTGAACAAATCAAATCAATCCAGGCCCGACCGATCATTTATATTTTGTCATCACTAAATCACCGAGGGGCCCATAGATATCGCTTTTAACCCTTTGAGGGTAAAAGGAATGGATAAACTTTGACTCATATGCTTGTACTGAGTACTTGTTGAATCATACACAAAGGCACGTTTTATAACATCGAGTTACCAATGCGTTTTCGTGCAATCAATGTATAACCAACTCATAGTCAACAACTCATATCTCTACGTTTGAAGAATATAAGATATTATCGTCTCATGATTCACTCGTGATAAAATCCATGAAGTGATTCAAATGAGCGTAGGTTTAATCCAATACTCACAACTTATGAGCACTCATGAATGTTGTAGCAACCATTGCTATGTCTAATGCACCTTAGACAAATCTTACAAGCCAGATTCATGACAGTCTTGATTCAAGTATACTTCCAACATATGACCAACTATGGATGGTTTGAATAACTTAGTCAATCATGATGAACGACCTCGTTATTCTGGAAGTCAAAACATGCAAAGTGAAACACAAGAATAATACTTAATCCTATATGGCCCCAAACTCTTGAGTGTAAATAAAAACCCTTTTATCTAAGCACCATATTGATTACTCATTATTCATGTTTCGATTAATCAACTTAATACTTGAATTAAAACAATAGTCATGCCATGTTCCAAGCATGCACACTATGTTTTTCAAAACAATAGCTATGACATACTCCAAGTATGCACATTATGTTTACATATGGTCCTCTCTTTGTGAAACAGATCGATTGACAATATTTCAGTGATGCTTATTTCACAATTCCAATCCTTATTGTAAATGTAAGAATAGAAAACTCTTGCCATTTACTATAATTTGTTAGATTCTAAACTTATATGCAATGATCCTCTTGTAATGAATATGCACACAAGTCACAAGGGCTTGGCAACAGACATTACAAAGTATTCCAATGGAAAGCAATTCCATGGAAATGAAGTCTCAAATTCAAACTACATTCCTTTGAACATCCTTCTTTGCATTAATTTCTCTTAATTTTCACCTATGGAAACAACTCCATATTCCCATTTTGACCATCACCTTTTGAACAAGAGTTGCCTCTTTTCAAAATATGTCAATATGGTCCTTACTCTATACTTCTAATTGTCCAAGAGCAACCAATCTTTGGTAAACCTCAGATTGTCCTCGACAATTTGCTTAATCATTTTAGTCATTTCAAGTTCTATTCCTTTTTCCATCTTAATACCCTAGGCATTTGGAAAATTTAGAACGGATTATAGTACATGTAATCGAACCTATACCCGAAGCATATAGGACACGATTCATGCTATAAATTTTTTTATTTGCCATGTTCTCACAATTCGAACTATGAAGTGGTATGCCGTATTCATAATCGAATTTTGAGAACGCAGCATATATAGAATTTCCTTATGTTGAACCATTCCAACATAACATTCATATCTATCCTTGACTAAAGCTGATTAAAATCTCAATCTAAGCTTGTAGAATTGGAATGAAGTATAAAATCCTCTCCCTTAATTAATGCAAAACAACTTTTCAAAGCGAATTGAAACATTTGTTTTCTATAATTAACATTGCTAACTTGCAAGACGTAACATAATAATCATGCTCCCACTAACATGATGATCATTAGCATAACACTTATGCTCCCACTAGCTCTGACATGTATCCAGAAATCAGTTGGACTTCTTGAAATCAATACTTTATTGACTTTCTTACCAAAGTTCAGATTTCTGATACAAGATGCTTTGATAAGACTTTATCAAAATCATACACCTTTCCTTAGATAGCTCACATGTCTGTCTAAACAATTTTAAAACTATGAAAAGGGATGCCGTAATCATAGTCTCAATTGTTTAGACCATTGTCGTTTCTCACAAGTCTATGTTAGTGTGCCGGTTAAGCACATGCGCTCCACTAATGACTTTGAGAATGTAAATATTACACTTGCTATCTTCCTAAAATCTACTTAGTGAAAGCGTTTCATTACCATCATTTTCATTAATCGGAGAGAAACCTTATGACACTTAGATTTTATGGTGTATGTGTTCCTATACATGTGAATTTGTCATAACCATAATCACAAGACAAGGTTAAAGGCAAATCCAAACACATATGGACTGAACATGTTCGATCTTAATTTCTTGCCACCTGGCAGCACAAGGGCCTACCATTGCTTCCAGGTTACAAACCTCAAGTTGTGGGCTAGTGATTAACAATAGTGTTGATTAGTTCTTGAAACTATCTCAAGATCTTTTAAGACTCTCAATGTCCTCCTGACATATAAGACTCTCTTTGTCAAGAACCATTCCTTGACAAAACAACTATTCAAGAGTTAGTGTGGATTCTTATCAAGTTAAACACTTCTCATAATTGGTCTTATTTGGTCTTTGTTTTATCCAAAAAATCACAACTTACCAATCTCAAATGTACAAGAATAGGAAACATCTTACTCTACATTTGACAAGTGTTATGAACTTCCTAAAGATTAAGTCACTCAAGGTTCAATCTTGGAGTATGACTCTAAGATTTGATTTTTAAACGAAGTATGATTTGTCTTTTGATTTAACCATTTCCATAATTCACGATTCCTCTCCTTAGCCAACAAATACATTAAGGTGTCCTTAGAGGATCCATTGTGATATTGGTCCATAATCACTAAGATAATCATAAAACAAGATACACAAGTACTCTCCCATCTCTTCAAATTGGAGAGACTTTTATATTACTGCCTTATTTGATTCTTCTTATTCATTCTGCCATACATTGAAACTTTTTCAATGTTTCAGAATTATACTTAAACTTGTAAGTAAATCACAATGAATAATCTTATCAACCTTTGTAGTGGACCTGACTAGTGCACAACCTAATGTACCTGATCCTTTAGTCTTTCGCTTGACTCACATGCGAATGTGAACAAGGAATTAGTCTTAATTTACCAAAGATGAAAATTCTCATTCATCACACAATACAACATGCATGATTCCATGTTTCTATCCAACTGAAACTTGAGTGATGAGAATCTTTCCTTAATTGATAAATTATGACACTACCACAACCGAAAGAATCAAATTCATTTTCCAATATTGATTATCAATGGAAATAATTTTTCACAAATGCCTTTGTAAGGATACTTAAAATAAATAAAATCAAAACTTTTTATTTTATTTTAAAACTTGCGGAAAAAACTTATCCTTACAATGCAAATTCATATGAAAACTTTGTTGTTATCTATTCCTAAGCAATATCTCATAACTCTTACATAGTGGTTCAAAATTTTGGTCATCGAACCATGCGATTAGAATCAGCACACCTTTTCTTTAAGCTTCCTTTGATTCTTCAAAAACATCAAAATGTAATTACATGACATCATGTATTAAGAATCTCCAAAAGAGACTTGATAGAGTTAGATAACGGACTTTACTGAAGTAGAGTCAAACTTTTGACTTTACCATCCTTATGAGGTTTCAAGTAAATTCGACAACTTCGCAACCAATGCCCCCCCTATTAGCAATAAGAAACATATGGAGTCTTTGGAAATGGTATACGGGACTATCACAGACTTAGCCGATCCCTTTCAATTGGAAAGAGAAAGTTTTTCTAGATTTCTAGTGCCACCATTGTCAATGTCCATGAAGTTTTGGGAAGTTGATCTTCTAACAATAGTTGCTTTACCAGTGTTCCAAATCATTGATTATTCAGCAACACCAAGCAAATATATAAGATCATTAAAAAGGGTCATGCCGTGATCTGTCATCAGGGAGTGACTGAAGGACCAAGTCAACAGCCCGCTACCTCGATACTTCGACACCCTTGTGACAACCCAATATTTTGAATCTATTTAATGACCAAAAAGGCAAGTATTGTAATCTCTTTTGATGTAATGAAATTAACTTCGAAAATAAAATGTTCAAAAGTCTTTATTTGGTTACCTTCTTTGTTAGATATCATTAAACCGTGATCATACATAAAAAGAACGTCCAAATCTGACTTCGTATAAGGAAGTTATGATTTTTCCAAGTTCGGCATAGCGATGGACAGCTAAAAACTCGAAACAGAGATCAAGCGACTTTTGGCCGGAATGACCTAAATGAGAATCGAAGGTCTCGACAATGGTTTTTCAACGGTAAGAAGTCTGGCAAAAACAGACGTCGGATAATGAAGTTATGGATTTCTAACGAACTTTTCTTACCCCAGCCTTTAAAAAACATCGAAAACGGATATAAAGAACATCGAAAACGGAGTTCGTATGAAGAAGATATGAAATTTTGAAGTTTTCTAAATAAAAAAATATAAATTTAAATCAAATTTCGGTATTATCCGAAGGAGGAGTCACCGGGCGAATCCGAGTTACGCCTAGCGTACTCTCGTACGCCCAGCGTACTCGAGGACTAGGCCTCGGATCGTCCACGTCACCCCCTATGCAAAGCTATGCCCCGTCCCATCCGAGCTCCGAGACAGTCGAGGATGCGGTCATGCATGACGCACGCATACGCCCAACGTAACCGCATACGCCCAGCGTACCGAGGTGGTTCCCAGCCCCTATAAAAAGGATACGAGTGTTCCGGGGAAAAAGGCTCATTTCCTCTCATCTTTCATGCGTTTTGCCTCGTTTTCCGTGCAATTAATATCCAGAAGCCCTGGTTTCCATACCCAAGCCCCGAAAGAAGTTTACGCTCCCGAGAATCCCGAGATAATCCGGCTTCTCAAGTCAAAGTTCTGCTTGATTGTCGTTTCGCTTTTTCAAACAATCAAGTGAGTTCATACCCCTATAATCCACACTTTTAATTATTTTATAGATGATTTTATATGCTTTTAAGGGGGGAAATACAAGTAAACACACGTTTATTATCGTGTGTTACATAAAGTTTCATTATACACTTTTTATCAAGTAAATCATATGCGATTTATAACTACTATATGGAAAGTTTCGTATATAAAATATATCACGATAACATCTCGTCTTTTGAAATGAAATATGTTGTTATATATATATATATATATACAAATCAAACACTTTGTTTATACTTTATGTATATGTGTCCATCTTTGACACTACAAAAGTTATACTTTTCATAACAAGCGAGCATTACACTAGGGTTTACTATACAAATGAAACACACTTTTGGAAAACTCTACTAGGTATAGTTTTACGAGAACATCATGAACTTTTACATACTAAAAACACTATTTCAAGAAGATACTTTCATATACAAGAACAAACGAACATCCTCATACGTAAATCTGTTTTATACTAAGTTTTGTGAGACACTAAACTTCATGTACGTTTGAGTATACATTTCAAGTCTTATATTATATACCAGAACCCCTTGGAGGGGGAGCATGGTGTTTGTGTATAGATATATACGGGATTGACAACCACACGCCCTGACTGTCAGAACATTCCAACGCCTGAAGAACGTTGTGTATAGGCCGTCCTAGTCAATAGCATGGTTATAAAACTCACAAGGGGTATTAAAAACACATTAATTTACGAGGTGTTCAGACGTCTTAGTAACTTTACACATACATAAATTGACTATTCTAGGCATGAAAAACATTATTGTCTTTCAGTTTTGGAACTTCTAAACTGCCACCCGCATACGGAAAAACATCAATTTTCTAGAAACAAACATTGGTCTTGGTATAAGGCAACATTTATACCAGTAGAAAATATTGGATTTTCTAGGAACAAACAGACAAAAACATGCCATTTCATTTTAATTCGTACAAACATTGTCATTAAATACTTATGAAACTCACCAGCTTATATGCCGATCTACTCTTTCAAAACTACTTGTATGTCCTTGGGATTCAGTAATTACAGGTAACAAATAGCTTTTGAAGAAGGGACGCTGCAGCGCCAGTTTAAATTCATATTTTGACATCATATTGTAATTGGTTTTGAACATGTACTTTTCAAACAATGTAAACTTTCAATTATATATATGATGGTTATATTGATTTCTTTGCTATGTATTCAATTGTTACGGTACTACATGAAGTCATCCGCCCTCGAACATTTTCGCCGTTCCGGTTTGGGGTGTGACAACTCTACTCTCCCGGCTTGTCAATATGTGACTTAATCTCCAAGATGTAAGCACATATCGACTTTGATTGCCAATAGGGATTGAGTGACTTAGAACTATTAATGTCTTGAAAATTGTGGGATAGGGAGAATTACTGAAGGAGGTGGAGGAAATGAAGTATGATTTCCAGTCCCATTAGTGCTCAATAACGGGATTAGTCTTTCACCTTGATTGCCTTTTGGGATATCATCTTCATTAGGAAGCTTGTTCCTAAAGATTTGGGAAGACCATAGTTGTGTAAACTAGACATCTATAAGGTTGAAATTCAAGTTAGTTGATTTAAAGTCCTTAATATAACACCTAATATGAAATATTAAGGCTAGGACCCAACAACCTATTTATAACTGGAAGAGGGATGTCGTAATCCGAGTTATAAAATAGTTGAAGGTAGGTAAATGACGATTTACCAATTTCCACCATGAAAAACAAAATATAATTAAGTTTCCATTGGATTTGAAACTCCTAGATCATTTGAGATACATTGAAATCTCAATGGCATGTTTGAATCTCGATTGTGCCCTCTCAAGTTTGTGACTGGGATGTCGAGGATCAGAAATAAGGTGTGAATACCCATGCAAATTGACTTGGTACCCTTAACTTTATCACCTAATCGATGTGCCAGTTAACCACACATGCTCCACTAATATATAATAAAGTCAAGTTACCCTTTACCACTCTTACTAGTCATTATTAGTGTGTCGGTTAACCACACACGCTCCATTAACGACTTGGTAAGGTACAAAGTGTAATTTCATGGGTTAGCACCTATTTCGCATTTTCCTAAGTAACTAAGATTGGGAATTAATAAGTGTTTAGTTACTTAGTATTTATCATTATACTTTTAATGAATGGAGAATTATAGTCCTTTCCTACCCGTTCGGCTAACGACCCTCCACCAGCCAAGGAAGCGGTGGGTGAGAGTGGACACACATTAAACTGCCATTTTATAGGCAGTGACCTTATACCCCCTTATAGACCGGCTTCGTGAATGAGGACTACTAATGGTAAGATTGACTTTATCTTATACATATCTATATAATTAAAATTATAGTAATAGTATAAGGTTGTATTTTAAACATTTAAAACACTTGGTGGTTTAATCTATTAATTAAACAATACTCTTAATTTAATTAAACTTAAATCATGCCTTTATAGAATTATTAACTCTTTTAATTAAACATTTTAATTAATTTAATGAAGTCCATAAAGTTTGAATTTTAACTTTTAAAATTGTAAAGTTTGGAATTAAAGCATTAATGTGTGTGAGACTTTACAAATTCCAAAACTTGAGGGCAAGTTTTGAAACTATTCAAAACCTTTCCTTTCATAACTTATGAGTTTAATGGTTCATTAAAATGAAGACTCTTCATTTTTATGTAACTCTTTATCTTTTAATAATAATTTTAAGGAAGTGACTTTTCAACATCCATAACTTGAGGACAAGTTATGGACTCATCAAAACAATTTAATGAAAAGACTCTTCATTTTTTGTGTAACCTATGGAACTTTTATGAGATTTAAGATTCATAAATGTGACCTTTTATGTAACTTTGATGACAAGTTACAAAAACACCTTTTATGGACTTCTTTTAGATTAATATGGATTGAAAGCAACTAATAAATAATATTTTTCATCAATCTAAATTACTCATAAAACAATGCAACAAAAAAAACTTTTGGTAATCCATAACTTGAGGACAAGTTATGGAGTCTATACAATTTCATCAACATCATGAATTATACTAACAAAAAATTTGCACATAATTTCTATGATGTAACAAAACTCATAAGCATGAACATTCATAATCAACAATTTTTCAAGAATTACATAAAACACATATAAAACTTGAAAATTTGATTAAAGCATTGAAATCGGTTTAGCATAATCCTTAGCACATTAAATAATAGGTTTTGTAAGTCCAAAACAGTCAAAGGTAATGATTCTAGACCAATTCAAACACCAAAACTCGAATATATGCTGTTTGGAGGTCAAACTCGTCGAGTGCATGAACAAACTCGGTGAGTTGGATGAGTTTTGCCTTGGACTCGTCGAGTCCCCTGTCCAGACAGCACAAAACTTCGTTTTTTCCAGCCAATTTGTCAAGTATAAGTGAAAACAAGCCTAGTCTCTGATACCATTGTTGCGTTTTGAGCATTCTAACAGTCCTATGGTGTACATGCAACCCTAAATACCTTAGATCTATGTTTTCTCTATTATACATGCAAATATCAATTTCCAAGGTATTTATCCTAACTAGCATATTATGAAGTACAAATAATATAAAATCTAGTAAAATCTAGTAGAATGACATTCCATATAGCTTGAGAGCCTAGTTCCCCAAGTGTGACACCTCAAATGTTTCACACAACATCATGGACACTTAGAATAACCATGAGAGAAATCATCACTTCATGAAATCGGCTTGCCCTCCATACATAGACCTAGTGACCGATTTTGACAAGAATGATATGCTTATATAGTGTGACATAATTAGGGTAAACCCTAATTGTCATGGCTTTCCATTTCCTTGGATCCATGGGTTCAAATACACAATGGAGCATCCCATGGGTTTTAGCCCAACTTGATAATCCATGGAGCATTAGTCCACTATATAAGTATGGATGATTTACACAATCAACCCATATATTTAATTTGTCTTCTTTTGATCACTTAATTAATTCTAGATTAATTCTTGATCAATACTAATTAAATAATCTTATTAATATATTAGAACTTATTATATATTAATAAACCATAAGTGTTATTTCTCTCATTTTAGTCTATCCAAATGCATAATGCCATGTAACCCAAATAGACCATGCCGGGTCGGGTCAAGTATATACCAATTATAGTTATGGACTTAGACACTAATCCAACACATGTATCCTCTGACCTTAAGTTTGATAATTCCAACACTCCATCCTTTTGGAGTTAGGTGATGCGTTTGTTGTTGACATGTCCAAGACGAAAATACCACAAGCATGCTTTTTCTAAACAAATTGAAGAATCAATTCGTAAAACACTATTACCTAAATTGTTTACTGTCACACCCCGAAAACCGAAGGCGGAAACATTTTCGGGGTTGACTCCATGTTGAGTATCAAATCCAATGCACATAGTAAAACAGTAAACACAAAACATTACATTACATAATATTGTTTACATCAGTTTGAAAGAATAGTTATACAAGTGTTTTACATATGTAATATAAACAAAAGTAAAGACGAGTATTTAGGACGCTCCGTCTTCTCCAAATGGTTGCGGTGTACATGTCTAACGCTGACCTGAGAATACAAGTTGTTTGAAAATCAGCATAAAGCTGGTGAGTTCATAAGCGGTTTAGTTTTGAAAAGAATGAGTTCCTTTACTTTCTGGAAAAGTTGTTGATCAAGAAAATCCCATATTTTCTTATGAAAACGGTTTGGTTATCCTTTGTTACAATTTCGAAAACAGCTGGTTATGTCGCTCCAGGAAAATCCCATATTTTCCTTTTAATTTTAGTTATTCGTTTGTTACGTTATCCCTTTATGTGTTGTTATGCTACCTAGGAAAATCCTATATTTTCCTGTGTTGAGTTGTCTATTTGTATCTAGGTTTGTTACTGATTGTAATGTTATCCCAGGAAAATCCCATATTTTCCTATGTGTGGTGTTTAGTTCTTAAGTCTGATTTCGAAGTACTAGTAATTACCATGGGAGTAGTTTTAGTTATGTGTTCTAAACCCTTAGTTATTCTACATTCGGATGACTATAATCTACTAATTTAGTTGTATTTTCGAATATTTGGAATCACACAGAAGCGTACATTACAGTATTTTCGAAGTTCTGCTGATTTCCAAATGAGTATATTAGTTGTGTATTCGAAGCTCTGTCGACATTCTGAGGCGGATACATTTGAAACTCAGTAGAGGTCCAGAGGCGTATTTTCGTATCAGATTCGAAACTCGGGTGACACTCTAGGAGTACACTAACTGTATTTTCGAAGTCTTAGTGTCAACCAAAGGCGTCATTTCGCATTCGTGGTCGTATTCGTATTCGTATTCGTATTCGTATTCGTATTCGTATTCGTATTCGTATCTGTATTCGTTTTCGTATTCGTCTTCGTTTTCGTATTCATATTCGTATTCATATTCGTATTCGTATTCGTATTCGTATTCGTATTCGCATTCGTATTCGTATTCGTATTCGTATTCATATTCGTATTCATATTCGTATTCGTATTCGTATTCGTATTCGTATTCGTATTCGTTTTCGTATTCGTATTCGTATTCGTATTCGTATTCGTATTTGTTTTCGTATTCGTATTTGTATTCGTTTTCATATTCGTATTTGTATTCGTATTCGTATTCGTATTCATATTCGTTTTCGTATTCGTATTCATTTTCGTATTCGTATTCGTATACGTTGATTTTAAATATGATTAGTATGATTTCTTATTCAAAAAGAATGTAATTATAACTCTTTTTAAAAGAAATCTATGTTTAACCTGCAATTCGAAACGTCAGTTACCACAAATCTTTGGAAATCAAGACATTTAGTAAGTAAAACCATTGAGGGTAAAATCAGTTTAAGTACAAAATACAGTTGTACTTTTTGCTTGTATTCCCCCCTGAAAACATTGAAAAACCATTGAAAGCATGGAAAAAGGGTAGGGGTATGAACTCACCGGTTGGGAAACGCGTCGGTTTGGATCCTAAACGTCAGTTCGGGGTTCGCGAATGCACAGGATTCCTATGGATTATCAAATCATATACATTTGTATTTAATTAGGAATTGATTAATTTTATTTGTTAGGTATATACACTTCTAGTTGTGGAAACACCCCATTACAAGTGTTCGGAAGGACCCGGGTGACATTTGGGGACACATATAGCTAGGATATTGAGTTTACTCTTCAAGAGTAAACTCATATTAGAGTTTTCGGCCCTAATGACATATTCCCCATGAGTTTACGGCCGTAAACTCGTGGTGGGGTACTTTTGGTTGCTAAATGGCTTCAAAACACTTGGGGAATAGTGCTAGACTTGGATTTTAAGCTTTGGAATGAATTATAACACACGTAAGGACCATTTATTGGAGTTTACGGCTGTAAACATGGACTTTACGGCCGTAAACTCTTCCCGCACACAAGATCCTTGATGTTTTGGTCCTAACTCAATCACATGTGATTCTAAAAATTCCTATAAGCCTTAAAATGATTTTTGGGCACAATATGACATGTTTTTAGGAGTTTACGGCCATGGAGCACCTTCTATGGCCGTAAACTCTCAAATGAAGAGTTTTGATGTGTTTAAGGTCCTTAAACTATTTTTCGTTGGTTCTATGATTTACTCCAAGGCTTTTGGTGGTGTTGGATGGTTTCTAACACCTTAGAAGTGAGTTTACACCCATATTTGAGGAGTTTACGGCCCAAGCACATGCCTTGGCCATAAACTCATACAAACCCCTCAAAATTCGTGTTTGAAGTGTTCTAGGTCCATAACCAATATTCTAAAAGTCGTATCTAAGTCTTGTTTGAGCCATGGAAGGGTTTAAGTGCTTAAAACCCTTATAATATAGTGTTTACGGCCTAGACACCTTCCTGGGCCATAAACTCGTAAACAAGGCTCTAAATTATGTTTTAAGGCATTCTAAACCCATTCCATAAAGTCATTTAGCCATAACTAAGGTCCAATTGTGGTTTGGAAGGGTTTTGTTGCTCAAAAACCCCATTTATATGAGTTTATGGCCTAGGAATGTTCTAGGGCCGTAAACTCATGGAAATGGTCCTAATCCATAGATTATACTCGAATTTGATGGCTAAAGAGGTTGCATAACAAGTTAAGGAAGGTACCTTGATGATTAGAAGCCTTAAACTTGAGATTTGGACCTTTAAACTTGGATTTAGGAGAGAGGTTGGAGTGAAAGTTGTAGAATTGAGCAAAAACTTCAAAATGAAGACTTGGATCACTTTAAATAGTGTCCAAGTTCGGGACACGGTAGAATTCTACCCGATACCGGCGTTAGACGGGGCTTTTGGTCGCACCCGGCCAATTTGCCGTAACCCGATATGGTTGATTCTAGAAATGTTCCGATCATTAATTTGAGACGTTAGAATGAGTTCTAAGGGTATTAAGACACTTATTAAGTCTTAAATAAAATATACATTAATGACTTAATAAATTGTCGGAATCGGAAACGAAATCGGAAACGACGATTGGATGATCGGAACGAGTCGCGAGAAGGGTTACATTTAGGGATATGAATTTCGGGTTGTTACATTATCCCCCCGTTAGAGGGAATTTCATCCCGAAATTTGAAGATTCGAACACTGATCACGAAGTGAAAAGACATATGAGAATGAGTCTACTGCTTCGGGTCTTCAAGCTCCTAAGTGGAATCGGGTCTCCGCTTGACATTTCAGTGAACCCTCATTGTCAGGATGTGGCTTTGTTACGCATGGTTAACCTTTCAATCCACGATCTCAATTGATTCATCCATGAAGATTCATATTTTTATCGGTTTTGATCTCCTCAAAGGAATTACTAGGGTTTTGTTAGGTCGGCAAGCCTTACGAATAAATATGCGGAATATCAGATGGTTGCTACTGAGTCCTGGAGATAGCTCGGAGGGGCTATGGAATCGATTCCTAACGAGGATCTCGAAGAATCTAAGGTTCCACAAGTTAAGTTTTCCGCACTTCCCAAGGCGTACTATGTCTTTCCAGGGTAAAACTCCAACAAGTGGGAACACTTTCACATGGCAGAGTAACTAAGGGTCCGATGGTTCTAAGGGAAACTTCTACATGGGTTTACGATTATAGTCGACGGAATCCCAAGAATCGACAGGTTTCCATGGGTGTTCTCGGTGTCGACTAATTCTTTATTGCCTTTGCTTTTGGTAGGGTTTACGAGTATGACTGCTTTGCTTAACTACAAGAACAGGAAAATGGTTCGATCGAAGGGTGCCACTACTACCTCGTAGTGATCGTAACATGCCCTGATTGCTTCCTTGCACATATCGTGCTCATTGAGGTTTGGCTACGAGGAAATTCCTGGAGTTAGGTCAATGCGAGACTGGATTGCACATTCGGAAAGAATTACCAAGAATTCTTTGGAAATAGTATCAGGGAAGGAATCGTAGATTTCTCGTTTCTCGATGATCACTCGGACGAGAAATACATGGAAAGACTTTTTAAGCTTTGATGTACGAAGATCATGAAAGTCGAGTCGGAGGAAGGTTAGAACGATTGGCTTTCTCGAAACTAGGAAAGACAACATGAATGAGGCTCAGTCATTACATGCTAAGGGTGACATCAAAGCATTTCATAAAAAGTTTGCCACTAGGTCGAATGGGAAAAGAATATCGCTCGGATTGAGAATACAATCTACGGATACGACACAATCATTCTCGCTCTCATGTGATAACCATCTCGAAGATATACATATTCGGTTACTCTCAAACGACGGGGTTAGAAGATGTTCAAATGGATGATTAACGAATTTCTTTCGGTGCCAGAATCAAAAAGAATCGTCGGCATATAAATTTAACAAGGGAAAATATACCTACGGAAACGGTGGGACCGGCGGCTGTCCTTTCTTGCCCCATAGTTAGGACTCTCCCGGTGTTGCCAGACGTTACTGTCTTTGGACAGTTTCGCTTATAGTGCCCGACCTCTCCACAACTGTAGCAGGTTTGACCAATACATGCTATGGCAGCTTGACTAGTTGACGGGGTTGGGATTTTGCAGGTTCATGCGAGGTGACCTTCCTGGCCACAACTTCTACAGAACTTTGCACGACAAGGACCAGGGATGCGATGGTGGTAGTTACATCGATCACACCACGGGAGGGTACCGACATATCCGGTAACAGGTACTTGATATGTGGAATTGACAACATAAACAACAGCAGGGGTAGTGGCAGCGTGGACTGCCACTATTTGTTGTTTCTTTGAGGGTTCTGGGGAAGACTGACTCTTCTTCTTCTTTCTCCAAAACTTTCTTTTCTCGCCACTCTTTTCTGTTGGCTCGGGAGTGGTGCCTGCTTCCTCTTGATCATCATTGTGATCGATCAAAGTTTGTGCCAAACACTTGACGCTGTCATAGGTATCTGGCTTTGCTGCTATAACATTCCCTTTTGTTGGCTGGGTTAATCCCCAGATGAACCTTTCTACCTTTTTGCTTTCCGGGGTAACCATTCCCGGACAAAGAAGTGCCAAGTCATCAAATCTTGAAGTGTAAGCGGCGATATCGGAACCTTTCATCTTCAGGTTCCATAGCTCATTTTCCAGCTTCCGGATTTCACCCCGAGGGCAATACTCCGCACGTAGTAGTTCCTTCATAGCTTCCCATCCCATAGCATTAGCTACAGGTAGAGTCAGGGATTTGACTCGTCCGTTCCACCAAGTCAAAGCCTTATCGGTGAGCGTACAGGCGGCAAATTTCACCTTATCAGATTCCGAACAGGCGCAAATCTCGAAGATAGATTCGATTTTCTCTAACCACCGAGTTAGAGCAATGATACCCCCTGTGCCATTGAATAATGTGGGTTTTGCATTCATAAAGTCTTTATAGGAACACTCCTTCCGGTGTCCTTGATTACCTTCTTGGTTTTGGTTTTGGGAACTACCTCCTGAACCATTGGGGTTTAGTTGAGGTAGGAGAGCTGATATGGTGGTAGAAATGGTTGCCTGAAGTGTTTCTAGATCGATTTGAAGAGGTGGTGGTGGCGGCGGGGGGTTGTTGGTGTTCCTTGAGTTGGGTCTTTTCCTCGGAGGCATCTTGATCTAAAAAGATCAGGAAAGAGAGGATTATAAGTCCTCTGAATTGAATCAAGAGATATGGATCAGGGAATATCTCATCAATACAGATATAGCACCATATTAAGTGATAAAGCAGGAAAGAGTTATCAAAGCAAACGATTTATCGCTAAGGGAATGATCAAGGAACAACGCGTATACGAGGATTTCTACAAAGGATCGGCTCGAGAAATACTCCCATACTATTTCATGGTTCGATACGATGCTGGTTCGCTGTTTGTGGTATTAGGGTAAGTTTCAGGCATGCTGCATACCACAGTCACTCCCAAGCACATGTTGGTCGTGTCTCGAATGAATATAGTTGGCCATGCTATATTGATCCTAGACACGACTACATAACTGCCCAGGTTTAACCGCAGCGTACAACACCCATTTACTTATGTTTTGTTCTATTGTAGTTACGGATCTCGACGGTCGGTATACTTGTATACTTTAGAAAATGCTTATATTCGTAGAGTATACTTTTAGTTCAGAGCACTTAGGCCCTTTAATGTTTATACTCTTATACCATGTAAGCTTTGGTATACCAGTTCACTATAAACAAGGGCTCTGATACCAATCTGTCACACCCCGAAAACCGAAGGCGGAAACATTTCCAGGGTTGACTCCATGTTGAGTGTCAAATCCAATGCACATAGTAAAACAGTAAACACAAAACATTACATTACATAATATTGTTTACATCAGTTTGAAAGAAAAGTTATACAAGTGTTTTACATATGAAATATAAAAAAAAGTAAAGTAGAGTCTTTAGGACGCTCCGTCTTCTCCAAATGGTTGCGGTGTACCTGTCTAATGCTGACCTGAGAATACAAGTTGTTTGAAAATCAGCATAAAGCTGGTGAGTTCATAAGCGGTTTAGTTTTGAAAAGAATGAGTTCCTTTACTTTCTGGAAAAGTTGTTGATCAAGAAAATCCCATATTTTCTTATGAAAACGGTTTGGTTATCCTTTGTTACAATTTCGAAAACAGCTGGTTATGTCGCTCCAGGAAAATCCCATATTTTCCTTTTAATTTTAGTTATTCGTTTGTTACATTATCCCTTTATGTGTTGTTATGCTACCTAGGAAAATCCTATATTTTCCTGTGTTGAGTTGTCTATTTGTATCTAGGTTTGTTACTGATTGTAATGTTATCCCAGGAAAATCCCATATTTTCCTATGTGTGGTGTTTAGTTCTTAAGTCTGATTTCGAAGTACTAGTAATTACCATGGGAGTAGTTTTAGTTATGTGTTCTAAACCCTTAGTTATTCTACATTCGGATGACTATAATCTACTAATTTAGTTGTATTTTCGAATATTTGGAATCACACAGAAGCGTACATTACAGTATTTTCGAAGTTCTGCTGATTTCCAAATGAGTATATTAGTTGTGTATTCGAAGCTCTGTCGACATTCTGAGGCGGATATATTTGAAACTCAGTAGAGGTCCAGAGGCGTATTTTCGTATCAGATTCGAAACTCTGGTGACACTCAAGGAGTACACTAACTGTATTTTCGAAGTCTTAGTGTCAACCAAAGGCGTCATTTCACATTCGTAGTCATATTCGTATTCGTATTCGTATTCGTATTCGTATTCGTATTCGTATTCGTATTCGCATTCGTATTCGTATTCATATTCGTATTCGTATTCGTATTCGTTTTCATATTCGTATTCGTTTTCGTATTGGTATTCGTATTCGTATTCGTATTCATATTCGTATTCGTATTCATATTCATATTCGTATTCATCTTCATTTTCGTATTCGTATTCGTTTTCGTTTTCGTATTCGTATTCGTATTCGTATTCGTATTCGTATTCGTATTCGTATTCGTATTCGTATTCGTATTCGTATTCGTATTTGTATTCGTTGATCTTAAATATGATTAGTATGATTTCTTATTCAAAAAGAATGTAATTATAACTCTTTTCAAAAGAAATCTATGTTTAACCTGCAATTCGAAACGTCAGTTACCACAAATCTTTGGAAATCAAGACATTTAGTAAGTAAAAGCATTGAGTTGAAAATCAGTTTAAGTACAAAAATACAGTTGTACTTTTTGCTTGTATTCCCCCCCTGAAAACATTGAAAAACCGTTGAAAACACGGAAAAAGGGAAGGGGTATGAACTCACCGGTTGAGAAACTCGTCGGTTTGGATCCTAAACGTCAGTACGGGGTTCGCGAATGCACAAGATTCCTATGGATTATCAAATGATATACATTTGTATTTAATTAGGAATTGATTAGTTTTATTTGTTAGGTATATACACTTCTAGTTGTGGAAACACCCCAGGAAGGACCCAGGTGACATTTGGGGACACATATAGCTAGGATATTGAGTTTACTCTTCAAGAGTAAACTCATATTAGAGTTTTCGGCCCTAATGACATATTCCCCATGAGTTTACGGCCGTAAACTCATGGTGGGGTACTTTTGGTTGCTAAATGGCTTCAAAACACTTGGGGAATAATGCTAGACTTGGATTTTAAGCTTTGGAATGAATTATAACACACATAAGGACAATTTATTGGAGTTTATGGCTGTAAACATGGAGTTTACGGCCGTAAACTCCTCCCTCACACAAGATCCTTGATGTTTTGGTCCTAACTCAATCACATGTGATTCTAAAAATTCCTACAAGCCTTAAAATGATTTTTGGGCACAATATGACATGTTTTTAGGAGTTTACGGCCATGGAGCACCTTCTATGGCCGTAAAATCTCAAATGAAGAGTTTTGATGTGTTTAAGGTCCTTAAACTATTTTTGGTTGGTTCTATGATTTATTCCAAGGCTTTTGGTGGTGTTGGATGGCTTTCTAACACCTTAGAAGTGAGTTTACACCCATGTTTGAGGAGTTTACGGCCCAAGTACATGCCTTGGCCGTAAACTCATACAAACCCCTCAAAATTCATGTTTGAAGTGTTCTAGGTCCATAAACAATATTCTAAAAGTCGTATCTAAGTCTTGTTTGAGCCATGGAAGGGTTTAAGGGCTTAAAACCCTTATAATATAGTGTTTACGGCCTAGACACCTTCCTGGGCCGTAAACTCATAAACAAGGCTCTAAATTATGTTTCAAGGCATTCTAAACCCATTCCATAAAGTCATCTAGCCATAACTAAGGTCCAATTGTGGTTTGGAAGGGTTTTGTTGCTCAAAAACCCCATTTATATGAGTTTACGGCCTAGGACTGTTCTAGGGCCGTAAACTCATGGCAATGGTACTAATCCATAGATTATACTTGAATTTGATGGATAAAGAGGTTGCATAACAAGCTAAGGAAGGTACCTTGATGATCAGAAGCCTTAAACTTGAGATTTGGACCTGTAAACTTGGATTTAGGAGAGAGGTTGGAGTGAAAGTTGTAGAATTGAGCAAAAGCTTCAAAATGAAGACTTGGATCGCACCCGGCCAACTTGCCGTAACCCGATATTGTTGATTCTAGAAATGTTCCGATCATTAATATGAGACGTTAGAATGAGTTCTAAGGGTATTAAGACACTTATTAAGTCATCAATAAAATATACGTTAATGACTTAATAAATTGTCAGAATCGGAAACGAAATCGGAAACGGCGATTGGATGATCGGAACGAGTCGCGAGAAGGGTTACATTTAGGGATATGAATTTCGGGTTGTTACATCTACAACCATCACAGTTTCATACACGCCATCCAAGGTAAAACTGCAAAATAATATACACCATTATTTAAAGCAGAAATAGATCCATTCTCATTATTAAAGGAATATCGAAAACGTTGTCTATATAACCCATGAATTGAAATGATGCTTCTTGTCATCACTGACGAGTAGCAACAAGTATTCAAATCTAAACATAACCCACTACTAAGTTTTAAACTCCAATCTTCGTAACAGGTAATGATCTCCTATTGCCCATGATCTGTTTCATTCTCCTATTCTCCACATCCTTACTTTTTCCCTTCATACATGCTTCAGCGGTTCGCAGGAGGGTTTGAATTTGAGCTAATGTGGTCTCTTGCTTGTTCAAATGATAAGTTAGGGTAAACTTATCATAACAAGTGGGTAATGTCTGCATGACTATATCAATAGCCAATTCCTCATCAAAGTTCATATTTCAGATTTAGAAAGCACTCCACATATCTTTGCATTCTTTGCACGTGGCTACTCATGGACTCTCCATCTTTCATCTTGCTAGTGATGAAGGACTTTAGTACCTCATACTTTTCCTGACAAGCTCATTGGTGGTACATTTCCACCAAGTCCTTGTTCATATCGTATGGCCATTAATCCTCGTAGAAAATTTGGAGCTTAGGAGTCATAGTAGCCACCATGATGCATTCCACTTTGGTTGCATCATTGTAGTGCTTCCTATATTCTTCTAGTTCTTCAGGAGTAGCTTTTGTTTCATCAATCTTGAGAAGTTCATTTTCGAGCACATGGTATTTGTCCTCGAAACGCAGAGCCATCTTGATGTTTCACATCAAATTATTATAATTGGTGCCATCAAAAGTAACCCTCGAGTAGATGGCCAAGAGTGAGAAGTTGTTCGAAGAGTTGTTGTTAGAGGAGGAACCAGAAGCATCATTGGAAGTTGACATCTGAAAAAGAAGAAGGACAAGTTTTGGTTAGATAGGAATATTCCTCAATATTATACACAAATGAAATGTTAAGGCTAGGATCCAACTAGATATTACACAACATAGAAAAGAATATCGTAATTTAATTTTGAAATAAATAAAGGTAGTTAAATAACCATTTACCAACTTCACCACAAAAAACGAAATTTAAACAAATTAGGTTTTTGAATGAAATTTCTAGACCTTTTGAGATTCACTGAACTATTCAATGGCATGTTTTTGAATAAAATTTCTAGACCTTTTGAGATTCACCCATTGCCACCCTTTATTAGTCCATATTAGTGTGTCGGTTAACCTCACACGCTCTACTAACGACTTACATAAACTGTAATGTGCAATTTCATGGATTAGCATCAAATTCATATTTTCCTAAAGTAACTAACATTGGGAATTTTATAAAGAACATTTTGTTACATTATAATTTCATTATAATTATTAATGAGAATTATTTGTACTATTAAACTCGTTCGACTAACGACCCTCCGCCAATCAAGAAAGCGGTGGGTGAGAGTGGACACCCATTCAACTACCATTTTACAGGAACTTTCCTTATACCCCCCTTTTATAGGTGTACTAGTGGTTCGACTGACTTGCCTTATCCACAAGGTTGTAGAACTCAATACTCGGTACCTGCTCGCCCAACTAGGAAGTAGCGAGTACTCGGGGAATACTTGGATTCGGTAATTCATGTAGAAATATTTTTATGAAAATTATATATGTCAAAATCATAAGTTAAAACCATAATTTGATTGAAATACATAACAAAATTAGATAAATGTGAATACATAAAAACTGAAATACACACAAATGTCTCACTTCATAAATAATTATAGAAAATTTAAGATATATATATATAGTAATAATCACATGTGTGTGTTAACTAATAAATCATTAAGTGTATTATACATATTAATCTTGAAATTCTTGATTTTTTTTTTCTTTTTTTATGACAATTTTGACCCTTTGACCGAGTTTGGCCGATTTTGACCGAGTTGGCCGAGTTTGACCGACTAGGCCCGAGTAAGACCGAGTAATACCGAGTAGGCCTGAGTTAGAGAGATGTTGACCGATTTTGACCGAGTTTGACATAATCCGAGTTTTTTTTTTGCCGAGTTCACATTACTCACCTCGATGGAGGGCCGATTCCAAGTAATCGGCCGAGTAGGCCGAGTTTTGCAACATTGCTTCTACATATAGTAAATATTAAATATTTAATTTTACATATATTATAGTGTGTATTTTAAACATTTTAAAATACTAGGGTTTTATAATCTTTTAAATTTTCAAAATTTAAACAATTAAAATTAAATTTAAAACAAATTGATTTAATAATTATCCATTAATTAAACCTTTAATTAGTTTATTAAATCAAATAAGGATTAGCAAATTAAATTAATAAAATAATTTAACCTAATCCACTCCCCGAATTTTCAAAAAAAAAATCAGAGGGATAATTGAAAATTTATAATTATCCAATTAATCACATAAAGATATAATTACCAAAATAAGAAAACCCTATCATGAAACCCTAATTTTCAGAAATATCAAATCTTTAGAAGGAAGTTAAGGATTCAAATACTTGTCATATTTCAAAAATCAAGAGGGTTTTGGAATTCCTAATTTTTCGAAATTTCTAGGACAAAGGTAAGGGTTAAAACCCTTTTCCAAACTTTCGAAATCTTGGGTTAGGAAACTCTAATTTCGAAAAACCCTAAGTTCAAAACCATTTATTTTCCCTCAACCCTACTTGATAAAGCTCAACCAATTTTAATTAAATTCAATAAGAAACAAGCCAAGGCACTGATACCCCTAATGGGTTTTGAGCATACCAAACAATCCCTATGTGTGCATGCAACCCTAATATTCTTGGATCTATGTTTTCTCTAATTGAACATACTGTAACAACCCGAAATTCCATATCACTTCTTGTAACTCAAATTGTAATCCAATTCGATCAACCAAACGCCGTTCCCAAATCCGTTTCCGATTTCGCCGTTTAATTAAGTCATTATGTTGTATTAATCTAAAATGACTTAACGGGTGTCTTAATGCCATTTCAAATCATTCTAACACCCCATAATAGTTATCGGAATAATTCTAGAATCGACCATATCGAGTTACGGCAATTTGGTCGGGTACGACCAAAAGCCCCGCGTAACGCCGGTATCGGATAGAATTCCGTCGTGTCCAATTTCCAACCACTATATAAAGGACTCAAAGCTTTCATTTGAAGCTTCTGGCCATCTTTCCTTAATCACTCTTCAACCTCTCTCCCCATCCATAATCAAAGGTCCAAAAACAAAGATTTAAGGCTCCAAATCAAAGAGGTAACATCCCTAACTTGTTATCTAACCTCTTTAGCCTTCAAATTGATGTTTAATTTGATTTTTAGGACCTGGAACATGTGTTTACGGCCAAGGATCAAGCTTGGGCCGTAAACACTTAAAAATGGAGTTTTTAAGCCAATTAACCCTTCTAAATCATTGTTGGGACTTAGATACGACTTTGAGGCTTACAAATCGGGAATCGAAACACTTAAAACATGAATTTTGTGGGACAAAAGAGAGTTTACGGCCAAGGCATGTGCTTGGGCCATAAACTCCTCAAACATGGGGAGTAAACACCATTTAATGTGTTAGAATGCCTTGAAACTTAACCAATAGCCTTGGAAAAAATCATAGAACCATCTAAAAATAGTTTGGAGACCTTAAAAATATCAAAACACCACATATAAGAGTTTACGGCCATAGAACATACTCCAAGGCCGTAAACTTCAAATTATATGTCATTTGATGCCTTTAAACGATCCCAAAGCTTGGAAAATTAACTAGAATCACATGTGATTGCTCTAAGTGCCTCAAATCAATTTTCTCTTGACCATAGGAGAGTTTACGGCCTTAAACTCCAAGTTTACAGCCGTGAACTCCCTTTTAAATGGTATAAATCCAAACAAATTAATCCAAGGCATTTTAGAAGTTCATTCCAACAACCCCCATGTCCATTCAAGCCATTAAACCCTCAAAATCACACCTACATGAGTTCACGGCCGTGAACTCATGTATGTGTGTGTTATATGGACGTAAACTCCATAAAATGTTTACTCTTGGGGAGTAAACTCAAATCCTAAGTCCCTAGTGCCATTATACGTCCGAAGATGTCACCCGGGTCACTCCAAATGCTCGTTTTGAGGTGTTTAACCTCATTGGAGTGTAATGTTCCATGTAATTAGTGATTGTAAATCTAATTGGATATATATGGAAATTATTACATTTTACATAGGGACATCGCGAGTAATCAAGCCCCGAACCAACGTTTAGTGTCCTAAACCGTCACATTTCCGAGTCTGGTGAGTTCATACCCCTACCCTTTTTCACTATTTTCAGGGGGGAACACAAGCAAAGTACAAGGGTTTCTTGTACTCAAAAACTTGTTTTCGTGTGTGTATTTCACATTTTATATGCTTTTAATATTGATTGATACAACTGATAACCATTCGAACATGTAGATCACGTAAACATTTATTTGTGAAATTGGTTTTATAAACTGTTATGTTTTATATATTTCACAAATCGTTTTCCACCTTTTATCAGTTAAAAGCATGACATTAGAACACATGAACAATACAACTTGTACACTGTTTGTCCTCGGTAACACTCCACAGAGATACGCGAGTGGAGGACTATCATATTATTACTAGTAAATTTGTTATTCCTGTATGATTGGAGACACGTCCTCGGCGAACACTCCACAGAGATACGCGAGTGGAGGACTACACCCGTAACCAGAATCTCTGGGATTTAGAGAGCGTGACTTGAGTGCATAGATCTATACGGGGCTGACTACCCCAAACCTGGCTGCTAGCTACAGCCGAACTAAAATGGTTCAAGGGTGACGAAAGTCATAAGGTTGTGGACTACTTATTGCCACAGGTTCAGTCTATCGTATGGTTATGGAACTCGCAATTAGGATAACAGAGATTTACTTATATTAATAATGAATAACTCTATACACTTCACAAGATAACCAGGTTCAGAATGCATATTTTGCATTGGTAATCAACATTCAGGAAAGTATGGGACTTTCCTGGGAAACCTTGTACATAACCAGATCTAACCAGAATACATCTTTTACATCTTTTACAAAAAGGTAACCAACATTCAGGAAAGCATGGGGCTTTCCTAGGGATAACATTTACATAACTAGATAAGTGTAACGAACTGGATAACCTTACATCTTTGACAAATGGTAACATACAATCAGGAAGGTATGGGACTTTCCTGGGGGAATCCATTGGTACATAACCAGAACAGTATAACAAAACAGATAACCAAAATGTACATTTTCACAATGGTAAACATGTTTTCAGTGTACAAATTTACTTTACATAATGTGAAACAACAACCAACCTTTTTAAGAAAATGTGAGATTTTCTTGGCGTGTGTTACATTTTCAAAAACAGAAAGGAAACATGAACATTTTCACAAAACAAAAACCGCTTATGAACTCACCAGCGTTATGCTGATTTTCAAACTGCTTGTGTTCTCAGGTCAACGTTAGAATAGGTACTGAAGATCCTTTTACCCGAAGTCGGAGTGCTCAGAAGACCCATTTCATTTTGTTTATATATATATATATATATATATATATATATATATATATATATATATACTATGTATCACAACTGTACAACTTTACTTTTGAAACAATTGTAAGACTTTTATATATGTGATGTAATGGTTGTTCTACTTTACTTACTATGTACATTGGATTTGATAGTCAACGTGGAGTCAACCCCGGAAATGTTTCCGCCTTCGGTTTTCGGGGTGTGACACATACAAGTATTGAAAATCAAAAGGAAAACCCTAGAAGGCATATACTATTTCCTAAATCTATAACAAAAGATAGTAAACATACCTTTAATTGTTATGTATTAATAACAATGTGAATCCAAGACTTATTGAAGCTTGAGAGCAAGTGCCACAAGTGTAACACCTATAATAGATCACACCCAAACTAAGCAAGAGGATGAGAGAGGAGAGAGGAGGAGACGGCTTGAGAAATTTTGATATTCTTCTAAGGTTAAGAGTGGCCGAAATCATGAAGGGGTACAACCCTTTATATAGTTGAGGTAGCTTTGAGCCAAACCTAGGGTTTTAAGGAGGAAACCCTAATTATTTAGCTTAAGGAATAAGCATCCCATGAACTTCCCATCCATGGCCTTTAGACGAAAATTCTAGGGCCTTCCTAGAAGTTTTCGTCCAACCCTTCCAGGGAGGACCAAGAGCCCAATTCCTCAACTGTCAATAAATTGCTAAACAGTCCCTACACTTTTAATTAATACAATTCATCCCAAAATTAACTCTAATGAATTTATGATTAACTATTAATTAAATACTATGATTTCAAAGTAATATATAATTTTCATAATACATAAATAAATCAATTATCTCAATTTATTGTTCAAATAATAAATTCAACCATTTTCTCCAAAAATCATCCTGTCTAGTTGCTAGTGTGAGGGCAACCCAAAAGGATTGTGCTATCATCAATTCAAGTACATACCAATTATATTTATGGGCTTAGACACCTAATCAAACAGTTTAATAAACAGCGGGACCGAAAATTTATAATACAAGGTGACAATCCGATTTTCATACATGGAGATAGTGTACGCTCATTGTTTCCTAAAGTTACTAGAGCAATTGCAATTGAGAATGAAAAAACCAGATGCATATTTGACAAGTTTGTAGGTCACACAGTATGGCTCTTAGGAACATCGTCATTACCACTGACCCTATATGATCAGTATACAAGGGCTGAAAATAATCAACGTTGGAATTTACAAAAATAGAATCAAAATCATTGTAAAATGTGGTATTTGGAAGATCTTTCATAAAAGAATTTAAGGATATTGCATTAACAATTCATGGGTTAATACAGTTTTGAATAAGTAGGGGATATAGGATGATTTAAAGCAAACCATTAAAGACAATTATAGAAATGTTAGTAACGAAAAAGATCATCCAATCTTTCGAGGAGACGAAGGTAGTGTTAGCCAGAACAATTAAAATTTCCAAAACGAAGCCAAACCTGACTAATATGAATAGGAGCAACGTTAGCTAAAGAATTGAGGAAAGAATTGACAAAACTATTGAAGGAATACACCAAGATGTTTGCATGGGAGCCATCTGACATGGTCGATGTACCAAGAGAACAGATTAAACATGATTTAAATGAAAAGGAAAGTGCAAAACCGATCACACAAAAGAAAAAAGGTCAATCGAAGGACATGAACAAAGTAATAAATGAAGAGGTGGACAAACTAGTTAATGTAGGGATAGTACATGATCACTTTTCTTGACTTGGGTTGCAAACTCGGTTTTGGTAAAAAATCAAAATGGATAGTGGAGAATGGGTGTAGACTTCACAGATTTCAATAAAGCATGCCCAAAAGGCTGTTATCCACTCCTATCTATAGACAAGAAGATAGAGTCCTTGCATGGGCATAAATGGAAAAGCTTCTTAGATGCATACAAAGGATATCACCAAATACACATGCATAGAGAAGATGAAGAAAAACTTCATTTCACATAGATAGAAGAACTTTTTGTTACACTAAAATGCCATCCGGGTTATGAAATGAAGGAGCGTCATACCACTACAAGAAAAATACCCTTTAATGACGCGCAAACAATGACACTCGCTGATTTACGATACATATTTTTGTGTACGCTTAAAAATAATGCCAACCTTCCAAAATTTGAAGGATAGAGGACACGCATGTTTGCGCGCCTTAAAATTAATGTCCAATAGAAAAAAAATACAAACACAGAGGGTACTTGTTTTAAATGTGTGTCCTATAGAAATGTGATTTTTTTAATCAAACGCGCGTTTTTAAAAGGCAAAAATGAAATCCTCTGAAATTCTAAAATTTTGAAGTGCCCGCTTCTTCAGTCTCTCCTCTCCTCTATATCTTCCTTCCTTCACTCATTCCTAGGGCTTTTTCAAGAACCATTCTACCTAGGGCTTTTTCATGAAAATTGAAAACGCTCTCCGATTCTCGATCGGTTCTCCCAGGCCTCTGCAATAATCGACGATCTCACTTCAGGCTTACATTTTGGCTGAGTTTAACCATTCCTTCACCTTAATGAGCTTTTCCCCACTCAGAGAAAGCCTCCCTCTTCTCCCTGAATTAGTAATGGATACCTCTTCCATCATTGGGAGATCCTTAATGATGTCCAATAACATCATACGCCACGCAATCACATCCTCCAGACACTATAACAAAATTTCAAAATTTCGCTTAAACATACCATGAACTACCAGGTTTTCTTCTTATTCATCCCCATTTCCACTAAGGGGACGTTCGATTTTCTTTCTAACCAGGTCCGAAGTTAGGACCCGGTCCTCAATCCGAAGTCATCTTGTTTGTTTTCCTCTCTACACCTTTGGACTCAGTCCAAATCAAGGATCTAGTCCACATTTTTGTGTCGATTTGGTCCAAGGAAAAATACCTGCTGACCGAGTTGTTGTGTGTCGTTCTCATGTATATCCTCTTCCCTACTTCCTTCTTTGTAGTTCGTATGTCGAACCTTGGTTCTCCTTCAAACCAACGCTTAGCTTCTCCTTCCACCACCACCGGTTCTCACGCAATTGATCGTCGGACTTCACTCCAGTGCCTCCCAAGGATGACGACTTTATTCCAGACTTCAGCCTCGCCAAAACATCGTGCATATATATATATATATATATATATATATATATATATATATATATATATATATATATATATATGTTTTACAGAAGTCGGCCAGTCGGGGGATTTTTAAAATTGTTTTTAGGATTTCCAAATTTAGTCAATTTGAATGGCGTTGTTACAGAAATTGTTTTATAAGAAGTTGCTCTACGGAATTGTCGATGTCTCTGAAAGAATATACGGTAATTATTTATCCTTCTATGGAGTAATTAGATTCATATGTGTATGTATGTGATACCATTACCTTTTCCGTTAAAACCTTTTCACCCTAAATCATCTCTTTCATTCTATCTAGGTTTATATTCTACTTCTAATTTAGGGGTTTGATGCATTAGGAAGTTGAATTCTGGGACAAAAAGTTGTATGATTAGGGATAGAAAAGATTTTTATAAATTGAAAATTAGATATGGATCTGTTATACATTCAACCTCATTTTCCTTTTCTACAGGTCTCAATATTAGGGTATGGCTGCATGGGGCTTACAGGTATCTATAACAATCCTCTCCCTGAGGAAGAAGGCAATAAAGTGCTCAAGGAAGCTTTTAATAGAGGAGTTACATTCTTTGATATTGCTGATGTATAATGAGATACTAGTTGGGAAGGTAATTGTATTTCCTTATACAAAAAAACAAAGCTATATAAATAATCTTCATGAAATTATTGCAATGTAATCACATTGCTAGACATTTATCCTAGTTGATTAAACTGGAATGCTTCAGGCATTAGATATGGATCTGTTCTATAATATGCGTGATTTTTAACTTCTCTTCATCTATTTCATTATTTTATTCTGATTTTATTCATTTTTTAAAGAAATGTAGCATAATTATTTCATTTATTGACAGGTATTGTTGTAAAATTTAAACAGGGAAAGTTTTTAGTTGATTTAGCTTGTCATGGTGATAAGTTGTTCCAAGTAGTGTAGTGTTCAAGGAAAGGTAAGCAATCTGGGACAACTAATCTTTGTTTACCCAAATTGCAATCCAGTCAAGGCTTCATGAATTATTAAAATATTTTTTTTAATGTAGCAACAAGAACCATTGGTGTGATCAGTAAAATCGATCAAGCATCTTCCGATCCCAAAGTTCTTGCTGTTGTTTAGGCACTTCTGTTGGGTCAAGGACCAAGGGTATGTCTGTGATCGATTATTTTGCTATTACTTGGTTTATGTAATTTGTGTTGCTATGTATCAGATTAAGAATAAATTACAAAATGGTCCCTGTGATTTCTGCTATGTATCAGATTAAGAGCCCTCACGTCTATGTGTTAACGAGGTAAAAAAAACTACACATTATTTTGTTTTTTTCATTTTTAATTAATTCCCCTTTTCTCTTATTAATATTATTATTCTTTTAATTTCATTAGGGTAATCATTTGTAATGAGTACAGGTTCATCGTGTACTTGCGGACATAGTTTCAGCTAATGCTACACCAAGACTTGGGAGATATCCTCCATTTGAAAGAGAGGTACTTTGTCTTTTTCTTTTTCTTTTACAGATATGAGAAATGTACTTGTTTTTACTCATGATAGCAATTTGATAATGCTGATGTGGCACTGTTGTGTGCTATTGTTTTGACTAGGTGGTGGCAATTGCTACAACAGCTCTGGAGGGGTATAAGAATGATACAAAGACCATGGTGATTGCAATTGTTATAATTTTCTTATGTAATGGTTGATATATCACACACTTAATTTGTCTACTCATAAAGCTGCTTTGGAGGGTATAGCCATGAACACGAATTAGTCTCTATTCGATCAGTTACTGATGCATGCCCACAAGGTGCTTGACATAATGTCTATGTGCGATAGGCTGAAGGAAAACACAACACTAAACTATGTTTCAATCTATCCAAGAGCCTCAATGAAAAGGATTACTACACATTATGGATTGAAAAATATGATCATGACTCTTTATATGTGTCACCAGGCTTACCTAATAACAAAGATTGTTCTCTAATAACAAAGATCCAAAAAGTAGATAAGTATCCCACCCTTAATCAGGTAACTAACTAAGTGTATGGGTGTAGATATTTTCAATTCCTTTCAAGTGTATATATATGTAACACTCAGTGTTGTATTTGCAACCAACATTGGTGGCTTCGGGAAGAAATCCACCTCAAGTTTACTTTTGAACCAAACAAAAACCTAAGAGATTCAATTCTTTAAAGTACATGTTTCAATATAAACGACTCGTAACTGTAAGTTTCCTGTTTTACCCTTTGTTTCACTCCCAAAAATCAAAAAAATTGATTTTTCATTTTCTTTCTTCATCTTATAGGTTCGGTCTGCACCAAATTACTATTATTGGTGTGGCAAATGGCTTTAATTTTGAGCTTTAGTGAAAACATGGTATTCCCATAAGTTAATTTATCTTTTTTTTCTTTCTTTTAGGAGTATATTATTTAATTATGAATTAATGATTGTGGTGGGCGTGACAGGAGAGAGAGGTAAAGTTTTTCACAGAAACTGAAAAAACAATCAGATGAGTGGACCAAGGACAGGGGTACCTTACTTTTTGTAAGAAAGGAAAGAAGAAAGAAATATGTTTTCTCAAGATATGATGATGATGATTTTTGGGTATTCACACCATTTTATCAATTTAGCCACTGATATATATATATATATATATATATATATATATATATATATATATATATATATATATATATATATATATATATAGGACGTGAAATCAAGAATAAGGTTCCCTCACACACTCATCGAATTCTGGTGGTTTTTTATACTTATGGTTGGATCCTTAATGATATCAATTGTTGTGAGCATTCACATGACATAAATATATTTTTTTCTGTAGTTTTATTTTACTATATTTTGTATCCACTGAACTACATTTTGCACTTTAGGTGATAACTATTGAGTTTTCTGCAGACATTTGATACTTGATTGGAGATACAAAGGAACATTGTAGGTTTCCAGTTTCTTCTTTATAGTTTATATCTCTCATTATATTTCATAATAATTGATTGTATATAACATAATTCCATAATTCAGTGTGTATAAAGGTACACGAACAAGGACAAGTTTTATTTTCATCATAGGTTTCTGGATGCTGGATCTTGCTAATAACACTGTTCAGGTAACAATTTATAAAAAAAAATTCCATTTTTTAAAAAAAAAACTTTTGTTTTAAACCATTACTTTAAATTCAAGTCACAATTTTAATAATTCCAGGGCCTCGCTCGAGCTCTGCTGGCTGATTTAGCAGGTATGTACCAAGTTTTCTGAATTCCTCAATCTTAATTTAGATCAAAACCCTAAACCCAAATCTGTTAATAGTTTCACCTTATGATGTTTGTGTTATGTCTCTATAGATGCTAATAATAATATTTATTCATTTATTGATAGGCCCTGATCAGAGGAACTTAGCAAATGTTATATTTTGTTCATGGATGGCGATTGGAAACATCTTAGGGTTTCTATCTGGTTCTAGTGGAAATTGGCACAGGTAAATTATCTATTGGAAGTCTTCTTATTATATTATATGGTTTTATTTGACTTTTTTTCATTTTTTTTCTAATTAATTTGATCATTCTCCATGGCAGGTGGTTTCCTTTCTTGAAAAGTATAGCTTGGTGTGAGGCATGTGGAAATCTGAAGGCATCTTTTTTAGTTGTAGTGGTGAGTTTTTAATAGCTAAATATAACTATATCTTAAAACTGATAAATTGACAACCAAAATGCCTTCTGATGTTTCTAACTAACAAAAGGAATATTGGAATATTAAATAATAATAAACATGTCGGCATGTTTGCAGATTTTTCATACATTTTGCACACTGGTGACACTCTACTTTGCAAAAGAGATCCCTTTAGCACCAAAACAACATAAAAATTTATTACATTTTGCTCCTCTTCTTAACAATCATCAGCTGACCGGGACTGAAAATTCAGACTCAAAACTCCTGACAAATTCTAGTAAATCATCTGAGGTTGAAGAAAAAGATCAAGTTGAAACTTTTAATGATAATCTAGGGGCAGTTTTGATCAACTTGTTGAACAGCTATGCCATTTACCAGTAGGGATGCATTCAATGCGTATTGTCATGGCTATCACATGGGTATGTTTTTAAAATGAAACTAAGGGTAAAATGGTCATTTTTCTTTTGTTTACTTATATATATATATATATATATATATATATATATATATATATATTCACATCACATGTGCAGTTGTCATGGTTCCCTTTTTTTCTTTTTGATATAGATTGGATGGGGAGAGACAAAAGGAGATGCTAACAAAGTTCAAGCTTATGATGAAGGTGTTAGAGAAGGTGCTTTTGGTTTGCTATTAAGAACAAGAGTTTTTCATTTTTATTTCCTTTTTCAAATTCTAAATAATCACTAAATTCATATTTATAATCATTTCTCTGATCTGACCATAATAAGTATTGGGCAGGTGGTTCTTGGTTATATGTAGCTTGTATATGTATTACAAAGTTATAAATTTCCTTATAAACCTCAAGTTAAAAGAAGATTTATCTTATCATTTTTTCTGTTTGGCATTTTCCTAGTGAATGTAGTGTTTGCATTTCTGGTTCTATACCAGGATACGAGGTATATAACTATATATTCGTATTTATATCTATTTTTTTTATCTTTTTATTTACTATTGGGTTATTAAATGCACACAGACACTTTTTTTTTTGAAATAGAAATGCACAAAGACACTTGGAGCAAGGGCATACTTAGTTTCCAGTTTTGACCTTGTTTTTTTTTTAAATAAATTACAGATGGTTCCATTGTTAATGAAAGCTATTGGATGGCAAGGAGAAAGTATATATATAGTAGCCCTTGAGACACTATAATGTGTGGTGGTTGTTGGAAATAGGGCATGGGATGCACTTGTTGCACAAGGTCTTAGGTTAGTAATCATGTTGTATATCTAAAATCCAATAGTCGCCATCGATCCAATTCGACCTCGATCTAGAACAAGGTCACCTGTTAGTTTTATAGGAATGTATAACCCATGTTAGCAATGTATTATTTTTGTTTAATATTAATATTGCTAAAGTGAATCTCCTTTAACAAAGATCCACTATTTCACTAATCGAATACGTTTATTTATTGTTACATCGTAGAAAATTTGTTATCTTGGATTTCCATAGATAGCACATTTGACTAGTGTCAAATTGTTCTTGCATATGCTACAACTTAAATTGGATCTTACTTAACTTACCAATGTTTTTATATTTATGACAAATTGGTCCTTTAAAATGTTGGCGAGGTGGGTTATGCCTTTCAAGATCTATTGGAGATAGAGATGTTGGGGAGTTCATTATTCCAGTCCCTCATGTCAAACAAGTGAAGGTTAGTTTAGTAATTAAACTCAACTTATTCCTCTTTTTATTCACAACTTTTATTTACTCATGATCTTCAGCTATCTTCTGCTTGTGGGTGGCTTGTAATTTCAAGTAATGGAGTCTGGGATGCTCTTTCCACTGAATCAGCTCTTGAATGCAGTCGCGGATTAGTTCCGGAATCAGCAGCAGCACAAATTGTCAAAGTACGGAAACAAAAAAATGTCAAATTTGTAATAAAATATTATGCAATGTATTCTATTTTTTGTATATGATATTTTGTATGACATTAAATTTTATGAAATGGACTATAATTTTTGTATATGATATTTTATTTTCTATTATGAGGCATTAAATGCAAATTTAATTTGAAAATTAGTAAATCTATAAAAAGTATATTTTTTTAAACATTTAAAATTATGATACGCAAAAATGTGTGTCGTCTTCATTTATGACATGGCCTTTCTTGACAAGGGCTTTCTTGATACGCATTGGGTGTCATTAACACGCGCGTCGTAAGGTTACGACACGCGAATGCGTGCCGTCTTCCTTTATGACAGAGCCTTCTTTGATAAGCATTGTGTGTCGTAAACGTGTGTCGTAACTGTGCGTCGTAAATAAGCGTCGTCTCTCTTTATGACAAGGCCTTCCTTGACACGCATTTGCGCGTCATCTGAGCCTTTTACGACGCGCAATGAGCATCGTAAAAGGCTGTTTTTCTAGTAGTGTACTAAAGGTTTGCAGACAAGGTATTCGAGCCGCAAATTGATAGAAAAATGGAAGTATATGTGGATGACATGGTTATAAAAAGTCGAACCGGTGCTTTTTTCTTAAAGGACAAAAAAGAAACTTTTGCAAGCTTGAGAGACATTTAACTGAAGCATAACCCAAAGAAGTGCCTTCTTAGGGCAGAAGAAGGGAACTTCCTAGGGTATGTAATATTGGAAGGATGAATTAGAGTGACCCTAGAGAATATAGAAACACTGTTGAAATTGAGGTCGCCAAGAACCGTGAAAGAAGTGCAAGCACTAAATGGAAAATTGGCAACATTGGGACGTGTCTTAGCAAGATCAGCAGAAAAACCTTTTTCGTTTACAAGACATTGAAAGGAGTACTTGACAAAAAAATATTTTATATGGACAGAAGATGCAGAAAAGGCTTTCACAAAATTAAAAAATAGCATTGTCACAGTTTCCTATGCTAATGTCACTAGTACTGGGGGAGACATTAACAATTTACTTAAAAATATTAACGTAGGCTGCTAGTGTGACATCCCCAAATTTATGGTCATTTTAAAAAATTATTTTTGAATATTTTAAAATAGAGTACTTATTTTGTTGTTGAATTGGTCCCAAAAATATTATTTCAATGTGAGATAATATTAACGTTAAACATTTCCGAAGAAACATTCGATATTGATATCTTGTCAAAACTTGGGATGTCATAACAGATACAAAACATATGCATAAACAGGCCTTACATTAATTTATACTAATTATCTACATCTCCTTTAATTTCACAGTATAATGTATATTTGCATCAATACCTATGATACAAATAACTTAATCGGTCACATTAGGAAACCTGGTGAACACATAGCGTTTTCAACCCACAATAACATAGTTACTATGTTTAATTATCAAACACTCAACCCAATTACCCATCCCCGTTTTATTATTTATTCTTCCTTAAGGATTTATCGTAAGGTTCATCTCCTAAATCACATTTACTTATCATCACCTACATTGCATTTCCTTATATAATTGTTGCTAAGGATTTTTCCTAAGGATCATCTCCTACATCGGATAGACAATATTTTTTCGGGGTTACTCCCCGAATACGTGTCCAACAAGGGTTAGAGTATCATCGTGTGACAACCCGAAACTTCTAACCCATGTAATTGATCTAGCACTAAAACTTGAGTTCATTGTCTTTTATTAAATCTTGTGGTTTCATTGAGTGCTCTAGACTTAGTATAATCTTAGATATGAATCTTAGGAAGGGTTGGAGAGTGTTTAGTATCACAATCTCGGGCCAAACTCACTAAATAAGGTGTGTGCGGCCACACACGTGTGTGTGCGGCCACACACCTGTGTGTACGGCCACACACCCAGCCGCAAACACCCTCAACCTCACACCCAATTCAATTTATGGATGGTGTGACAACTGTCAAATTCAGGTCATTCTCGGACTCATGCATCTTTGTAAAAACCATTCATGCACAACATGCCATGGCCTAGTAGTATAGATTAGGTCAAAATCTTGCATAAACTAGGATCCAACTAAGATCTAGGACTAATATACTTGACACTTACGATTCTAGTAAGTTGCTTAACTACAATAGGAAATGCCAATGCGATAATTTAAATGAAACTTTCAAGCTTTGTTATAATTGAAATAGGGTATAAAACCCTAAAAATAAATTAAAACATTCTAATTATACTTCAACATGTTGTGAATATCAAACAATATTCCAATAAACCATAAAGAGCCAAAAATCCAAAGTTATAAATTATAAAGCTTAAAAACCTTATAAAATTTGGCTATAAACTTCCAAATATCAAATTTTATTAATCAAATTATGGATTATACCAATGAAATAGAAATATAAATTAACATGCATTAATCATATTTAATTAGTTAAAAACAAGATTTTTTTTAAATAAATCAAAAATTGCTTAAAGAATCACTTTTATAAAAATTAGATTTTTATAAAAATTAAGGAGGAATTTTTATAAAATTTGAATTGAGGAGAGAGAAGGCCCTAATCCACTCAAAAATCTGACCATTCTCCCCTCCCCATGCCCTCTCTCTTCCAAAAACTCAATCATTAAGCTCATTCCCTCACTCCACCTCTTCTTTCTCCACTCTCTTACACTCCACTCTTCACACACTTCACTCTCTTCTTCCCTCTCTCTAAACCCATGAAAATCCTCTCATTCCTCTGCAAAATTTCGAGATTGTGAAGCCCTTGAAGTGTTCTTACTTCCCTCAAGATCATAACAAAGGTAAACAACATCATCTTCTTCCATAGTTACATGATTTTACTTCTTTTCTTTCTTAGTTTTCTCTTCTTTTCAGATTCTATGCCATTCCATGGCTAGAAATCTTTATATTTTCCCTTGTGGTTTGTAGATTCTCACCATAACACAATGCATGTGTTAGAGATGGTGAAAATCCGGGATCAAACCCATGCAAGGAGTGAAAAAGATGCACATATGATCATGTGACATCAAAACCTAATATTTCATGTTCTTCTCCATTTCTTTTGTGTTCATACATGACCAAAAGCATTTAAACCATTTCTAGTACATCTTGGATGCTCATTCATTCCATGCATGTGTTAGAAATCGGGCCTTACCAAGGACATGCATGATGTTCTTGTTGAAATACCCTAATAATGCACACAAGCAAACATGCAATCTGCCAGATTACTTTGTTCGACTTTGAACGGTCATAACTCAGCCATTTCTTAACCAAACCATGATATTCGTTTTGTATTGGTTAGTTCCACGAGTTAAATTTCAAACCCAACTGGTCTTACTGTAAAATATTAAATATCCGAGTTTTGGCAATTTTTACAAAAAGATTGCGCATACAGCTCTTTTTCTGTGATCACTATTTTTGTCTTGCATAATCAATGGCCTTAAACCCAACCATAAATCCGAGGAAAAATACCTTAGAAACTTAACATATCTAGTGAATGATGGTTGAAAGTTCGTGGCTTAAAACCTCACTGAATGGGCTACACAAATTCATGAACTTCAGCCACATTTACACTTCATGCATTATTGCATGCAACTTTTCTTAAATTGTTTGGAATCATTACCCTCATTTCTCTTCTGAATACATTTTTTTACATTTTACCTTTTGAAAGCACTTGCATGCATGAGATAGTCTGGGAAATTTCAAGAGCTTTTGTTATTTCTTTGATTTATTAGAGTTATTGCTAAAACCAAGGGCATAAATCATATAAAATACTTCCAGAGGTCAATAAATCCTAAATAAATTCATGGATGATACTCATGGGGCATAATGACCCCTCACCAAATTTCAGAAATTTTTGTTACTGTTTAATACGATTTCTAATTTTCTTTTGTTTAGGACATGATAAATTACAAAACCACCTTAGAGGATATGAAAATTTTATATAACACTTTTCGCGTACCTTACCTGTGATGGGTGACTCCAGAAAATAATTTCAAGAGTTTTCATCATGTCTTACTATTTTTCCCAATTTTTGGTAATTATAATGGTCTAAAAATGGGAGAAATAGTTCTGATTATCCAAAATTCATGAAAATTTACCAGGATATAATATTATACAGTAGGAGGTTACATAAAAATGTTGAATAGTTTTCTCTACTGTAAACTATTTTTCTCTTATTTTCTAAAATTAATTGCATTAAAATGCACTTAAATACACATAAATAACCAAAACCCGTTTATGCATTATGAAAACCACTTTTGATATTTTTCCCAGGATATTTATACTGTAAAAGATGTTACAAAAATTTATGGTGATTTATTTTAACTGTTTAATATTATTTCTCTTATTTATGATTATTTAAAGGAATAAAACACGGAAAAATAGAAATACCCACTGAAAAATATCTTTTATATTTTTACCAGCCTATTTATGTATAATAAAAATTAAATAAAAAGGTTGGGTAATTTTGGAAACTGTTTTCTATTTATTTCAATTTTTATTGAAATAAATGTTCATAAATCATAAAATATAATTAAACAGCTTGGAAATCAATTTTTTTAGTTTTCCCAGCTTAGTATTGTGTAATAACAGTTAAATAAAAAGTTTGAGAATTTTTATCCCTTGAATACTATTTTTCGTGAATTGATGTTGTTAAGGAGACTTAAAATTTGGAAAATTAATATTCCAAAGTTGTAATTAATCGCACGACTTGTAAAATTACAATATTTCAGAAAAAGTGTAACCAATTGATATGAAATCCAATACTAAAACATAAATTGGCATTTCCCTATATGTAGAGTCTAGTATATTAGCATTAGATTTCGACATGGAAACTCACTAGTGTGTGTGTTTGATGTCGTAGGATCCCGGTAGTAAGACGTTGGTGCATCCCGAAGTACCGCTTGTGCCTACACGAAACATCGTGAGTATTCACCACTCCCCTATTTTCGGTTTTTTTTAATATTTTGGGGTGGAAAAGCATGTCCTAAACTATTTATATTCGTCATATTTATTTGACTCGTATAAACTTGGTTGCTATATTTTTCATATTGTGAGTATTCACCACTCCCCTATTTTCGGTTTTAAATGTTTTGGGGTGGAAAAGCATGTCCGAAAAAATATTTATGTTCGTTGTATTTAATTAACTCGTATAAACTTGATTACTATATTTTGCATATTGTGAGTATTCACGCACTTCCCTATTTTCAGTTTTTATGTTTTGGGGTGGAAAAACATGTCCAGAAAAACTATTATTTGCATGTTGTATTTAAATTGATTTGTATCAATCATGATTGCTATTGTATTGCTATGTATCTCTATGTATGTCTATGCAACACGGAACATGAGAACTTATCGTACTAAGGCCCTTCCCTTATCTCTAACCATTAACTCTTTGAGCCAATGGTCATTATGGATAGCGCTATTAGGAATTGACAACTCCTCACTCGCCCGAATCGCTGGAGTGCATGATACCATATTCATCTATGGAACGATAAGCATAGATCTCGATAGGGCTTCAGTCATAGGTTTGGTTGAGACTCATTGTTTGCTCATACACATACAAACTCGTTTCTCGCTATAGCAATAAACTTGTATTCCTTAATAGCAATCAACTTGTTTATCATTAAAGCAATGTACTTGTATTTACGAAAAGCCTTGTTGTACGCTCGATTTTATAAACTTGTGAACTCACCAACTATTTTCATAGTTGACGCTCGTTTTACATGTTTTTTCAGGAAAAAATTAGTAAGCGGATGTAAAGATTCATCATCATAGAGCATGCTGCATCGTGTTGAAGCTATTATGAAGTTATATTTTGAACAATGTTATTTTGAAAAACTTGTATTTTGTTTCTTTTGAAGCTATGGGTTGTAAACTTTTAAATACTGCTATGGTGATGTATCTTTATCTTTTGCAATGAAACCGTTATCGCTGTCATATCTTGCGTTTCCGCTTTAGCGGGGTGTGACAGATGGATACCTCTTCATTCATTCATTTAGGTGTTCTCTTCCTTCTCTCTACTTTCTCTCTCTAAATCCTCAACCAAGAACACTTGGAAGGCTTTATAATCGTGATCTACTTCATCTTCAAGCTAAGTATAGTGGTAAACACTTGGATCCCAAGCTTAAAACTCATTATGTTCATCATATTCATCATCCCATGAAGGTGTACGGCTGCACACCTTCAAATGGGGGCACCATACATTCAAAACTCCCAAGTATGAAGAGCATACACTTCAAAAATCAACATATGGACTCAAATGAGGAGTGTACGGCCACACACTCCTGTGTACGGCCGCACACTCTTGTGTGCTGCCTCACACACACTCCCCAACTGCACACTCATTTTCAAGACCATACACCCACTCTAATACCCATATCTGGCCCTAAACTTGCATATATCATTAAGTTTGGATCATAGGACACTTATTCTTAGTAATTCCAAGCCCTAAGGATGTTTTCCCATCATGTTTAGTCATGAAAAACCTTAGTTCTAACTCATTTATGTGTCATCACATGAAAAATAGGGGCCATAGGAGTTTAGGGCATCCGTTGACACTCGATCTCTACATTAAGCGGTGAGTTCATACCCCTACCCTTTTTCACTGTTTTTCACGGTTTTCAGGGGGAACACAAGAAAAGTACAAGGGATTACTAGTACTCAAAACTTGTTTTCATGTGTGTGTTTCACATTTTATATGCTTTAAACACTGATTGTTACAACTGATAACCGTTTGAACATGCAGATCACGTAAACATATATTTGTGAAATGGATTTTAAACTGTTATGTTTTATATATATTTCACAAATGGTTTTCCACATTTTATTAGTTAAAAGCATGACATTAGAACCATCAAAACATAAAACTTGTACACTGTTTTGTCCTCGGTAACACTCAACAGAGATACGCGAGTGGAGGATTATCATATTATTACTAGTATATTTGTTAGTCCTGTATGACTGGAGACACGTCCTCGGCGAACACTCCATAGAGATACGCGAGTGGAGGACTGCACCCGTAACAAGAATCTCTTGGATAGGGAGTGTGACTTGAGTGTATAGATCTATACGGGGCTGACTACCCCACACCTGGCTGCTAGCTACAGCCGAACCAAAATGGTTCAAGGGTGACGAAAGTCATAAGGTGATGTGGACTACTTATTGCCATATCTAGTCTATCGTATGGTAATGGAACTCGCAATTAGGATAACAGAGATTTACTTAATAGTAATAATGAATAACGTAATACATTTCACAAGATAACCAGGCTTTCAGTATACATCTTTCACATTGATAACCAACATTCAGGAAAGTATGGGACCTTCCTGGGGAAACATTGTACATAACCAGAAAAATGTAATAAACCGGATAACTTTACATCTCAGAAAGGTAAACATGTTTTTCAGAATACATCTTTTACATTTGATGACCAATAATCAGGAAGGTATGGGACTTTCCTAGGAAACATTGTACATAACTAGAAAAGTGTAACAAACCGGATAACTTTACATTTTCATTTGGGATTTTCTTGGTGTGTATAACATTTTCAGAAACAGAAAGGAAACTGGAACATTTTCACAAAACAAAAACCACTTATGAACTCCCCAGCGTTATGCTGATTTTCAAACCGTTTGTGTTCTCAGGTCAGCGTTAGAACATGTATTCGATGATTCCTTTTTGCAAAGATGGAGTGCGTTGAAGACTCGTCTTACTTTTGTTCATATATACTATGTATCACACCTGTACAACTTCACTTTCAAACAAATGTAAACTTTATTATATGTAATGTAATGGTTGATTACTTTACTTACTATGTGCATTGGATTTGATACTCAACATGGAGTCAACCTCGGAAATGTTTCCGCCTTCGGTTTTCGGGGTGTGACACATCGCATGAATACACAGTTATACATTGTCTGAATTTGTAATTCGTCACCTACAGATTGTGAGCTTCGCCGGTATTTCAACTCGTTTAGGTTAGTTAGTGGTTGCCATCTATACTATGGTAGATGACTACATCTTAACATTGCAAGTTAAGTTTAAGCATCTCCTAATCATCTCATATTTATCATCACCTATTTATCATTACCTATCTACCATTATCTATCTATCATCTCATATCTACCATCCCCTATCACTACCCAATACCTAAAGCAGGTAATTATCCTAATACTTCATATCTATGTGTAAGATGAAGGTAACTATGCACTCACTTGATCAAAGTGGATGACTACGAATTTGGGCAGAACCTCGCCAAAGAACTTTCAATGACCTAAATGTATAACATTAATTCTTATTCTAGTTTCATAATCCCGGTGACTATAATAATTATAGTCTAGATTCCTCACTAATCCTAAAGTCTACATCAAGATCTATCAAGTAAGGATCAACCAGACAGGATAGTTGGGAGGAAGAAGCATTTCAGGGGGTAGCCCTTCTGAAATCCAACAACCATGCTAACATGACCATAATAGACACCTCATATGTAAGTAGATCGATCAATATTATAAACAAAATTACTAATAAATCTAATCTATAGGTTCATAATAACGACTATAACTATACATATAAGTTACACTGAAAGCAATACAAGTGTAGCTTAATCTACATAGATAATTTGGATAAAAGTTGAAAATTGCACTAGCAGAGCTTCTACTTGCTAGCTATTACTACTTCAGGGATTGCAGGGCTTCGCCACAGATTAAAACTATGGGAAAATGGGCTAAAAGTCAAAGGGACACGAGAGAAATGAATTGGAGAGCGTAAGGAATGAAATAGGGCATTGCAGCCTGTTTGTATCCAAATTTGGGGTGCACGTCGTGCATTTTAAGGGGACGAATCCCAAGCCATTTTGTGCCACATGTCAGGCTCTCCTTCATCTGCACTTTCACCTTCTAGAAGCGTACGTCTCGCACACCGCGTGCTACATTTTCACCTTCTAGAAGCGCACGTCAACATATACTTTCAATATATATATATATATATATATATATATATATATATATATATATATATATATATATATATATATATATATATATATATATATATATATGTTTTGGCGCACTTATTTTTACGAATTACGGACAATGAGGTTGATTTTTTCTATTTTTCTAAATACAAACCTTATATTATATCTTAAATGCCTAGCCCAATTTTACGAACGTTACAATTATATCCCCCTTAGGATGATTACGTCCTAGAATCATCAACAAAACGGGACTTTTATAATGACTTTGCAAATTACAATTCCATCGTAGGTAATAACCATAACTGTTATATCTCTTCTATTGACTTTCCAACTTTAAGACTTCTAGACTACTGACGGTGCTTAATCATGCACATGCTCCTCCTTCTAAATTTGATCTTCATTGAAGGCTCATGTTCCTTTTAGAATTGACTTAACCTAAAATGGGGTTTTTACTTTGATTGTTGTAACAGACTGATAGGTCATGTTCTAATAACCATCCATCACATGATGCAACGGCTTAGACTCAGGTCTCTCTGAGTCAAATTCTAACACGAAGATGCATTCCTTCATGTTCTAATGTGATATAATCACATTCTAACATGTAGCACTTCTAACTACACGCTGTATTGGCTGCCATACTTCTATTGATCACTTTAATTATATTTCCCTTAATCTAAGGTCGGATGCTACGTCGATCTTACTTCGTAGAATAGTTGGACTCAATTCGGTATGACCATTAGGGTTAGAATAATCATTATGTTCATAGTCATTTCCAAAACAAAGGTAATGATGGGAACAAATAAAATAGCTCAATTACTTAGAGACTTAATAATGTTGCTACTCCATTATCCAAGTGCGAGTCTTGTGCTTCTAGTAGTATAGGCCTCTAATACATTTACACTTACTCATATTCATCCTAGGTATTGTCTCGCAGTTCACTAAGTTATAATAAAAAGGAAATCACAGAGAAAACACATAACATAATTTAGGAATTTGATTATTTTTAAAAATGATTACAAACTTATTTATGCATTACACCTATTGCATCAGGTTTTGTAGCTAACTAGATGATTATAAGATACAAATTTATTCTCTTGCTTCTTTCTCATGTGCCATCAACTTCACCTCTTTCTGCATCCAAGATCATATGTTATGTTGTTGCTTTTAGCTTTAGCAGAATATTTCGTCTTTCTACTTCAATTTTCTTTTGCTAATTTTTTGAAATGTGCCCACCATCTCCACACTCGTAACACTTCTTGTCATCGAATGTGCAATGTTTGGAATAGTGACACATCCTTCCACACTTATAGCATGTCACCTCCCTATCGTACATTCCTGAGTGCTTCTTCTTTCACTTTTCGCATCACTCTGCTTCACCATTTACCCTAAGATTCCTTTCGTTGGGGTCAGTCTTTGAGAATCTACCCTTATTTTTGAACATTGAAGGTCCTTCACCCTTCCTCTTCTCACCAATTTTATTCTTGTCGGCGGTTCTCTTCTTGATCATATCTTTTACAAACTTTGCAGTCTAGACTGTTGCTTCAAAGGTAGGTGCTTGCTTAACCGACACAGTGTACTCCCATGGTAGCTGCTGGAATAACTGTCAATTTTGGATAGTTCGTTTGGTATAATAATCAGGGCGAACTCCATATTATCAGTGAAAGAATTGGCATACTCCTCTACAATCAAATGCTCTTTCTTCAAATTTAGGAATTGTTCTCCAGTTCTAGTATGTTCTTAGAAGAACAATACTTTCTCTAGAAATGCACTAGGAACTCTGGCCATGTAATTTGTAATGGCTTTTTTGGTCTTATTATATTTCCTAATGTGTTCCACCATCGAACAACTCAGCCCTTAAACTGTCTCACCGTATAGGTGGTTTGCAACTTTCCTATGCAACTGTAGGTGATGAAAGTCTGATCCATCTTAGAGATCCAATCAATAACCCCAATTGGATCTTCTTTTCCTCTAAAATATGAGGTCTTGCAAGTCATAAATTTCTTATACTTGCACCCATTCTTATCAACCCCTTCATCCGTATTGTTCCCCCTAAACATTTGTGGTTCAACTTGACTCACGGTCCTACTATAGTCTCCTTCCTCCGAATGACCTTCATTCAGTTCGGGCTGCACAATAGGCACAGTGGGTTCTTTTCTGTTACACATAGATGGGTATCCATGCAATGATGAGGCAGGAGTTGGTTTTGTTGGGTTTTGAGCAATCTAACACTCCTAAGTGTACATGCAACCCTAAATACCTTGGATCTATGTTTTCTCTATTATACATGCAATTATGAACTTTCCAAGGTATTGTTCTATTCTAGCATACAAAACTTTGAATAACACAAGTTAGAATAACATACCTTTTGTTGGTGCTTGTCTTCATGAAGCTTGAGTGCCTAGTGCCCTAAGTGTGACACCTCAAATGGTTCACACAACACCATAAGGACTTGGAATAACTTAGAGAGAAATTAGAACACTTCAAGAATCGGCTTGCCCTCCATGCATATCTTAGTGGCCGATTTCTCACATCAATAAGATGCTTATATAGTTGTTACAATTAGGGTAAACCCTAATTGTCATGGCTTTCCATTTCCTTGGATCCATGGGTTCAAATACACCATGGAGCATCCAATGGGTTTTAGCCCAACTTGATAATCCATGGAGCATTAGCCCACTATATAAGTATGGATGACTTACACAATCAACCCATATATTTAATTAGTCTTCTTTTGATCACTTAATTAATTCTAGATTAATTCTTGATCAATACTAATTAAATAATCTCTATTAATATATTAGAACTTATAATATATTAATAAACCTTAAGTGTTATTTCTCTCATTTTAGTCTATCCAAGTGCATGATGCCATGCAACCCAAATGGACCATGCCGGGTCGGGTCAAGTCTTACCAATTATAGTTATGGACTTAGACATTAATCCAACAGTCTCCCACTTGGATAAGTCTAAAACTATTATTGCAAGTATGACTTCAGAACCCGACCAGCAATCGTAGCTCTCAAAAGCTTCTGTCGATCTCTGACCTTGTCGATGAACTCTGAACTCTGTCAATGACTTGTCCATTAGATAAGTGATCATATATTCCTCCATTCTAGATATCATATGGACTGAGACATGGATTATAATCATTCTCTCTGTCCATTTGTTGTTTCCTGATTTCTGATTTATGACGACTGACTAATTGAACAAATCTAATCATCGAGGGGCCCACAGATATCGCTTTTATCCCTTTGAGGGAAAAGGAATGGATAAACTTCGACTCATATGCTTGTACTGACTACTTGTTGAATCATACACAAAGGCACGTTTTATAGCATCGAGTTACCAATGCGTTTTCGTACCATCAATGTATAACCAACTCATAGGAAACAACTCATATCTCTAAGTTTGAAGAATATAAGATATTATCGTCTCATGATTCACTCGTGATAAAATCCATGAAGTGAATCCGAATGACCGTGGGTTGAATCCAATACTCAGCCCTTATGAGTACTCATGAACGTTCTAGCAACTATTGCATTGTCTAAAGCACTTTAGAGAAATCATACAAGCCAAATTGACGACAGTCTTGATTCATTTCTACTTCCAACATATGACCGACTGTGGATGGTTTGAATAACTTGGTCATTCGGGAGAATGGCCTAGTTATTCTGGAAGTCAAAACATGCAAAGTGAAACACAAAATAATACTTGTCCTATATGGCCTCAACACTTTGAGCGTAAATAAAACACCTTTTATCTAAGCACCATATTGATCACTCATTATTCATGTTTCGATTAATCAACTTAATACTTGAACTGAAACAGTAGTGATGCCATGCTCCAAGCATGCATACTATGTTTCTCTAAACAATAGCTATGCCATACTCCAAGTATGCACACTATGTTTACATGTGGTCATCTCTTTGTGGAATGTATATCAATTGAACATGACTTCAATGATTCTCATTTCACAATCCCAATCGTTATTGTAAATGTAAGAATACCAAGTTCTTGTCATTTACCGTAATCTATGCAGTGATCCTCTTGTAATGATATTCACACAAGTCACAAAGACTTGGCGACAAACATTACAAAGTATTCCAATGGAAAGCAATTCCATGGAGATGAAGTCTCAAATTCAAAGTATATTCCTTTGAACATCCTTCTTTGCATTAAGTTCTTTAATCTTACACAGATTCAAAGAATAACTTCCACCTATGGAAACAATTCCATATTCCCATCTTGACCATCACTTTTGAACAAGAGTTACCTCTTTCCAAAATATGTCAATACGATCCTTACTCTATACTTCCAATTGTCCATGAGTAACCAAACTTTGGAAAACCCCAAATTGTTCTCGACAATTGGTTAATCATCTTAGTTATATCTAGTTCTAATCCCTTTTCCCTTCTTAACGCCCTAAGCATTAGGAAAATTTAGAGTGGGTGGATATTATAACACATGTAATCGATCCTATATCTGAAGCACATGGGATACGATTAATGCTATAAAATTTTTATTTGCCATGTTCTCATAGTTCAAACTATGAAGAGGGATGCCGTAATCATAATCGAATTTTGAGAAAGCAACATATATAGAAATTCCTTATGTGGAACCATTCCAACATAACATTCATATATATTCTTGACTAAAGTTGATTAAAATCTCAATCTAAGCTTGTAGAATTGAAATGAAGTATAAATTTCTCTCCCTTAATTATAGTAAAACAATTTTTTCAAAGCGAGTTGAAACATTTTGTCTTCTATAATTAACATTGCTAACTTGCAACATAATCATCATGCTCCCACTAGCATAATGATTATTATCTAACTAGCATAACACTTTATGCTCCCACTAGCTTTGACACGTACCTAGAAATCAGTCAGATTTCTGATACTAGATTGCCTTGATAAGAATTTATCAGATCATACACCTGGAGTCTAACCCTTTCCTTAGATAGCTCACATGTGAGTCTAAACCTTTGCCATTCTCATTATTTAGTGTGCCGGTTAACCACGAACGCTCCACTAACGACATGAGAATGCAAACTTCACACTTGCTATCCACTTAAATCTACTTAGTGAAAGAGTTTCCTCACTATCATTTTCATGAATCGGAGAGAAACCTTATGAAACTTAGATTTTGATGGTGTATGTGTTCCTATCCATGTGAATTTGACATAACCATAATCACACGACAAGGTTAATGACAATCCAAATTCATATGGACTGAACTTGTGTAGTGTTAATTTCTTGCCACCTGGTAGCACAAGGGCCTGCCATTGCTTCCAAGTTGTTATGCAACCAGTTGAGAACTCTCAACTCCAATGCAAAACCAACTTTAAGTGGAATGAGCACAGAATATGTCAACGCGATAGGTTACAAACCTCAAGTCGTGGTCTAGTGATTGAAAAAACTCTTGATTAGTTCTTGAATCTATCTTAAGATCCTTTTAAGACTCCCACTGACCTCTTGACATATAAGATTCTCTTTGTCAAGAACCATCCCTTGACAAAAACGAATATTCAAGAGTTAGTGCAAATTCTTATCAAGTTAAACACTTCTCACAATTGGTCTTAGTTAGTCTTTGTTTTATTCAAAACATCACAACTTACCAATTTCAAATGTACAAGAGTAAGAACACATTTTACTCTACATTTAACAAGTGTTTTAAACCTTTCTTAAGATTATGTCACTCAAGGCGTAATCTTGGATAATGACTCTAAGATTTAATTTTGGAACGAAGTATAATTTATCTTTTGATCTTACTATTTCAACAATTCACGATTCCTCTCCTTAGCCAAACAAAATGAACTGAGGTGTCCTTAGAGGATCAATTGTGGCATTGTTTCATAATCACTAAGATAATCATAAAGCAAGATACTCAAGTACTCTCCCATCTCTTCAGATTAGAGAAACTTTTATCTTTCTGCCTTATTTGATTCTTCTTACTCATTATGTCTATCATTGAAACTTCTCCAATGATCCAAAACTATACTTAAAATTGTAAGTATAACCATATTTACTAAACTTTAGTAAATCATAATGAATAATCTTATCAACTTTGTGGTGGACCTGATCAACGCACACCCAAGTGTATCCGATCCCTTTGTCCTTCACTTGATTCACATATACATGTGAACAAGTAATTAGAATAAATTTCCCAAATATATAAAAAAGTTCTTATGATCATACAATACATGTTGCATGATTCCAAGTTTCTATCCAACTGAAACTTGGGTGATGAGAATCTTTCCTTATTTGGTAAATTATGTCACTTCTACTAATGAAAGAATCAAATCCATTTACCCATATTGCTTATCAATGGAAACATATAACCAACAATTTTTCACAAATGCCATTGTAAGGATACTTAAAATAAATAAAATCAAAACCATTTTTCTTTTATTTTAAAACTTTGCGGAAAAATTTATCCTTGCAATCCATATGGATAACTTGTTGTTATCTATTCCTAAGCAATATATCATAATTCTTAAGTAACAACTCAAAATTCTGATCACCAAACCATGCGATCGAAATCCATCTTCGCGATCAGAATCAATGTATACTTCCTTTAAGTTTCTTCACCTTTTCTTTGATTCTTAAAACATCAACATTTGACCTCGTCACATTATGCAATAAGAATCTCAGAATAGAAACTTAATAGAGTTAGACAATGGACTTTACCTAAAGTAGAGTCAAACCTATTGACTTTACCATCCTTAAGATATTTCAGGTAAATTTAGCAGCTTCGCAACCAATGTCTTTCCTTTGGCAACAGAATCACATGGACTCTTTGGAAACGGTACATGGGACTATCACAGACTTAACCTTTCTCTTTACCATTTGGTCAACCGAGTTGACTATGGCTGATCCCTTTCCATTGGGAAGAGACAGTTTTTCCTGGACCTCCAATGTCACCATTTTCAATGTCCAAATAGGTTTGGAAAGTAGATCTTCCAATCCAATTTGCTTTACTAATGCTCCAAATCACTGCTGATTTAGCATCATCAAGCAAATAGATAAGAGCATTAAGGGTCTTGTCGTGACCTGTCATCAGGGAGTGACTGAAGAACCAAGTCAGCAGCCAGCTACCTCGAGACTTCGACACCCGACTCTCCCGACTTGTCAATATGTGGCTTAATCCCCAAGATCTAAGCACATATAGACTTTGCTTGCCAATAGGGATTGAGTGACTTAGAACTTATCAAGTCTTAAAACTTCTGGGATAGGGAGATTTGTTGGAGGAGGTGGATGAAGTGAAGTATGATTTCTAGTTCCACAAATGCCCAACAAAGGGATTGATCTTTCACCTTGATTGCCATTTGGGATATCATCTTCATTAGGAAGCTTGTTCCTAAAGATTTGGGAAGACCATAGCTGTCTAAACTAGACATCTATAATGGGAGAAATTCAAGTTAGTTGATTTAAAGTCCTTAATATAACACCCAATATGAAATATTAAGGCTAGGACCCAACAACCTATTTATAACTGGAAGAGGGATGCCGTAATCCAAATTCTAAAATAGTTGAAGGTAGGTAAATGACGATTTACCAATTTCCACCATGAAAACGAAATGTTTTGTTATTAGGATTTATTAGTTTTGAAACTCCTAGATGTTTTGAGATACATTGAACTTTTCAATGGCATGTTTGAATCTCGATTGTGCCCTCTCAAATTTGTGACTGGGATGCCGAGGATCACAAACAAGGTGTGAATAACCATACAAATTGACTTGGTACCCTCAACAATATTACCTAATCGATGTGCCAGTTAACCACACACGCTCCACCAATCTATAATAAAGTCAATTTACCCTTTGCCACTCTTATTAGTCCATGTTAGTGTGCCGGTTAACCACACACGCTCCACTAACGACTTGGTAAGGTACAAAGTGTAATTTTATGGGCTAACACCTTTTCACATTTTCCTAAGTAACTAAGATTGGGAATTTATAAGTGTTTAGTTACTTAGTATTTTCCATTATACTTTTAATGAAGGGAGAATCATAGTCCATTCGTACCCGTTCGGCTAACGACCCTCCACCAGTCAAGGAAGCGGTGGGTGAGAGTGGACACCCATTAAACTACCATTTTATAGGCAGTAACCTTATACCCCCTTTATAGACCGGCTTCGTGAATGAGGCCTACTAACGGTAAGATTGACTTCCTCTTATACATATCTATATAATTAAAATTATAATAATAGTATAAGGGTTGAATTTTAAACTTTTTAAAATTTCAATGTTCAATTTGGAATTAAAGTATACATGAGGAGTAACTTTTCAAATTCCAAAACTTGAGGGCAAGTTTTGAAACTATTTGAAGACTCTTTAAATCATAACTTATGAGTTTAATGGTTCATTAAAATGAAGACTCTTCATTTTAATGTAACCCCTTATTCTTTAAAAACACTTTAAAGAAGTGTCTCTTCAACATCCATAACTTGAGGACAAGTTATGGAGTCATCAAACTATTTAATGGAAAAACTCTTATATTTTATGTAACCTACAAAAACTTTTATGAGTTTTTAAGATTCATAAATATGACTTTTCACATAACTTGAAGACAAGTTACAAAAACATATTTTATGAACTTCTTTTAGACTAATATGGATTGAAAACAACTAAAACATAATTTTTTCATTATCAATCTAAACTAACTCATAAACCAAGGAAACATAAAATTCTTGAAAATTCATCACTTGAGGACAACTTATGACTCCATACAATTTTCAACATGATCATGAATTATATCAACAAACTATTTGCACACAATTCCAATGATCTAGCAAGACTCATAAGCATGATCATTCATAATCAACAATTTTTCAAGAATAACATGAACACATATAAACTTGAAACTTTTATTACAACATTGAAATTGGTTTAACATAATCATTACCACATTCAAAACAAGTTTTATAAGCCCAAAACAGTCAAAGGTAATGATTCTAGACCAATTCCAGCAACAAAACTCGAAAATATGCTGTCTGGGGTTCCAACTCGTCGAGTGCAAGAACAAACTCGGCGATTTGGATGCATTTTGCCTTGGACTCGTCGAGTCCCTTCATGGACTCGGCGAGTCTGCTAGGCAGACATCACCAAAAGTCGATTTTTAAGCAGTTGAAGCAAGTACAACAAGAAAACAAGCCTAGGCTCTGATACCACTGTTGGGTTTTGAGCAATCTAACACTCCTAAGTGTACATGCAACCCTAAATACCTTGGATCTATGTTTTCTCTATTATACATGCAATTATGAACTTTCCAAGGTATTGTTCTTTTCTAGCATACAAAACTTTGAATAACACAAGTTAGAATAACATACATTTTGTTGGTGCTTGTCTTCATGAAGCTTGAGTGCCTAGTGCCCCAAGTGTGACACCTCGAATGGTTCACACAACACCATAAGCACTTTGAATAACTTAGAGAGAAATTAGAACACTTCAAGAATCGGCTTGCCCTCCATGCATATCTTAGTGGTCGATTTCTCACATCAAGAAGATGCTTATATAGTTGTTACAATTATGTTAAACCCTAATTGTCATGGCTTTCCATTTCCTTGGATCAATGGGTTCAAATACACCATGGAGCATCCAATGGGTTTTAGCCCAACTTGATAATCCATGGAGCATTAGCCCACTATATAAGTATGGATGATTTACACAATCAACCCATATATTTAATTAGTCTTCTTTTGATCACTTAATTAATTCTAGATTAATTCTTGATCAATACTAATTAAATAATCTCTATTAATATATTAGAACTTATAATATATTAATAAACCTTAAGTGTTATTTCTCTCATTTTAGTCTATCCAAGTGCATGATGCCATGCAACCTAAATGGACCATGCCGGGTCGAGTCAAATCTTACCAATTATAGTTATGGACTTAGACATTAATCCAACAGGTTTAGTATTAACAAGCCCGACAAGGGAATACTTACTGTATGCACTACACTTCAACTTCGTAGCATCTAATAATGAGTATGAGTATAAAGCACTTATAGTAGGTTTACAATTGACAATTAAAATGGGTTGGAAACACATACATTCCTTTGTAGATTCAATGATTGTTGAAAATCAGACAAATGGGTTATATGAAGTAAGAGGAACGAATTTTTCACAATATTCGAATAAGGTGAAAGCATCAACAACCTAATTCAAGACCTTTAAGTTACAACATGTACAAAGGTCGAAGAATAAGCAAGTAGGCACATTAAGCAAGCTAGCATCGTTGAAATTTTCACATCTCGCAAAGAAAGTGTTAGTTGAAGCAGTACAAACCATGGCAATAGAAGAAGCACAAATGATGTTAGCAATATGAGAATTAAATGACTGGAGAAAACCACTAAGAGAATAACTTAATGAGGGAAAACTGCCACAAGATGAGAAGCAATCCAAGAAAATAAGAATCAAGGCACCATTCTTTGTATTAGAAAATGGAATACTTTACAAAAGCGGATACCTCGCACCCCGGGTAAGGTGTGTAAATGGAAAAGAAGCGGAATATCTTATAAATGCGATGCACAATGTTTCAAGGTACAGAATCCATTGTGCATAAGTGTGAAAAATGCCAAAAGCATGCACCTATGCCACGAAATTTAGTAACACCAATGATTGGCATTAGTATCCCTTGGCCTTTCGCACAATAGGGCATATACATCGCGGTGCCATTCTCAAAAGTGCCAGAAAAGTAAGATTCTTAGCAGTAGCAATACACTATTCCACAAAATGGGTAGAAGCAGAACCGTTAGCCACAATAACCGGCCACAACATCATTAATTTATTTTGGAAGCAAATCATATGTCGATTTGGAGTCCTGCATATACTTATCTTAGGTAATGGAATCCATTTGTAAAACATCCATTCCGGGAGTGGTGCAAAGATCTACACATAAATTAACAGTTCACATCCATAGCACGTCCATAGGCAAATGGCCAAACAGAAGTAACTAATCGGACAATACTCCATTAATTATCAACAAGATTAGACATAACTAAGGGACGATGGGTAGACGACCTACAGAGTGTATTATGGGCATACAGGACAACACCAGGAACAACAACAAGGAGCTACCTTTCAGATCAGTATATGGGTTGGAAGCAGTAAACCCATTGGATATGATGGTCCTAACAGACCAAACAACTAATTACGATCAAAACAACGACACTCGGCTATGATCAAACTTTGGAGATGATAATGGAGAGAAGAGATATAGTGGCAACGCGACAAGAGCACTATAAGAAACAATCATAAAGTCATTATAACCAAAGGGTTAAAGGAAGGTCATTTAGAGTAGGGGAAAAAGTCTTGTTAAATGTGACTCAAGCATTTAGATCATGTTCATGGAGCATTTGGAGCACTTGAAACTCAATAGAGCACTTGGGGTTCATGAAGCATGTGATAAAGGAACGAATCATTTGAGAAAGGAATGGATCATCTGACAAAGTAACAGATCATATAGAAGGGGGTTTAGAGCACCTGGAAGAGTTTTGGAGCATTTGGAAGTGATATGGAGCAACATGGGGACTTTGTTGTGCCAATGGAATTCCTTTTTGCGCCATTATACTCCCTGTTGTACCATGAGGGGTTCCTCTTGCCCCATGAGGATCCCTCTAGTAATGTCCGTGTTTCTGGCTAAGCATTATTAGGATCATGTAATAGTTAGGGTCAACAATTGTAACCTATTTTATGTAATTATGAAGAACTATTTGAGTGTTATGTGATTTACGTGTAAATTATGTGCAATATACGTGTTTATAACGTTATAATAAAATAAGAATAATATACACTTCTAAAATAAAATAATAATTAGACCCAATATCTTTAAAGAAAGTTGAAGTATCGTGACAAGGATTCCGGAGATATAAGGAATGCTGAAATCCGACTTATAAATGAAGAAGTTATGACACATCGAAGTTTTGGGATTAAACCGGGACGACTCCGCATATCATGAAAATTAAATTTTTCAAAAAATACTTTGTAGCCTTATAGATCTAAACAAAAGTTACAGTAGACGTTAAACCGAGAGCGTGCATATATAGAACGTCAAAATCTGAGTTCATAAGAGGAAATTATGATTTTTAGAAGTTTCAGCATAGCAGTAGACAGCTCAAAAATCGATTATTTAGGTTGGTCAATTTTAAGTCAAAATGATAAAAACTAGAATTGAAGATCTCATTAATAGTATTTCAACGATAAAAAGACAGTCGAAAACGGAGTCCGTTTGTGGAAGTTATGAATTTTACACGGTCATTAACAATGTAATCTTCTCAGACTGTTAAATTAAAGACCGGTCATGAATTATCCGATAGGGTCAAAAGGAAATTTGTAGATCTTGTCAATACCTATGTATGGATATAAATATCATCAAAAAACAGAGCTCATATGTGAAAGTTATGACTTTTTTTAAGATGGACTGTTTTAGCTGCATCCTGTACCACATGTTAGCACCAGGCGAAGCCTTGGTGCCTGCGCCAAGCTCTCGACATGAGAGGCATGTCTCACAGCATGAGGAGCCTCTCAACGAACTATATATAGAGCCGAATTTCACTCATTTCTTCACACCTTACTACTTCATTCCTCCCAAACCCCGGAAGGTCCTACGAACTTTTCTCTAGCACTTTGTAGGTGTTAGTAGTGAAGCCCCGAAGCGCCAGAAAGGCCTGAGAAGTAGAGCTTCCGCCTTAAATGTTATGCCCGTCCAGAGTCCGGTTTCTCGCTAAACCACCTATAAGTTCATTTATGCTTACTGTATTTTCAGTATAAGTTATGTTTAAGTTCATTATCGTTAATTTGAACCTACAAACAAGATTTATCAGTGATTCCAAGTCGTTATACTGATTGATCTACTTACGAGGATGATGTCTACGTTGGATTTAGTGAGGTGTTTAAATTGGGATTTCCAAAAAATTTACTTTAAATTGCACTACTATGGTTTCCATATTACTGCGTAAGGTGATACACTTATCAATGATAGTACACTGGTAAGTCTGGATGAACCTAACAATTACATGGAAGCCATGGCAGGCCCTGAAGCTGCTAAATGGAAAGAGGCTATGGACGGAGAGATACAGTCCATGTATGACAATCAAGTGTGGAACTTGGTTAACAATGTACCAGGTCATAAGACAGTCGGGTGCAAATGGATCTTCAAGAAGAAGACTGACATGGATGGTAATGTACACTCTTGTGAGGCGCGACTGGTTACAAAGGGCTATTCTCAAACTCCGGGAGTTGATTATGATGAGACCTTTTCACTAGTAGCAAAGATTAAGTCGATTAGGGTTATGTTAGTCATTGCTACATTTCCTGACTACGAAATATGGCAAATGGATGTCAAAACCTCTTTCCTTAATAGAAAGTTGGCTGAGGATGTTTACATAAGTCAGCCAGAGGGTTTTGTCAATACAGTGTAACCTAATAGAGTGTGTAAGATTGAGAAATCCATCTATGGATTGAAACACGCACCTCGCAGATGGAATCATTGTTTCGATGAGAAAGTCAAAGAGTTTGGTTTTTGGAGGAGTGAAGATTAATCTTGTGTATATGTCAAGGCTAATAGGAGTAGAGTCATCTTTTTAGTATTGTATGTGGATGAGATACTACTCATAGGAAATGACATCCCAACCTTGCAGGATGTGAAGTCCTGGCTTGGGATGTCTTTCGCTTTGAAAGACCTAGGAGAAGCTGCCTATATTCTAGGGATAAGGATTTTGAGAGACCGGAGTAAAAGACTAATTGGACTTAATCAGAGTACTTACTTGGAGAAGGTGCTGAATAGATTCAGCATGCAGAATTCCAAGAAAGGAGAGTTATCGATCTAGAGTAACGCCAAACTGAGGAAGACTCAGATCCAAGTATAGAGGCTGAGATAGATGAGATGAGTCATGTACCATATGCTTCCACTGTGGGCTCAATCATATATGTTATGACTTGTAATCACCCTAATGTAGCTTTTGCCTGGAGCATGGTTAGTAGATATCAAGGGAACCTGGCAAGGCTCACTAGAGTGCGGTAACGAACATTCTCAAGTATCTGCGGAGGACCAAGGATTGGGTCCTTACCATTGGTGGCAGTGATGACTTGAGAGTGGTAGGATATAGTGATGCTAGCTTTCAGACTGATAGGGTTAATTCCCGCTCTCAGTCAGGCTAGGTTTATATCCTAAATGGAGGAGCAAATACATGGAAAAGTTCCAAGCAGGAGACGGTAGCTGATTCAACTTGCGAATCAGAGTATATAGCAGCAAGTGAGGCAACGAAGGAGGCAGTATGGCTAAAGAACTTCATTGGAGACCTTGTAGTGGTACCATCTACAAAACAGCCAATGGAAATTTTCTGTGACAATGAAAGTGTGGTTGCCTTAGCTAAGGAACCAAGGGATCACGGGAGATCCAGACACATTAACAGAAAATAACATTTCATTAGACATTGAATAGAAGAAGGACTCCTCGTGGAAAAGAGGGTATCATCAGAATAGAACCCAACAGATCCCCTCACGAAGGGACTGAGTAGGGTTAAGCATTTACAGCATGCAAGGCGCATCGGGCTGAAGGATGATATTTGTTTTAATAATTAGATAGTTGAAACTTGTAAAATGTAATTGACATTTGATGATTAAATAAAAGTTTTTTATTTATTTATGAGTGAAGTGTTGCAATCTTATGTTAATCATTTACTATTGTTTCAATTTTGCATGTTTTGACTTCCAGGATAATTATATTATTCAAAATCTCCACAGTCAGTCATACATCGGAAGTAGGTATTGAATTAAGACTGTCATGAATTGGGTTCGAAGATTTTCTAAGGTGTATTAGACATACCAATGGTTGCTGCAGCATTCATGAGTGCTCATAAGTCCTGAGTATTGGATTCAACCCACGCTCACTTGTATTACTTCATGGAATTTATCTCGAGTGATCGTGAGACAGTAATATCATATAAATCTTCAAACCTGGAGATATGAGTTGTTGACTATGAGTGGTTATACATTGATTGTATGAAAACGCATTGGTAACTCGATATTACAAAACGTGCTTTTGTGCATAATTCAATAAGTAGTCAGTACAAGCATATAAGTTGAAGTTTATCTGTTCCTTCTAGGATTAGAAGAGATATCTGGGCCCCTCGATGATTTTGTTTTGACCTATGTACCGGGCCCGGTCAGAACCTAATTTATGTGTTCAATTTAGTTTTATGTCAAACAGATCAGAGATCGAGAAACAAATGTTGGACAATAATTAAGACCATGTTCCATGTAATTGTCTGGTTGATATCTTGAGAGTAGAGGATTATATGATCACTTATTTTAAATGGCGTATCATCATCATCTCGATTCTGCAAGATCTTGAAAGAGATACGATTGATGATCAGGTCCTGAATTCATTCTTGCAGTTATAGTTATTAGACTTATCCAAGTGGGAGACTGTTGGATTAGGTGTCTAAGTTCATAACTATTTCTGGAATGTACTTGACCCGATTAGCATGGTCCATTTGGGTTGCATGGCATCATGCATTTGGATAGGCTAAAATGAGAGAAATAACACTTAAGGTTTATTAATATATTAATAATATTTTTTAATTAGTATTGATCAAGAATTAATTTGGAATTAATTAAGTGATCAAAAGAAGACTAATTAAATATATGGATTGATTCTGTAAATCATCCATACTTATATAGTGGGCTAATGCTTCATGGATTATCAAGTTGGGCTAAAACCTATAGGATGATCCATGGTGTTTATAGAACCCATGGGTCATGGAAATGAAAAGTCATGACAATTAGGGTTTACATGGTGTAACCCTAATTGTAACACACTATATAAGCATCTTGTGTAGACCAAAATCGGCCACTAAGGATACAAGTGAGGGCTAGCCGATTTCGAAGTGTTCTTCATTTCTCTCTAAGTCATTCCAAGTGCATTTGGTGTTGTGTGGGACATTTGAGGCATCACACTTGAGGTGCTAGGCTCAGAAGGTTTTCAAGGAATCCAAACTACTACAAGGTATGTATTTCTTACTAACTTTTATGATTAAAAGTTCCTCGTGTATGCTAGATAGGTTATGAACCTTAGAAATTTTTTTTTGCATGTATCATAGATAAAAGATAGATCCAAGGTTTCTAGGGTTGCATGTACACCATAGGAGTGTTAGAATATTCAAAACCCAACAATAATCCTATTGAACCATGGAGTATGCTCTTTTTCCATGCATGGCCTTCTTGAGCCATGTATGTTCCTGTTGCACGAAGTTGGTGTTGTTGATCCAATATTTATGTTCTTATGCCACACATGAAGCATGTTGTGCCATCCATACACTTGTTGCGCCATCATGGTTCAAGTTGGACCATCTTATTCCTTAATGAGCCAAGTATAATATGAAGTCCTCTATGATGCTCAAGCATGTTACAGAAGATGCTACATGGCAGAATATGATTAGTTTCCTCCAATCATAAGCCAATGGGCTTGGCCCATTAGGTTTTAGGTTTGATCCCTCAAGCATAAATAGGGATGCATGCTAGGTCATTTTGTATCTTGAATTCTAGAGTCACATGCAGATCTCTATGTAATTATACTTGTAACCTCTGTTTGAGAGCTCTAAAATAAAACATCTCACCCTTCTTGCCCATGGACGCATGTCAGCTTGACCGAAACACCTAAGTATTGTGTCTTATGTGCTTATAGTTTTGTTAGTTATCTGCTTTACTTCCTAACAAGTGGTATCAGGGTTGCGGTTTGTATTCCTATGATTGAAGATGTCTACTCACAAGTTTGATTTGGAGAAATTCAATTGTTCAAATGACCTCACCTTGTGGAAGGTGAAGATGAAGGCTCTTCTGGTTCAACAAGGTGTGCAGCGGCACTAGAAGGAGAGGCAAACTGCAAAAGGACATGGCGGATGAGAAAAAGGTGGACATTCTGACAATGGCACATAGTGTCATTCTATTGATCTTGATAGATGAAGTACCGAGGGAGGTCATGGATCAAACAACTGTTTTTGGTCTTTGGGATAAACTTTATGACAAGTACCAGAACAAGTCACTGACTAATAGGTTGTATTAGAAGGAAAGGTTGTACGCTCTTAGAATGTCTGAAAGTACCCAAGTGAAACATCATCTGGATAACTTCAATCACATCATCTTGGATCTACAAGGGTGGATGTGAAGATTGAAGATGAAGATCATGCTCTCGTTCTCTTATGTTCTCTTTCTAACCCATATGAGAATTATGTTGATACCATGATCTATGGTAGGACAATGATCATTTTGAATGATGTGAAGGACTATCTAATATCCAAGGAACTGAAAAGAAAAGTTTCAGCTAGAGAGCTGGTGTCCAGTTCCAGTTTGTTTGCAGGGAGAGGAAGGATAGAATAGAGGAAAGGGGGAAAAGAGGGTGATCATGTTCTAAATCGAAGTCTAAAGGTTCATGAATAAAAAATGTTATAACTATAAGGAGAAGGGACACTTCAAGAGAAATTCTCCACATCTGAAGAGTAGGAAATCCAGGAGTGAATCAAGTAGTAATAACACTACTGTTGTGGACCAAGAAGGTTCTGATGAAGGGGACGATAGTGATGTACTAACTATGAGTACAACAAGTTTTGTTGATGTTTGGGTCTTGGATTCTGGAGCATCCTATCACATGACGTATAATTGTGACTGGTTTGACTCATTCAAAGAGTAGGATGGCACAGTCAAGATGGGTGATGTCTGGGTGACCAGTATCAAAGGTAGTGGCACAGTGCAGATCAAGATGGATGATGGCATGGTCAGTAAGTTAGATTGCTGGTATGTTCCAAAACATTAGAAGAATTTAATTTCTCTTGGCTAATTAGCTAAGAACGGGATGAGGTATCTTGGTGAAGGTGACTAGGTCAAAGTTACCAAAGGTACTCTTGTGATAATGAAAGGGAAGATGAATCGTGGACAGATCTACATCCTAGAAGGCAGTACAGTTATGGGAACGGTGGCTATCACCCAATCGTTGAATGAAGGTGATGACAAGACAGAGTTGTGGCATCATAGGTTGGGGAAATGAGTGAGAGCTCCATGTCATTTCTAAGCAAAAAAAGGACTATTTGGTGAAGAGGCTACTGGAAAGATAAATTTTTATGAATCTTGTGTTAAGCGAAAGCATCGCAAAGTGAAGTTTGGTACCGGTCAACACACAAGCAAGGAAATCCTGGAGTATATTCACTCGGATTTATGGGGCCCTGAACGAGTGACGTCTAAAGGAGGATGCTCATACTTTATGACGTTCATTTGTGATTATTCAAGGAAGGTTTGATTGTACTTTCTAAAGATCAACGATGAGGTTTTTGAAAATTCAAGGAGTGGAAGACCATGGTCGACAAAAAGGATTGGAAAATAGGTCAAGACTCTAAGGACTTACAATGGGTTGGAGTTTTTCAATGCTCCATTTGACATTTTTTGCAAGGCAGAAGGTATAGTGAGGCACCGCTCTGTACAGAACACATTACATCAAAATGGAGTGGCAGAACGGATGAACCAAATACTCATGCAGCGTGCCATGTGCATGCAAATATTTGGTAACTTATCTAAGAAATTATGGGCGAAAGAAGTTAACATTGGTTGCTACCTGGTGAACATATCATCATCAACTGTAATAGACTTGAAAACTCCTCGAGAGGTATGGTCCGGGAAACCCTCTGACTATTATGGTTTATGTATATTTGGATGCCCTTCATATGCTCATGTGAATGATGGTAAACTTTAGCAAAGGGAAACGGAGTGTATATTTATAGGTTACGTAATAGGAGTAAAAGGTTATCGATTGTGGCATACAGAAGAAGGAAGAAATCCTAAATTTATGACGAGCAGAGATGTGACCTTTTATGAATCTGCCATGGGTAACCAGGGAGGAGGTGTTACAAGTCAAGCAGGAAACAAAGATCAAGATGCAAGCCAAAAGGTGGAGTTTGTAACTCAAACTCTAAACAAAGTTGTGATAAGTGACAAACAGCAAGGTGGCAGCGAACAACCTTGACAAGATGAAACCCAAGAGAAAACCATGGGATCTTTGTCCAGTGGTGTTGTTGACGAGAAGGATGATGGGTCAGAACCAGTAGCAAAGAGAAGGTCATTGAGGGTCATTCCACAACCTAATAGATATATAGGATGTGTGAATTTAGGTGAACTTGACTCCATTGCTTTTGCTTTAGAAGCAGGAGGAGACATTGACATCGATGAGCCTCAATCGTATAAAGAGGTTGTGGTGAGTAAAGAAGCAAATGATTGGTTGATGGCCATGAATGAAGAAATGCAATATTTAGAGAAAATGAAACATGGGATCTTGTTACATTACCAAAGGTAGCAAAGCCAGTGGGATGCAAATGGATCTTCAAGAAGAAGAAAGAGATACTAGGAGTTGAACCAGCTAGGTTGAAGGCAAGGTTGGTAGAGAAAGGGTTTTTTCAGAAAGAAGGAATTAATTATTACGAGGCATTCTTAATGGTCGTGAAGCACTAGAAAATTCAGGTTCTTTTGGTCATGGTGAGTGAATTTGTGATGGATTAGGTGTCTAAGCCCATAACTATAATTGGTATATACTTGAATTGATAGTAGCACAGTTCTATTGGGTTGCCCTCATACTAGCAACTGGACATGATGACTTGTGGAGAAAGAGGTTGAATTTATTATTTGAATAATAGATTGAAATAAATGATTTATTAATGTATTATGAAAATAATATATTAATTAGAAATGATATTATTTAATTAATAGTTGATCATAAATTAATTGGAATTAATTTTGGATTGATTCCCTAGAAGGGTTGGATGAAAACTTATAGGAAGGCCCTAGAATATCCCTTCAAAGGCTTTGGATGGGAAGTTCATGGGCTGCTTAGGCATTAACCTGAGGAATTAGGGTTTCCTCCTTAAAACCCTAGCTTTGGCTCGAAGGTACGTCAGCTATATAAAGGGCTATACCCCTTCATGATTTCGGCAACTCTTAACCCTAAAAGAATAGCTAAATTCTCAAGCCTTCTCCTCCTCTCTCCTCTCTCATCCTCTTGCTTAATTTGGATGTTAACCATTAGAGGTGTGACACTTGTGACGCTTGCTCTCAAGGTTGAAAAAGACTTAGATTTTCATTGTTATTAAAACATAACAATCAAAGGTATGTTTACTAACCCTAGTTATGATTTTTGAAATTATACTTGTGCAATTATTGTTTTCCTTTTGATGTTCAATACTTGTATGTTCAATTAGAGAAAACATAGATCCAAAAAAATTAGGGTTGCATACACAAATATCAATTGTTTGTTATGCTCAAAACCCATCAGTGGTATCATAGCCTTGCCTTGTTTTCTATTGAATTTGACTATAATTGGTTGAAGTTGATCAATTACGGTTTATGGAAATTAAACCCTTTGAACTTAGGATTTTTGCAAATTAGGGTTTCCTAACCATAGATTTCAAAATTTTGGAAAAAGGGTTTCCTAACCATAGATTTTTGCAAATTAGGGTTTCCTAACCCTATAGATTTTCAAAGAATATGGAAAGGATTGAAATCCTTTCTTTCCTCCCCAAGTTTTTGATTTTCGAAAATTAGGGTTTTATGTTTTATGATAGGTTTTCCTAATCCCTATTTGATTTAATGTAAGTCCCATATTTGCTTGACGTATTAATCAGATCCAATTAATGGTGCGGAATCCCAATCAATTGGATGATGCAAGATCAAAATAGAGAAAAAATTGTGACACATTTGAACAAATCGTTAGAACAAGTATAGTTGTGAAATTAGTTAATCTCAAAGGATCCAAAAGCTCAACAATAATAAGTTAATGAGTTAGATAATTAGATAGTTAGTTGCGGAAATGTAAGGAAACATAAATGGCAATAGAATATATATCAAGTAAACACATAAGTTGATTCATAACATGGAATGCATTCAGACCAACTTAGTGAGTGAGATCAACCTTAGTGATAAAGTCACGAATGACTTGCTTCGAAGAGAAGTATTAATCAGTTATGCTCGAGAGCAATTAGAGAGTAAGGAAGATATGAGATGCGTAAGAAATACTTGAAGATAATTCAGATATATAGATGAGTGAAGAGAGATCTGTATTGATTGATAAAGAGTGAGTTCTATTTATAGAGACTCAAGAAATACAATTGATTCACTCTCTAAGAGTAGCCATGCAAGGCATACTGGACAATAGAGAGTATTAAAAAAAGATAGATAAAACATAAACTAAGTAAATAAAGAGGACTGCGGTTGCCTAGATGACTTCGGATGTGGCTGCTGATGGAAGCCGGACTGCGGATGCTTGTAGGCTGCGGTAGTCTAAATTAAGAGGGTCACTTAATGTATCAACAATTTCCCCCTAAGTGACCTCTAATTTATCTTTACTTATCAAGTTTAAGGAACTTGATCAGGATCCACCAAAACTTCCTGATATTTTCCAACCAAGTGATCCTCCTTATAATCTCGAACTTGACTTCGGCAATTGTATGTTTCGACTTTTCTACTGCGGTTCAACAGATTTCAAGTTGTTTCTTTGTGAGTCAGTTCATGGAGGCCATGGAAATAAAGTGCTTGACTTGATCAGTCTTTCTTTTGAAGATGACTCCATGTTTAGGAATGTTTGTTGCACCAAGAGATCTATCTTGATAGCCTTCGGTTGGCATCGGTGCAGGATCTAGAGGAGGTAGATCAAACTTCTTGGCATTGGTTGGGTGGATATCCTCATCAATCTTTCCGAAGTCTCATATAGTTTTTCTTCATATAAGTACTTGCCCTTTCAAGTGCTATCTTCATCTTCGGATGCTTTTCACACTTGTTCTGGAACACCTTTGCTATAAGGAAAACTTCTTATGGGTTCATACAGGGGAAGTCAGCTTGGGTGCGAACATAGTCCTGATTCCTTCTAGTGAGTGTGTATTGCACGAAGTCAGCCTTCATGAATTTACGGGGCTTGAAATTTTTAACTGCTGATGGTCTATCGTTAAACCAGATCTTCTCATTAGGAGAGGCATGCTTTTCATAGAATCAATTAAGTCTCTCGAATTCCATTGGCTGTCTTTTGTGATCACGAAGGCTACGGTCAAACTGCTCAAACACTGTGAAGTATTTAGCCTTTTGGAAGATAGGAACATCCCAGTAGCCATCCGAAGGGGGTTCAACATACGTGGGGTATCATTTGTAGTCGTCATCCAACAGTCTACGGTGGGGAATGATCCAGGAATTTATCAAGGATTCATCCATCACAGTGTCAAAACCGCATTCTCTCCATATAAGCTCTTCAAGTTTAGTTGCTTTCCAGTCAGCTTTCTTCTATTTAGTTACAGGGGAGTCATTTGAGCGTGGAGAAGACATGTGATCCACCAGATTCTTGAAGTGTGGGGGACTTTCAGGTCGTTCAGGGGAAGGAATGATTTTTTGTTGTGGTGGTGGAGATTGATGTGGAGGAGATTGATGTTGCAGTGAGGGTTGTGGTGAAGGGATTTTCTGAGAAGAACTGTTGGATTGATGATCTTCTTCATAGTGTTCTTCTCAATGGTCTTCTTCACTTCCCCCTCTTGAGGAGTTCAGACCCGGAGCCTCCACAATCCATTGTTTGAGGCCATCGACTTTAGCACACACCTCCTGGAAATGGGCTTTGAGAACATCAGCTAGTTGTTGATTATCAGGAATGGTGGTGTTAAAGAGTAGCCGATGGATCTCCTTGGTTAATTGGAGAATTTCGGGACCATGGAAGTTTGAGGATAAGGAACATTGGAGTTTGTTGATGGTTGCATGGAGGACTGAAATAGTGGACTCATAAGCAGTGTGAGTCTCAACGATCAGTTTTTGAGAGAAAGTAGATTGGTTGGCAATGGCTGCTTGCATGTTGTCTTTGATTGCAGATACCTCAGATATGAGGCGCTCCGCAGTAGCCAGGAATACCTTGTGATCCACTTGAAGATTGTTATCAAGGGACGTAATTCCCATTTCTCTCAGCAGCCAGTCGTTCCCTTGTTTCTAGCCTTTCAATCCTTTCGATCAAGGACTACGGTACATGATTGTCTTCAGATTGCGGTTGAGTAGACTTGACTGTGGCCAGAATTTGGTCAACTTTGGATTAAAGACTAAGGAATTCTTTTCTTGAGACGACCATCTTTTTCTTCTTCTTTTTCTCCTTAGGTTTAGAGGTTTAGTGTTGAGAACCAGTCGATTCCTCTTCTTCAACGTACATCATGAGGTCATCATCCAAAGGACTGGGCTGATTGACCTCCTGTAGATCAACATCATCAAAACCGAAGGTGGGAGTGGAGCTAACTTCGATTTCGGTACCTGCATCTTGAGACTCTTTGGCAGTTGGAGATGGAGGGGGCTTTGAAGGAGTCTGATCAGCAGTCACTTCTTGAGCCTTGTGATGGTATCAGCCATGTTGTCCATTAGAGCATGGACCTAGAAGAAAATAGCTACGGTATTGGCATTGTTGATTGTGTCTGCCAATACTTAGCTACAGATTGGAATTCTTATTGTTTCTGTTGAAGTTGCTTTGTTTGTCTTGCCTTTCTTGCTTGGAATTCCCTACCGAAATCGGCATATATCTTGGCTTCGGCTTCATTGGATGGTTGATACTTACTCCATGAGTCATTCAGATATATATCGTCAATTCCTTGGTATCGCATCGAGGTGTCCCTCGGGTTCACGGATCCTTGAATATTTGTGCTCACCGTGCGTAAACCACCTGTTACTGATGTAAGCAGAGTAGGATTTCCTGAGCTTCCTTGGTCTCCTTGACCTAAAGTCAAGTCTGGCCTCGGCTCAGTTCTGGAAAAGGCTGAAGAGTCGCCTTGCGGTTAGGATGGCGTTTGAAGTGTTTGGGTAACAGACAAAAGAGTGGAGTGCAAATCCTCTGGGGAAAAGAAATGAAGACGGGAAGCACTGGAGACCATAGGGTGGGAGCCTGATCCATCCGCTTGGGATTGAACTAGGGGGAGTCTCCACGTTGTGGTGAATCAGACACACCACTTGCGCCTGAGTGATATAGGATGGTTGTTTTGAATGGATGTGCGGCCATCCCAATGACTACCGGAGCCTGTTGAGAGGCTGATGTATCAGTCCGGTCACACATATGACATATGGGATTGGTTTTTCGTTTCTTGAGGATTGTGATAGGTTAATGATCCTGATCAGAATCACTACTGGAGATACGTTTGCTTGGTTCAACTTGTGTTATCAGAGGTGGGGTGATTTTTCTTTTCTTGTAGGTATTGTTTTGTTTGGAAGCATCCTTTTCGGGAGTTCCTTGTTTCTTGGTGTTGCGGGGGCCTTGATGAGCAGAGACTAGTTGTTTGCGTCTTTGGGATAATGATAAGTTGGAAAGAGTTGTAGAAGATGGGACTACGGTACTACCTAGGCAATGATTGCGGATGGGGTTTGAAGAGGCGGGGTAGGAAGGTATGGGGAAATACCTTAAGTAGCCTCAATATGATCTGAGACATCAGTACTCTCAAGACCGAGAGTAGAAAGAATATGGGTTGGTAGTATTCTCATTTGGTCCAAAAGCAGACTGATCAGATGAGGGATTGTACCTTTTGAGATCCTTGGTGACAAATAGGTTGATGTCGTTGCCAATGCTAATTCTTGCATCCGCATGGAGATCTGAGATGCATAAGGACCAGAACCTTGAAAATGTGAGGTTCTCTCTTGGGCTTTCTTTTGGAATGTATTGTAGGATATCATCCCATAGTATCTGACCGTAGTTGACGTCATGGCCTGTGAAGATGCTCCATATGAGTTCCAGGAGCTTGAGTCCCATGTTGTATGTGCCTCCAGTTCTGCCAGATAGACTGTAGATAATAAAATGAAAAACAAATTCCCAGACCGCAGGCAGTTGGTTTTTCTTGAATTCCCCAATGCCTTTGATTTTCTTCTGATATCCCATCTGGTAAAGTGCAGAAAGGATGTCTGCCATGGATAGAGTAAAGATCTTGATGGATGGATGAACAAGAAGGTTAATGGCTGTAAGAAACCTTTCATTTGTCAAAATGACCACAGAATCATTAACTATGTTTAAATGAACTTCTTGGGGATTCTCGAGTGGTTGATAAGCTGAGAAAGCGCACTTTATTAGGGTAGAAAGAGGAACAACATCTGTGATTTGTCTGAAATTTGATCATCAGCTTTGTGGGAGCATTGTAGAATGAATGTTCTTCGAACACGGCTCTGAAGCTGCTAGAGGCAATCATAAGAGAAGGATGTCTTGAGGAAGAGTCTGAACCAGTAGGCTTCACTGATACAGATGCCTTGGAGAGTTTATTGGATACGCCGGATTTCACCATTGTAGGATCTTGAAGAAAGCTTTGAAACAGAAGGAAAAAAACAGAGTGCAAGATGAAGGTTGAAGTTTAGAGAGCATAAAATTTTCTTTAGGAAGAAGAATGGGGTTTTATAGTGGCTAATGGGAGTGGGAAACGATTTTAACCTAAGTCAATTTGGGTAAAAACATTTGGATGTTTATTTCGAATTAAGAGTGTTAAACTCAGCCACAGATTAAGAAAATGATTAAATCTGCATTTGAGATTTACAAAAAACAGGTTTGCATTTAATGAAATGTCAGGTTTATGACCACGTCTGGAGAACGTGTGGTGAGGGTGAGAGTAATTCGTTTGGTAAAGGGAAGTTGTAACAGATTTGATGTTTTAGGGTAATAGGAAGAGGCAAATTAAAAGGATTTGGTTTTTGGATAATCTTTCTTTTTGTCATCATACCTAAAATAGGTCTGACACGAGGTTTATTCAAAAAGGATGAGACATATACACAAATAATGTTTTTCTTTAATATTTTCTCTATTTAATGAAGGATCATTAAATAGCACACCATGTTTTTTTTTATTTTATAAGAGAATGTAACAGTCTGAAAGATCAATTAAAGTGACTGCGGATTGAAACTTCATTGCGGATGGATCATATGTCGTCAGATGGATAACTGTGGTAGATGAACTAAGAGGAGCACTTGAACAAAGATTAGTAATAACAAACAGTAAAGACCATTGAAGTATAATTATGATATATGGTTGTGGTACATAGGATATATCAAAACCATCTAACATAAATAAGTTCAACTAGGACTGCCATGAAGACCAAGGATGGTCTGCGGTACCTATCAGTTCAAAAAGAATTGTGGGTTCGGATTCATCATTCCTAACATTTGCAAGAAAGTGTTGAGTTTTGTAGAGTCAAGTGCCTTTGTGAATATATCAGCAATCTCTTCATGAGTATGGACAAAAAATAGTTCAATGTTACCTTTCATGATGTGATCTTTGATGAAGTGATACCGTAGTTCAATATGCTTGGTCTTGGAGTGATGAATAGGATTGTGAGAAATCGTTATGGCAGTTTCAGAGTCACAATAGATTGGTATCCGCAACATTCTGTATCCATAGTCTAGTAGTTGTGTTTTCATCCATAAGACTTGAGAACAACAGCTGGCTGCAGCAACATATTCAGCTTCTGCGGTAGACAATGATACATAATTTTGTTTCCTTGAGGACCAGCTGACTAGTGTTCCACCAGGAAACTGACATCCACCTGAGGTGCTTTTGCGATCAAGTTTGCATCCAGCATGATCTGCATTTGTGAATGCTTGAAGACTGAAATCATTTCCTGCGGGGTACCATAATCCAAGAATTTTGCTTCCTTTTAAGTACCATAGAATTTGTTTGGCTGCGGTCATGTGAGACACTTTTGGGTCAGCCTGGTACCTCGCGCATACACCCGTTGCAAAGACTATATCCGGTCGGCTTGCGGTGAGGTACATCAAAGAGCTAATAATACCTCTGTAAGACTTGTGATCAACAGATTCACCTAAGGAATCAGCAGATATCTTGTAACCGAAGGCCATGGGGACCTTAGCCGAAGAAAATTTGTCCATTGAATATTTCTTCAATAGTTCTGAGGTGTATTTTTCTTGATGAATGAATATCCCTTGAGGGACTTGTTTCAGTTGAAGTCCTAGAAAGAAGTTAATCTCTCTATTCATGCTCATTTGGAACTTGTTGGTCATGAGCTTAGCAAATTTATCCACCATCTTTTGATCAGTTGAGCCGAAGATGATATCATCCATATATATTTGCACAAGCTTTAGATGATAAGCATTTGCTTATCGAAATAAAGTGGGATCAATCACTCCTCGTTTGTAACCAGAAGAGACAAGAAATTCAGATAGAGTCTCACACCATGCTCTTGGGGCTTGTTTTAGACCATAGTCTGCTTTTTCAAGCTTGTAGCAGTGGTCTGGGAATTCAATGCTTTCGAAGCCCTGAGGTTGCTGGAGATAAACCTCTTTTTTTAATTCGCCATTAAGAAAAGCACTTTTCACATCCATTTGATGAACCTTGATGTTTTTGTGCACTGTGTATGCTAAGAAGATCCGGATAGCTTCCATTCGTGCTACCGAAGCATATGTTTCATCATAATCAATGCCTTCAAGTTGACTATATCCATTGGCAACTAGTCCTGCCTTGTTTATGACGAACACACCAGATTCATCTAACTTATTCTTGTACACTCATCTAGTGCCAACAATGGTGTGGCCTTGTGGTTTTGGAACGAGCTACCATACCTTGTTCCTTTTGAATTCTTCTAGTTCTTCTTGCATTGTAGAAATCCAGTCTCGTTCAAGTAATGCTTCTTTCATCAATCGGGGTTTGAATGAGGACAAAAACGCTACTTACTGATAGTGATCGGACAAGTCCTTGGATGAACGAGTCTGGATTCCTGTGGATGGGTTGCCTATAGTTTGACCTGGTGGGTGGTCTCTCGTCCATACGTGTAGACGGGGTTGAAGATGATCAGCAAATGCGATGGAGGTAATGTCTTCTATATCAGAAGACTCTGCGGTTGGAGAAGGCACTTCCCCCTGCACTTGAGCAAATCCTGTTGAGTTGTCTTGAACTGGGAAGGCGGCATTAGATTTATCTTGGTCAGATGGCGAAGGTTCCCCCTGGATTGTAGAAGGGAGTTCACCTTGAACTTGCGAAGGTTCCCCCTGGATTGCGGATGGGAGTGTGATAATCCTTGAATCTGTTCTTGTGTCAACGTTTTCTATGTTTTCATCATCCGAATCCGAAAAACGTTTGATGGTTGAAACTCTCTGCGGATTGGAGCTTCATCTTCTGGTACTGGAACCTCAATGGTTGTTGTATGATCCAGAGTGGAGTTTTCCCCCTCAACCAGCAAGGTGGAAGTATTTAGCGATACTTCTTCGGATGCGGTTGGACCAGATACATCTGTATGTTGCTGCTGAGCTTCTAGAGACACGAGAACTTCATATAACTTAGTTGTATCTACCGGATCAAGGAGATCATCATAGTTTGCTTCAACTAGATTTAATGGACCCGAAGAGGAAGGAATATCACTTTGAAGAATTGTTGTGGTTTTAGTTAATGGAGCGGTGTTGCGGATGTGATATTCATCAAATTTCACATCAAAGCTTTCAATTATTAACCTTGTGTGTCTAATAAGAACTCGATAAGCAACCTTGTTAGTGGAGTAGCCAAGTAAGATGCCTTCATCAGACTTTGGTGCAAATTTATTGAGGTAATCTTTGTTGTTGATTACGATGCATCTACATCCAAATATATGGAAGAATCAAACATTTGGCTTGCGGTTGTTAGGGCCCTCATATGGTGTTTTGTTGAGACGTTTGCACACAATGCTTCGATTTTGTACAAAACAGGCTGTGGCTACTGCTTCAGCCCAGAAGTAGAGAGGAAGGTTTGCAAAATTGAGCATAGATCTGGCAGCTTCTACTAGAGTGCGGTTCCTTCGTTCTACTACCCCATTTTGTTGTGGTGTGTAAGGAGCTGAGAAGTTGTGTGTAATCGCTTTGGAAACCAAGAAACTATTGAGAAGGTGGTTAGTAAACTCGGTTCCATTATCACTTCAGATACGTATGACTGATAACTTGATTGAAGTTCAATTTCCTTGATGAAGTTGATCAACACCTGCGGTGTTTCTGACTTGATTCGAAGAAAGAAGACCCATGTGAAATGTGTGAAGTCATCTACAATAACCAGTATGTATTTTTTGTGATGATGACTGGCTACGGTAGATGGACCGCAAAGATCAATGTGTAAGAGTTCCAATGGTTCAGTAATTGAGGAATCAATCACCATGGGGTGACTTGCCTTGAATTGCTTTACACACTCACATGCAGGAAAAAGAGTGTCATTGCTGAACTTGAGAATTGGAAGACCTATGACTAGTTCTTTGGTAACCAAATTGTTGATGCATCTGAAGTTAAGATGGGTGAGCTTGCGGTGCCATAGCCAACTAACTTCGGATACGACTTTGGATAGAAAGCATAACTACGGTTTGCCTATGATCAGAGATACATCCAGAGGGTACGTAGTACCTTCAGATCTGGACTTGATCAGACAAGTGCTCCTATCGCTTGTCATTACATAGAAAAATTGGTCATCAAATTCAACATGATGGCCTGCTTTACATAGTTGATCAACAATGATGAGATTGTGTTTAAGGCCTTCTACATAAGCAACTTTTTGAATAGAGAAGTTTCCCATAGTGAGAACACCATAACCTCGGATTAACCCATTCGCATTGTTCCCAAATGTGACATTTTTACCATTGCAAATTGGCCTGAAATCTCGAAGGTATTCTAACCTTCCCGTCATGTGCTAGGAGCAGGCACTGTCAATTAACCATTCTTCTTCTTGTTCCTCCTTGCACAAGGCCTGAAAATTACACGGTTAGTTTAGGCATCCAAACTAGTTTGGAGCCTGGGACAATAGATAAGCTTCTGATTGATGCATGAATAGAGGTTGCAGGGACTAGTTTCGTGTAAATTTTAAGCCTAGTCCTGGGTGTTTGTGAGTTTTTGGAGTGTAGTGCCTTTTTGAAAAGTTACAAGGTTTCTAAAAAGGATCATTTTTGACATGAGAGAACTTTTTCTGACAACTACATTGACATTGACACGCTGAAATTTTGTCTTTTAATTTGGCACTTTGTTTGGTCAGCGGTCAGAAAGGTGTGGTTGATTTGAGACTGGTCCGAGGTTGGTAAGATTTGACATGTGAGCTATTGGATTTAGAAAAAGGTTTGTATTGAAGAAGATTCTACACGTGTAGATATCTTGGACCTTTTCTTGGGATTTGGTAAAATGCCCTTCCATTTGTTAAAATTTTGATGTGATTTTAAAAGTGTTGGAGTGGGTAAGATACCCTTCCATTTTGGATCATCTGAGGAATAGATTTGAAAACCATTGTTTTGAAAAGACCTTTCTTTCTTTTGGGTTTTGTCAGATGAGTTAGGAATGGGTGTTGAAACCTCACATTCCCCTTTGCATGCTTTCTTGATGGGAGAGTTTTTTGAAAAATAGTGAGTAAAAACAAACTTTTCTGGACTCTTAGATTTTAGAAATCTGATATGTCTTTTGTTTTTAGAAAGGGTTTGTCGATTTGTGCCTCGAGATCGAATATCCTCTTTGAAAACCTTTTTTGCTAAGGTTTTTGGAGATCCGCAGTCATTAGTGTTCAATTGTGGTTTCCTAAAAGCCTTTGAAAAATTTTGACAACGAGGGCTTGACTCATCAGAACTTGAAGATTCAGGGTTTGGAGAACATTGACCTACCTTAAAGTTTTCTATGGGTAGTTCATGGTGAATTGGTTGAAGAGTCACGGACCCTTTGATTGTGGACTTTGGTAAGGAAGACTTAGCTACCGTAGTGTAAGTCTGAGTTGTGAGTGGAATGAGATTTTTTTGAGAATCATGACTGCAATTAGAGGCACTGCGGTCTGAGGACAAGGGTGGAAAGTCCTGTGAGACTTTGGGACTTTCTATGACAATTTCTTCATCAACAACAGATGAGGTATGATAATTTGGGTTCATTATGCCACAGATAAGAGGTTGATCACATGTGTGATCCGAGACCTCAGGCACAATTTCCTCAATCACACAATTATTACTTAGATTATGAAGTCTACCGAAGTGTGTTCTGATATCTTCGGGAAAAGTCTTGTCATTGACTGGAAAATGAAATTCTCAGTCCGGAGGGACATAAAGTCGATCTTTGTTAAACCGGGGTGAGGAATCCTCTGTGGTAGGATATCCATTGGACCAACCCCAATTATATGTATTGTCTACAGTTCCATTATTAACCAAATTTTCAATAGCTTCATTTTCATTGAACAATTTTTCTATTAAAATATTTAAACATACAATCTTACTCTGAGCTAAATCTCTTTGGTTCAAAGCTATTTCTAGTTGTGTTTCACTCAAAATTCTTGCATCTTTTTCTAACTCTAAATCTCTTTCTAACATGGCCATTTTGAGTCTTTTTTTGTCCAGTCATCCTCTCACATGAAACATCTCTTGGGACGCTATGTTCTTCTCATCTAAGGCATTGTTGTAGTCTAAAAGGACGGTAGCACATGTGTCATTAAGATTGTCTATGAAAGGTTGATAATCATGCATGTTGTAGTTTAGAGTTTGGATCATGAGTTTTACCTGTTCGACGATGCTTAGAGTTCCATCCTTTTCCATGTAGCAGTAGTTCCTTTCAGACTTTGTAGACCCATCATCATCAGCAGTTGCTAGCATGCAGATCTTGCCTTTTCCTTTGATGTTGCTGATGTTTTCTTCTTTATCTTCGGATGACCAAACTTGATGGTCTCTTTTGACATGAGCCACATATGCCCTAGCCTTTTCGTTTTCCTCCAGTTCTTGAGCCATTCTAAGGTAGAATACTCTATCTTTCACCACATTAGCTTTGCAATCCTTTGCAAAATGATTCTCTTTGTTGCATTTGTGACATATTACAACATCACTTTTGTCTTTTGAAGGGGTACCGGAGTCAGAGGTTTGAATGGACTGTGGTGCCTCCTTTGGTTGAGAGTTTTGAGATTGCGGTTGTGGGTGTGAACTTTTAAGATAATGAGAGTGATTGTTTTGTGGTTTGAAGTTACGATTGAAAGGAGGTTTGTTGAATTGTTGATTCTTGCGAAAAGAGTGAGGTGGTAGCTGGTTGAACTGTTTATCATACTTTGAGTCAGCTTCGTATAATTGCAGTGTAGTGTAATACGAGGGAAAGTAAGACTGGTTTTGAGGAGCTTGTGCTACAAGAGCAAGTGGTCCTCCGAAGTCAGCACAATCTTTGAGTACGGTGGATTCTTGTGCTTGCAATTCCTCATATAGCTTGTAGAGAGAGAGGGAATGAATCATTCTATCTCCTTGAACTACCATCTTTGCAGTAGTCCAATGTCTTCCTAAACCGTTGAGAAATTGAATGTTTGTTTCATGGTTACTGCGGATGGTGCCAGCATTTGATAACTTAGTAACTATCAGATTGAACCTTTTGAAGGAGTCGTCTAAACTTTCACCAGTATGAGCTTTGAAGTTGTTGAATTTATTGAGTGTAGTTGTGAGCTTCTTATCTTGAGCTTGTTCTGAGCCTTCATACAAGTTCTTGAGAACATCCCAGATCTCTTTTGCTGATTTACAGTTTATGATAATGTCGAAGTTGTCAGGAGCAACTCCACAAGAGATTTCATAAAAAGCAACAACATTATTTTCCATCTTATCAAGATCATCTTTGGTGGAACGATTCATGACTGGTTGTCCTCCTCCAAGTCTGGTTGTGACACCATCAGTTTGAACAAGTGTAAGAATAGGGACATGTGGTCCTTCTTCAACAGATCGTCATACATCTCTACCAAGTCTCCTTAAGTATCTTTCCATTCTTTGAGACCAGTGATGGTATTCATTTGCAACCAATATTGGAGCTCGATTTGAACCACCAACACTATTGGAAACATTTAGAGAAAGTGTTTGTGCCATTTTCCCTTGTTTTTTTATTTTCAGAAATGAGCTTCAGTGGTATAGAAGGCCCTTTGAAAATCAGAGTTCTGTTTTTCAAAAAGCAACCACTATGGCTCTGATACCAATTGTTGAGAGAAAAACTTGAGACACACTTGAACGAATCGTTAGAACAAGTATAGTTGCGGAATTAATTAATCTCAAAGGATCCAAAATCTCAACAATAATAAGTTAATGAGTTAGATAGTTAGATAGTTAGTTGCAGAAATCTAAGGAAACATAAATGACAGCAGAATATATATCAAGTAAACACATAAGTTGATTCATAACATGGAATGCAATCAAACCAAGTTAGTGAGTGAGATCAATCTTAGTGATAAAGTCACGAATGACTTGCTCCAAAGAGAAGTATTAATCAGTTATGCTAGAGAGGATTTAGAGACTAAGGAAGATATGAGATTCGTAAGAAATACTTGAAGATAATTCAGATATATAGATGAGTGAAGAGAGATCTGTATTGATTGATAAAGAGTAAGGGCATGTTTGATGTGTGGCTGACCGGGTCTGGTCAGCTCTTTTTGCTGACTCGGTCCGGTTAGCGTGTTTGATAAAGGGCTAATTATGTCTGACCCGGTCCAATGAGCTGATTGGGTCATGAGAAAATGTATGATTCTGTCCTAGGAAAAGAAGAGACTGACTAGAACATTTGCCACATTGCCCTGATGCTTTCAACGCTCCATTGTGAACGACCCAACCTTTTCTCCCTCTCCCGCTTTTGTGTTCGCCAGAGTTTGCTCCCTCTTTTGGCATCGTCGGTGCATCCATCCCCCTCCAGGCCTCCACTTACTCCATCACAACCATTCTCCACCATTTACCCAGCAACGCAACCTTAACGACTCCATCACATATTATCAGCCGACCTTTTCCTCCATCTCATCCGATAAGGTCTGTAATCGAACGTGGTAGTTTTCCTTAATTGCTTCAAAGTTTAAATTGGTAAATTCATTAGTTTGATACAAATTTTTGGCAACCTGATTATTGATTCCAATTATCGAAAGTGACTAGAATCAATTCAAAATCAAATGTGACTAAATTTGAAACTCAAATTGATTTTCCAGGGCAAGCTTTCATTTTCCATATGTGATTGAATTTGAAAATCGCGTTGAATTTGATTAGTGATTTTGGATTCAATTGGTGGAATTACTATTAGAACATGTTCTTAAAATAAACTTGTTCTGGAAGCTGTTTGTGATTTTATACTTTCAGGCCTATTGAGATTTGTATTTCTATTGTTATTTTGCTATTAAATGAAGGTCTTAGCAAACATACAACTGATGAAGGACTTAAAGAATGCTTTGGGAAGTTTGATGAAGTTTTTTGTGGTTTATTTCTTCTGAGTGAATTATGATTTTAATTCATAAATGTGCTGTTTTTTTACCTCTATTATATTTTTGGATTAGAAAGTAATAGACTTGCACAGATGTACAAACAATTGGTCATAAACGTTTCAACTTTTTTTGTTCTTTATTGAGTTTAATTGGGTTTTTTTTGCCATCCCTTTGTTTTCTTATTTTTGGGAAGATATGGTCTTTGGATTGTTATATCAAGATGACGATTTGTTGATAGAAAAAGTTTGAAGGTCGGTGGAATAGCTAATACAAGTGTTGGTGGAAAAACAAAATCTTGAATGTTGTATTTATTTTTAGAATTCTCAAATAAATGAAAGTATGTTGTGATTAATATTAGTTATAGAGTTTTATGCTAATTCCAATATGTGTTGTATTTCAGATGTTACAAAGGTAAACAGTCATTTTGTACGGTCAGTTAAATGCAAAATCAAACAGAAAATTTCAGTCAAAAGTTAACTCAGTCAGAAGTTTTAACCCAATCAGCTTCTAACTCAGTCAGCTATGACCCAATTATTAACTATCAAACGACCCCTAAGCTCTATTTATAGAGACACAAGAAATACAATTGATTCGCTCTCTAAGAGTAGCCATGCAATGCATACTGGACAATATAGAGTATTACAGAAAGATAGATAAAACATAAACTAAGTAAAGAAAGAAGACTGCGGTTGCCTAGATGACTTCGGATGTGGCTGCTGATGGAAGTTTGACTGCAGATGCATGTAGGTTGCGGTAGTCTAAATTAAGAGGGTCACTTAATGTATCAATAAGATTCATGAACACACTTGCACCTTCTCTACATAAGCTCATTTTTATCCCTTTTTACATGTTTTGTCTCTCTTTCCTACTGACACACTATTTATATGGACCATGGGCCATGAACAGGTTCACGGCTGTGAACCAGTTCACGACCATAAACACCACCTGGGCCGTAAACCCTCCTAACCGCACACACCACATGGACCGAAAAATATTAAAGCCTAGAAAAGTAAATTATAAACCAATATTTTTGACCCAACATTTATTAAATTAATTAAAGGTTTAATTAATGGATAATTATTAAATCAATTTCTTTTAAAATTAAATTAAATTTTTTTTTTTAATTTCGAAAATTTAAAATATTATAAAACCCTTGTATTTTGAAATGTATAAAATACACCTTATACAATATGTAAAATTAAATGTTTAATATTTACTATATGTATAAGACAATTCAGTAAAACTGCTAATACGTCTCATTCATGAAGTCGATTTATAAGGGGTATAAGGAAACTACGTATAAAATGGTAGTTGAATGGGTGTCCACTCTCACCCGCTGCTTCCTTGATTGGTGCAGGTCTTTAGCCGAACAGGTTTGATAGGACAAATAATTCTCATTAATAAGTATAATGAAATTATAAAGTAACTAATGTTTTATAAAAATCCCATTCTTAGTTACTTTAGGAGAAATGTGAATTTGATGCTAATCCATGAAATTCACATCTTGTTTGTGATCCTCAGTATCCCAGTCACAAATGGAAGAGCATAATCGAGATTAAACACGCCAATGAATAGTTCAATGAATCTCAAAAGATCTAGGGATTTCATTAAAAAACTAATTTGTTTAAAATTTCATTTTCGTGGTGAAATTGGTAAATCGTCATTTACCTACCTTTATTTATTCACAATTAGATTACAAAATCCCTCTTCTAAGTTGTGTAATATCTAGTTGGATCCTAGCCTTAACATTTCATTTGGGTGTTATATTTATGAATATTCTTATGTAACTAAAACTTGTCCTTCTTCTTTTTCAGATGTCAACTCCCAACGATGCTTCTGGTTCCTCCTCCAACAACTTATCACTCATGAACATTGTATTCAAAACATCAAGAAGGCTCTATGTTTAGAAGACAAAGAGTATGTACCTGAAAAGGAACTTCTTGAGATCGATGAAACAAAAGTTACTCCTGAAGAACGAGCTGAGTATAGGAGATACTACAATGATGCAACCATAGTGGTATGCTGTAACATCCCAAAAATGGAGGCCAAAAATTTCGTTTTTAATTAAGTGGTTTATAAATCAAGTTTATCAAAACATTGCCAAGATCATGTCAGTACATAAAACTATAATATCATGTCTCAACCCAAATCATCTGATGTAGCGAAATATCATAGTACAATCCCAAAAAAAACTAAACGAAAATCATGCGTGTATGTCTGATGCACTGCTACACCGCCAACTACTTCCCCTTGGACGAAGAGGTACCAGAAACCAAAACTGAAATTATAAGCACAAAGCTTAATGAGTTCCCCTATCACACCACAACTCATACAATCACATAGCAAACATACTACCGGGCAGTTCTGGGGCGCCCGTCCTACCTATGTCAAGCCATTCTAGGGTACTGACCTACCCATGTCAAGCCATTCTGGGGTGCTGACCTACCCATGTCAAGCTATTCTGGGGTGCTGACCTACCCATGTGAAGCCATTCTGGGGTGCTGACCTGCCCATGTCAATCCATTCTAGGGTGCTGACCTACCCTCCGGTCTGTCTCAACCGAACATGGGGACTATTTCACCCCTACTACTAACACATAATATCATATCATAATCATGTTGTTAGACATATATGGGGTGTCCGACCTACCCATTGGTCCTATCGACCGAATTGGGGACTAGTCCCCCACTACTGATACTATCTCACATAACGTAGTAACTAGCAAACTAGCGTACTCACATATCTAGCAATCTAGCATACTCACATATCCAACAATAACAGGCCAGACAATTATCACAAAGATAATCGTCCCAATTAACAATTATTAGTGGGCCGACCTTGGTACCTTATACCCACTTCTACTGGAAGGCAACTCACCTCAATGTCATGTGGTGTGTAAACTGTCCTCGGCATGAAGTTCGGCTCTCCTCGACTCCTCAATCCCTACGCAACAACCATTAAGTCATCAAACCGAACATACAACCCAACCAGGGTCAATACCAAAACTAGGCAAAGTCAACATTGGTCAAAGTCAACACCCAGTTGACCTGACTCAGTGAGTTGGTCTACCAACTCATCGATTCCATACTCCACTAACCTGATCCAACCCCGACACCACACGTCGAGTCTAGTAAGAACTCGACGGGTTCCCCTTCATTCAAACCATCTGGACCATCTTCATCCAACTTGATGAGTTCGTTCATGAACTCGTCGAGTTCATCTTCATCCATAAGAAGATGTTCCGTCCATGACTCGTCGATCTCCTCTCGAACTCGCCGAGTCCGTCTTCATAAGTTCGGAGATTGCCTTGGACTCGCCGAGTCTGTTCATACACTCGTCGAGTCCCTTGATTCCCACGTCCCTTTACGTGTCTAAACATTTACGGGACATTCTTCCCAAACAACTTGTCCATCCACATAAAGGATTTAGTGGTCATTACACACCGACTTGCCGAGTTCCAAGAACAACACGTCGAGTCCCTTCTTGACCCTTACTATACAGCTGATTTAAATGGGTCTTTACATGTCAAAACCATTGATCTGGCCTCCTAATGTCCATTTTATACGTAAAGTTCCAAACTTGGTGCACATGCATGGGGTTTTTGGCTCAAAAATCCATAAAAAGTGCTCTACAAAGTGCATGGGGCCATCATGGCCATAGAGTTGGCACCTTTATGCAATGAGACCCCTCCAATGACTCAGATCTGAGAGTAGAACCCCCTGGATGACTTCAAAAATCCGAAAATTGCTTAGGAAGCCCTAAATGCACCCAAAATCTAAGCCCTAAAGATGAACAACCAAATGGTAGACCAAAACAGGGGGCATTTACCTTGATTAAGCTAAAGATGGAATAAGATCTTTGGATCTACAAGCCCTAACTCGAACTCCCAAGCTTCCTCCCTCTTTTCAAGCTTCACAATCCACCAAAATGGCCTAAGAACACACAAAGACGGCTAGGGTTTCGATATGATGTCTTCTGGGAGCATAAGGGAAGACGGAGGCTGAGATAAGGCATTAATTAGGGTGTAAACCCTCAATTTAGGGTTTTACCCAAACAATGCCTACTCGCCGAGTCCATCTTCCGACTCGTCGAGTAGGTCACTTAATTGCTCGCGGATCTCGACTTTACTCGACGAGTTGGGCCTCCAACTCGTCGAGTCGCATAGAAAAACACAAGAAATTCTTGAATTAACTGCGTACCAGGAATTGGGCGTTACAAATCTCCCCCACTTATCTTAGACTTCGTCCTCGAAGTCTGCTGCCCGATCCTGGAAAAGCTCGGGATAATGTTCCCTCATCTCGTCCTCCGGCTCTCAGGTCCATTCCGAGCCCTTTCGGTGCGGCCATTGCACCTTTACCAGCTCCACACTCTTGTTCCTCAGATCCTTTGACTTCCTGTCAAGGATTGCCACTGGCCGCTCGATATAGTTCGGGCTTTTATCAACCTGAATATCCTCCAAAGGCACCACTGCCAAATCGTCTACCAGGCATTTCCGCAACTGGGAGACATGAAATGTGTTATGTATCTGACTGAGTTCGGCTGGCAGATCCAGCCAATTTGCCACCTTGCCCACTTGGGTTGTAACCCTAAAGGGTCGAATATACTAAGGGCCTAACTTGCCCCTTTTTTTGAATCGAATGACGCCTTTCCAAGGCGACCCCTTTAGGAGCGCGATATCCCCGACATGGAACTCCAGGTCCGACGGATGCTTATCGGCATAACTTTTCTGCGGACTTTGAGCAGTCTGAAGCCCACTCCGAACCTGCTGGATCCTCTCTATAGTCTTGAGTACAATTTCGGTACTCCCCATGACTCTATGTCGGACCTCTCCCCAACATATCGGGGTCCTGCACTTCCTCCTATACAACATCTCGAAAGGAAGACGGTCGATGCTCGCATGATAGTTGTTATTATAGGAGAATTTTGCCAATGGAAGGTAAGTATCCCAACTACCTCCGAAGTCTAAAACATACGCCTGCAGCATATCTTCCAAAGTTTGGATGGTCCGCTCACTCTGACCATCCGTCTGTGGGTGAATAGCAGTACTAAAATGCAGACGAGTACCCAGCTCGTCATGAAACTTCTTCCAAAACCTGGAAGTGAACCTCACATCCCTATCTGAAATCACTGAAACTGGCACCCCTGCCACGCCACTACCTCCCTAATGTAGATGTCGGCCAACCTTTCAGCCGAAATACTCTACTGAATTGGAATAAAATGGGCGCTCTTGGTCAATCAATCAACAATGACCCAAATCGAATCCACTCCTCGCGTGGTCCTGGGAAGCTTCGTAATGAAGTCCATAGTAATATCGTTCCACTTTCACAGGGAGATATCCAACGGCTGGACCTTGCCGTGAGGTCTCTGGTGCTCAGCCTTGACCTTCCTACAGGTCAGGCACCTTTCCACAACCCAAGCTATGTCCCTCTTCATACAAGGCCACCAATAATCGAGAGGAAGATCCATGTACATCTTTGTCGCCTCGGGATGGATAGAGAACCTGGATTTGTGCGCCTCTGCCATCAATACCTGGCGCACATGCCCATGATAAGGGACCCACACCCTACGGTGAAGAGTCAACTATCCCCGGCTATCATAGTCGAAGGAGGAATCCTGGCCCACAATTCGCTTGCTCTTCCTATGTTCCTCCTTATGGGCCTCCCGCATCTCGTAATCATAATCCGTCACCACATCAAGCCACCGACGCTGCCTCGTATTCAGATTTGGCTGATCCATGAGATACCTCAGGCTCTTGTGGTCCATGTAAATGGTACAATGAACCCCATAGAAGTAATGGCGCTAAATCTTGAGGGCAAAAACAATAGCCCCCAGCTCCAAATCATGTGTCGGATAATTCTCCTCGTGAGGCTTCAATTGCCTCGCGTAAGCGATAACATGCCCTCTTTGCATCGATACCATGCCCAAACCTGAGATGGATGCATCACAATATACAACAAAATCCTCCATGCCCTCCAGCAGGACTAAGATTGGCGCCTCGCATAATATCTGTCTCAAGGTCTCAAATGCGACCTGCTCCTCAGGCCCCAACGAAAGACTACAAATTTCCTTGTCAACCGGGTCAAGGGCACGACTGTCTTGGAGAAGTTCTGAATGAATCTCCGATAGTAGCCTACCAGTCCCAGAAAGCTCCAAATCTCAGATGGAGACCTCGGAACCTCCCATCTCATCACGACCTCTACCTTGGCCAGGTCAACCGAAATCTCGTTCTGATTGACAAAGTGCCCCAAAAACTGCACCTCGGGCAACCAGAACTCGCACTTGGAGAACTTCGCATACAAGCTCTTCCTCCTCAAGGTATCCAAAACCTCCCGTGAGTGCTCCTCATGCTGCTCTCGAGTATTGGAATAAACCAAGATGTCGTCGATGAAAACTATCTGAAATGCAGTCTTCTATACATCCTCGTCTCTGACCCTCATCTGATGATACCCTAAACACAAATCAATCTTGGAGAACCAAGATGCTCCCTATAGCTGGTCAAAGAGGTCATCAATCCTCAGATGTGGGTAACGATTCTTCACCATTACCTTATTCAGCTCTCGATAATCTATACACATCCGATGCAACCCGTCCTTCTTCCTCACGAATAAAATCGGGGCTCCCCAGGGTGAACTGATCGGTCTAATGAATCCCTTGTCTGACAGCTCTTCCAGCTGTGTAGACAACTCCAGCATCTCAGGAGGAGCCAACCGATATGGTGCCTTGGCTATCAGAGCTGCACGAGGGACTAGGTCAATCCTAAACTCTACCTGCCTTTCTAGAGGTATCCTAGGAAACTCCTCAGGAAATACGTCTGCAAACTCTCGTTCCACTGGCACATCGCCCACTATCGCCTTACCCGTCTCCCGGGTATCCATAACATTGGCGATGAATCCTACGCAACCCTGTTGAATGTAGCGCCTACCCCTCGCTTCTGAACATAAATTTGGTCCTCGTTGTGGCCTGTCCCCCTGAATCACCAGCTCTCCTCCACATGGGATCCTAATCTACACCAACTATTGCGCGCAATCAATCGTTACCCCATTGGGGCTTAGCCAATCCATACCAATAATAACCTTGGTCCCCCACAAAGGTATGGGAACCAAGCCTACCATGTAATGTTCATCGAACAGCCTCAAAACACAATCTCGATAGACCTTAGATGCTCGTACTGACCGGTCATCTGCAATCCCGACCTCTAGAGGGCAATCCAACATGCGCGATGACTTTGGAAACATCTTGTTAAGTGCAAGAGAATCAAACGATCGGGTACACCCGAATCAAACAATACGTGAACTCGGATACCATTCACATGGAACGATCCTAAACAGAGCACATACATAGCATATCAAAATCATAGCGACATAAAACGAAAGCATAAGAAAGAAATCGTACGCATCACCACATCGGGTGCAGCGCGCGCCTCCTCGGCTGTCAACTGAAATGCTCAGCTCCGCACCACTGAGCCTCTACCTTGGCCTTCCGGCCATCAGTGACCCGTGCTGACGCTGGGTCGGCGCCGCTGCTGGCGTTGCTATTGTCGCTGCTGGGAATCTAAGGCAGTTAGCCTTCTTATGGCCCCTCTGATTGCAATGGAAGCAAATAAGGTATGACATCTGCATTGTGGGGGCCGAGGCTGTACAATCTCTGTGAAAATGCCCTGTCTTGCTGCACTTGTAGCAGCCGGTCGATCCCGCTCTACAAGCTCCCTCATGCGGCCTGCCGCATTTCCTGCATCGGCTCTGGCCTAGCTGGCCCTTCGACCTAATGTCGGATCCCTTGGGTTTCTTCCCCGATACCCCTGTCACCTGCTCAGTCTTAGCTTTCCTCTTCCGGACGTGCTCTAAATCGAGCTCCCTCTCCTATGCCCTGGAAATCATTGACTCCAGGGTCGGGCAGGCCGAATAGCTAACAAGCTCCCGAATATCAACCCTCAACATATCATGGTAGCAGGTCTTCCACATATCCTCATCCCCCACATACTGGGGTACCAACAGGGCCCTCTCCCTGAACTTGGCGGTTATCTCCGCCACTGTCTCAGTCGTCTGTCTCATGTCCAAGAACTTCCTGGCCAGCTACAGAAGCTCCACAGCCGGCGCAAACTCAGCCCTAAATCTGGTCACAAAATCGGACCACGGCTAGGGCTCCAAGCGAGTCACCGACTGACTCCCACCACTCTCTGTCCCTATCCCTCAAACATCCCACAGCAAAGCAGACCTTCGACCCTTCCGGGTAGAAGCTCGTCAATTGTGCAGACTCAATGTCTGCGATCCATCTCTTGGCATCGGCACACCACTCCCTCTGAAGTCCTTCAAGGACAGTGTGTCTATACCCGCTTGGCCAGACGCCAAATCACTCCTGAATGATCAGAGGCGATCCTCCATCAACTTGATAATCCCCTCCTTGATCGACCTGAAAATGACTGAGGTCGACTCAAGGATACCTCTCGTGATCTCAGACACGATGAACTCGCGTAGCCCATCGTCAACCTGCTCGGATCCTGCATCCGAGCCCGATCCTGATCCAAATCCAGAACCTCCTTCTCCATGTCGTGTAACCACCATACCGAACACGCAATCGTCAGGATCATACATACTCCCAAGAGGTCTCGCATACTCCCCAAGTTCCCTGGTTCCATCTCGGCCCTCCCTGACTTGAGTACAGAACCTATGCTACCAGTAGTACGGGCCCATACTACCTTCCACATCTATCCATACTTTCCTCAAGGATTGCCTCAACTTCACCAAGTCCCTTAACCCATATCCCTTTCCAACTAATGTCGTCCTAGGCTTTCCTAGGGAACACTTCAACCTACTCTCCACCGTCAGCTGCAGTAGGAGTCCCTACCACCCTTCCCTAACTAGCTTGCAGATACTGTTACATATCCGCTTACTAGTTAGTTAAAGTTAGTCAGGACCGCTGTAGCACAAAGCAAGTAGCATTCGTGCATTGAGTAACCACATCAAGCATAACCTAACCAGGCTATCCTACTGCTGACTAGACAGTCCTAGCATACATCTCATACAACAGGCATTCAAGGCATCCTCTTAGATCCGTAACCCTAGTCTAGCATGCAGCTGTCAGAATCATATATCGGGCATACAAAGCATCCTCCTTAATCCTTAGCCTTAGTTTGGCATGCAATTCTCGGTATCATATATCACATGACATAACATAACAAGTATGGGTATCTTAGGGAAAACATACTTGAGTTCGGCCGGTCGCACGCATCACACACCTTGTTCTTTCTCAAATTATTTAACTTGAATTTTAGAAAACCGTTTTCTTTGTGAAAAATCTTTTAATCCCTCGGTTTGTGTCCAGACACCCCCGAGGGTGTGTCCGAATCCCTCAAACCAAGGCTCTGATACCAACTTGTAATATCCCAAAATGTGAGGCCAAAAATTTCGTTTTTAAATAAGTGGTTTATAAATCAAGTATATCAAAACATTTCCAAGATCATGTCAGTACATAAAACAATAATATCATGTCTCAACCCAAATCATCCGAAGTAGTGAAATATCAAAGTACAATCTATTGGAATAAAGTTCTTGTAGGATCGATAGATTTTAAGTAGAAAAACAATTAAGAAGTAATGGTTAACACATGGATGGTTTAACTGATGTCGAATGATTAAACTTTAACACCTCATAAGAGCTCGATTAAGAACTTCGACTGTAGAGTTGTTTAGGTGACAAAGCAATAATAACTATATTCATGTTTGTTTCTAAGGCATACATGTATGCACTATTTATAGCTAAAACCTATAATAATCATGGATAGACAGGTCGAATCCGGATATACAATACTAAGCTCATGAAGCAACATAACATACCCAACAATCTCCCCCTTTGTGTTAATGGAGCTGAAAGCTCAGTTCGGTTGAGCTATAGAAGACTTCTTGACAGTCTTGAACACCTTCGGTATGATGTCAAAAGAGTATGATGAAACGTAATATACAACCGAATCATGTCCGTGAAGTTCTTCTTGTCTGCCTCAGAGTTTTGCTTGCACCGATAAATGAGACTAATTATGTACTCTAAGCAGCCTGTTGAGAACAGATGTTTCTCAACAAGAGTGAAAATAAATTTATTGGCTTCACCTCTTGTGAACATCACCGTGAGATGTGTAGAATCAATTTGGCCCATCCTCATTTTCTTCACATCTCTAGGTTTTGTTGTTGGCTTTACAATGGGTTTCTTATTCATAACTTTAGCTATCTCCTGATCCATTGCAGCTACTTCATGGATATAAGAGGCCAACATTCTCTTCAAATGATCCAAGATCAGCTCATATTCTATCAGATTGATGAGCAGTATGTTAAACAACAAGATCCATTCATGAGGATTCAAATTTGGAAGATCTGCCAAGGATATAACCGAAACCGAGTTTGTTAAACCTAGAATTATTTTGAAACTAACATTGATAAATTTCCCGGCAGATGAAGGTTTCAGCACCTTAAATGTAATAATCTTCTTTGCACACCATGTCAGGTACTGTGGTCGACCGAACTTAAGATAAAAATCGATAAGTTCGCGATCATCTTTAGGATGAGGGAAGGGAACTGGAACAGTCGAATGAAAGCAATGAAATGTAAATGCCTTTCGTGTTATAGGCATATCGAACCGTTAGTCCCTTGAATTTTCACAATAAAAAGAAGCGACAGGTTCCAGCCAGTACACGCTTGGAAACTCTATTGCCTCCTTGATGAGTGTTTCTTTTGTCCAGAGAGGAAACAAGGCCTTTTTACAGTTTATAGCATTTTGTTCTTCCTTGTTCTTTCGCTCCCTTTCTTCAGCTTCCTTCGTAACCCGAAGGGTTTCATCCAATTCTTTATCCCTTTTCATTTGATTTAGGGCCTTAAAAATTGTTTCTTCTTCTTCATCACTATCATCATCCAATCCATTTTTTGTATCTTGATTACCAGAACCCGAAGCTTCATTACCCTTTGGTTTGGTTTTGACTGTGACTTTCGGTTGAGTATCATGAGCACCTTCTCCCTCTTTTTTTGGAGGTACGGATCTCTCCGAAACACCCTTCATTTCATGTAAGTGAGCAAGGGTAGGAATAATCTTGGAAGTCAAAGGAGTCCTGATGGTCAAAGTAAGTATTGGATCATGAGCACTAAGAAGATTGGTAAGCATATTCTTTACATCACCAGTATAGCTCCGAAAAATAGCTCTCTCTGTCTTCAACAACGAAATCTCCTTTTCAGCTTGAGCTAATCGCACTTTCTGAACTTCAATAGTAGAGGCTTGGTGTGCAAGATCTTCCTTTAATGCACTCTCCTTTGCTAAATCAGTTTGGAGAGTTTAAAGATGAGAAGTCACTGAGCTAAGTAGAGAAGTATTCGCATCTTGAATGGAAGAACGAACAGACACAAATTTAGCTTTCTCCTCTTTTAGTTACTTGGATAAGGAATCAACTAAAGAATTCACTTTGGCTGCATTTGAATCAACATGACCTTTGAGGGATTCAAGAAAAATCTAAGAACTATGAACAAGTTCTGCAACTTCAGCAGTGGCCTTCTTAAAAGAAGAAGTAGAATCCTCAACGGCCTTCGTCGATTTGTCAATAGCCCCAGTATATTTCCCAAAAGTGGGGTCCAGAAATGCTTTGATCACAACATCGTTGTATGACTTGTTAGAGGCAAGCAATTGATCAAGCTAGTCATCAATACTTTGCAACTATTGTTGTGAGACAGGAGCCACTTCATCGTCGTCTGTTGGAAGCCGATATGTAGTGTAATAAGTCGAGTCAAACTCAACATTATCACCACCAAGAGTACCACCAGAATCGGTGGAAGGTGAGGGTGAATGTGGTTTGGAAATAACAGGAGGTTCGGTTTCAGTATCCGCCCCCGTATTAGATACGTTGACGTTTACTGGAGGTTTAGTTATTGTGGTGGTAGGAATGGTTGTAGTAGTGACTTGTGCGAAGATATGAGGGGGTAAAGGAGTTGTAGAAATTGGTATGGAACTAACTGGTGGTGGTGATGGTACTAAAGTTGTGGTTTGAGATGTGGGAGGTGGTGGAATAGGAGCAACCAAAATTGGAACAATGGTTTTTGGTGGAGATGAAGGAGGTGTTGGAACCGAGTCATTAAGAGGTTCGGTGGGAGTTGATGAACGAGGAGGTGTATTACCCATTGTAGAGACCATAGAAAATGGTCAGAAAACCCTTACTGGTACCATCTAACCCAACAACCCTCTCCGCTAAACTTTTTTTTAGAAGAGTAAGCAATCCATTCCATTATGGCGGCAAACATGATTTCTTAACCTTCGTCATGGTGGTTAGAATATCAGTGTATCCCATCTCGTAGAGCATTGTAAACAGTTGAGTGGTGGTTACGAAATCGGGAGAGATAACAGAGGCATCGACAGCAAGCTTTAACAGGGAACATAATCACCTTTTGAAATTGATGCCTTGTGCGAGAAGATTTGAAAGTAGATTCTCTCCTTGTTCATGTCATATGATGCAGTGGAGTAGACTTGCGATAGTAGAGACTTGAAGTGCTTGCGTGGTTTCCCGAGAAAATACGTATATGATATGAGTGATGTCTGGTAGAAGACATAAAGCAGATGATTTCGGGGAAGAATCTCTTCCTTCAAAGTCAAGAGAGACTTGAAGTGCTTGCGTGGTTTCCCGAGAAAATACGATCGAGTGCTTGTAAAGAAACACCGAAAGCCTTCTTTTAGATAATAGGCTAATGGTGGCTTATCATCAACCGTGTAACACGGTGAATTTCAGAATAATTTTTTGCATAATATAAAAACATATTCATTTAATTTTCATAAATCATCAATGTTTAAAAACTCCAATCCATGTCATACAAGATTCCCAAGATCACATATCATAAAAAACCCATGTGTGTGTACAGATCAAGTCGGCGCCTTCCCACGGTCATCACTAGTACCTGAAACAAACAACACTAACACTGTAAACATAAAGCTTAGTGAGTTCCCCAAAATACCACACATAACACATATTAGCCACTCAAGGCTATAACTGTGTGGGTCCGTAGACCCTACTCTGTGAACCCACTGGTTCTAACTCTGGGAACCTTCCGTTTCCAACTCTATAAACATGCACAACATAAATCACATAGAAATAATGCAGTAAAACACATAATATACATATAGCATACAAATACTCTGTCACATAACTCTGATTACCTACTCAAGGTAAAGTATAGTGAGAAGACTCACCTCGCGTATCTCGATAACTCGCAAATCCCGGAAATCACTCGCGCTTAATCCTCCGAGCTATAATCCTCCTATAACATAATATATCTCTAATTAACACTTTCTCAACTATGGTTGACTACCCCCATCAAGTCAACACTGGTCAACTCTGGTCAACGGTCAATGGTCAACGGTCAACTTTGACCGGACTCGGCGAGTGCACAAGAGCGACTCGGCGAGTCTATACGTGTTCACTGACTCCCTAGGATCCTCTTTTGACACGTCGAGTACTTCCCTGACTCGACGAGTTCCACCTGGCATGAATCGCGGGGCCACCACGACTCAACTCGCCGAGTCTCAAGAACAACTCGGCGAGTTCCAGCTCGACTCAGTCCATCTGTCAACCCTCTCCAACTCTCCCTGACTCACTGAGTCAACCCCTTAACTCGGCAAGACCACTCGCTGAGTGGTTAAGGACAATCCTCATGCTACTCGCCGAGTCTGTTCTTCGGACTCGGCGAGTCCATGCCATGCATCAAGTCAATCTCGCTCCTGAGATCAGATTCGTTCCATTAACTCATAGATCCAGTCCTTCCAAGCACATTCATCATGTAAAGTCACAATCTTGGCTACCATGCAATGCCTACAAGGCTTCTTTTGGTGTAATGACATCTAAAATGGCAACCTAAGCCCCCAACTCAAAAGGAAAGGCATAAAGCAGAGCATTTGGGACTCTCTGGACCTACTAAGGTCCAGATCTAGGTACCATTTCCCCATGGGTCCTCTCACACTCCAATTACAAGGCAAACAAGGCGTGAAGAAACCCTAGATTTGACCCTATCCATAAAAACACGAGAATAAGCTCTGAATATTACCTCAAATAGCTCCTCTGCCGAAATGGATGTAGATCCAAGCTCCCCAACTATCCTAGCTTGGCCTTCCTCTTCCTTTCTAGCAAAAACACACAAAGATGGTGAATTATGGCCTCTTATCTCCCTCACAAGGACTCTCAGACGCTCTGGTGCTCTCAAGGTCGAAGGTAGCCGCAATGAAGGGATATAAGGTCCTTTAAATAGGGCTCAAGGCCGGGATATTAGGGTTTCATTAAACAGCGTGGACTCGCCGAGTCCGAACGCGAACCCGCGTCCAAATCTGCGATCATACTCGGCGAGTCTAGGCTCCAACTCGCCGAGTCTCTTCACAAATTACCAAAAATAAATAAATGAATAATACCTGGGAATCCGGGCTGTTACAATTCTCCCCCACTAGAACTAGACTTCGCCCTCGTAGTCTCGCTCTGCAAATAACTCTGGATGCTGCTCACGCATCTCACGCTCCGATTCCCCAGTCATCTCGGACCCCTTCCGATGCTGCCACTGAACCAAAACCAGGTGTACCTCCTTGTTCCTCAGAACCTTGATTTTCCGATCTCTGATGGCCACTGGTCTCTCAGCATAATTCAGGCTTGCATCCACCTGAATATCCTCTAATGGAACCACTACCGACTCATCGGCTATACACTTCCTCAGCTGCGACACATGAAAAGTGTCGTGAATTTGCCACAACTTTGCTGGCAAATCCAAACGATAGGCTACCCAGCCTACCCTTGCGATCACTCGAAATGGACCAATATATTTGGACCCCAACTTGCCCCTCTTCCTGAATCGAATAACTCCTTTCCAAGGAGAGACCTTCAAGAGTACAAGGTCGCCGACCTGAAACTCAAGCTCGGACCAGCGTCTGTCTGCATAACTCTTCTGACGACTCTGAGCAGTCAACAACCTCTATCTGACCTGTTGGATCTGCTCTGTCGTCTGAAGCACAATCTATGTACTGCCCATCACCCGCTGTCCAACCTCTCCCCAACAAATGGGGGTCCGACACCTCCTCCCATACAATAGCTCAAAGGGCGGCATACCAATGCTCGAATGATGGCTGTTGTTGTAGGAAAACTCTGCTAAAGGCAAATATGCATCCCAACTACCCCCGAAATCCAACACACATGCCCGGAGCATGTCCTCAAGCGTCTAAATCGTCCGCTCACTCTGACCGTCTGTCTGGGGATGATATGCGGTACTAAAATGCAGTCTAGTACCCAACTCCTGATGAAACTTCTTCTAGAATCTGGAAGTGAAACACACATCACGGTCTGAAACAATCGAGATCGGCACCCCATGCCGAGATACCACTTCCCTCACATACACCTCTGCCAATTTCTCTGCTGAAGAACTCTCGCTGATAGCAAGAAAATGAGCGCTCTTCGTCAACCTATCCACAATCACCCAAATTGCATCAAATCCTCTGGCATTCCTTGTAATTTGGTGATGAAATCCATGGTGATCTGTTCCCACTTCCATTTGGGAACCTCCAATGGCTGCAACTTACCATGCGGCCTCTGGTGCTTGGCCTTAACCCTACGGCAGGTCAAGCACCTCTCAACAAACCACGCAACATCCCTCTTCATACAGGTCCACCAATATTCCTTTCTCAGGTCCAAATACATCTTAGTGGCCCCAGGATGGATCAAAAATTTCGACCGATGAGCCTCTTCCATCAAAACGGTACGCGTTCCTCCCACAAACGACACCCAGATACGCCCCTGAAATGTCATAAGCCCCCGACCATCGGTAACGAACTCTAAAACCAAACCAACAACCCGCTCTTTCTTCTGCATCTCAGGTTGCACAGCCTCGGCCTGTGCCCCACGAATGGCGTCCAACACTGGAGCTACCACGGTCAATCTCAAACATACGTCCCGCAACGGGGTGCTCTCCGCCCTGCGGCTCAGTGCATCGGCTACAACATTAGCCTTGCCCGGGTGGTACAGGATCTCACAATCATAATCGTTGACCACATCCAACCACCTTCTCTGTCGCATATTTAGGTTGGGCTGATCCATCAAATGTTTCAAACTCTTATGGTCCGTGTATATCGTACACTGAACCCCATACAGGTAGTGACGCCAAATCTTGAGGGCGAACACCACTGCCCCCAACTCTAAATCATGGGTGGGGTATCTCATCTCATGAGGCTTCAGCTGCCTCGATGCATATGCTATCACATGCCCCCTTTGCATCAGCACCGCCCCCAACCCCAGAATCGATGCGTCACAATATACCACAAAGTCCTCCATCCCTTCCGGGAGGGCTAACACCGGGGCTTCGCATAACCTTTGGCGAAGTGTCTCAAAGGAGGCCTGCTGCTCGGGGCCCCATGAAAAAGCAACACCCTTCCGGGTCAACCTGGTGAGTGGCACTGCGATCTTAGAGAAATCCTTGATAAATCTCCGATAATACCATGCCAACCCTAGGAAACTCCTGATCTCGGAGGGCGAACTCGACACCTCCCAACTCATCACCGCCTCAACCTTGGCCGGGCCGACCAATATCCCTTCTTGGTTAACGAGATGTCCTAAGAAATGGACCTCCCGCAACCAGAAATCACACTTAGAGAATTTGGCATAAAGCCTCTCCGATCTCAGAACTCCGAGAACCTCTTTCAAATGCTCCTCATGCTGCTCTCTAGATCTCGAATATACCAAAATGTCATCGATAAATACAATCACCGACCGATCCAACATCGGCCTACACACTCAGTTCATGAGATCCATGAACACTGCCGGGGCATTGGTGAGCCCAAAAGGCATCACCACAAATTCGTAATGCTCATAACGCGTCCTGAACGCTGTCTTCTGGACATCCTCATCCCGCACCCTCACCTGATGATATCCAAACCTCAAATCGATCTTGGAGAACCAAGACGCTCCCTACAACTGATCGAACAAATCGTCGATCCTCGGCAACGGGTAACGGTTTTTGGCCGTCAGCTTGTTCAACCCCCGGTAATCAATGCACATCCGGTGTGAACCATCCTTGTTCTTGACAAACAGGATAGGCGCTCCCCACGGCGAGCTGCTCGGCCAAATAAATCCCTTCCCCAGCAGCTCCTGAAGCTGCGAGGATAACTCTTGCATCTCTGGAGGTGCAAGGCGATAAGGCACCTTAGCGATAGGTGCGGCCCACGGAACCAAATCGATATTGAACTCCACTTGCCTCACAGGAGGCATACCCGGCAACTCCTCGGGAAATACATCCAGGAACTCACGCACTACCGAAACCTCCTCAACTGACCTCGGTCTCTCGGAATCCACCCGCGTATCCATCACATACGCCACAAAACCCTTACAGCCCTGCTGTAGACACTGCCTCGCCCTAGCGGCCGAACAAAACGCTGATCCTGAACGTGTACCCTCGCCGTACACCGAAAGAACTCCCCCACTAGGGTCTCGTATGGTCACCAGCTGTTGCTCGCAGTCGATAACCGCACCGAACCTGCTCAACCAGTCCATGCCCACAATGACACAGACATCACCCATCGCAATAGGAACCAGATCAATCGGGAACTCAACACCGAAAATCTCGACTACGCACCCTCGGAGAACCTCCGTGGCATATATCAGCCTCTCGTCAGATATGGAAACTCTCAGAGGCCGACTCAACGCCTCATGACTAACACTGATATGTTGACTAAATGCCAAAGATACAAAAGACCGACTCGCACCCGAGTCAAATAACACTAAGGCAGGTACAAAATTCACAAGAAAAGTACCTACGCATAACATAATATAAGCATAATATTTCAACATCAAAATAAATACACGAAAGAATACATACCAGCCACGACATCGGGCGCTACGCGGACCTCCTCCGCGGTCAGCTGAAAAGCTCTCCCTCGTGCCCTCGGTGCCTCGACCTTCACTGACCGACTCTCGGTAGCTCTGATGGCGGCAGGGGCAGATCCCTGAGATGATCCTCGCAACTGCGGACACTCTGCCTTCCGGTGTCCGGTCTGATTGCAATGAAAACACACCGCAAACCCCTTGGGGCAGTCCTTGGCCATGTGCCCCTCCTTGCCACACTTGTAGCAAGATCCCGCTCTACAGACTCCATCATGACCCTTGCCACACTTCCCACAAGTGCGGCCCTTGTAGCTCCCTGGTTTGGGATCAGCGGGCTTGGCCCGCTTGGCTGCCGGCTGAGACTGTGCCGGTCGCCGATCCCTCCCCTGAGACTGCGCCTCCTCCATGGCCTGAGTCTCTAGCTCAATCTCCCTCTTCCGGGCATTTTCCTGAAGCTCAGAAAATGTCCGGTACGAGGATTTCGCCGCGAACTCCCGAATGTCTCTCCTCACAAGACTCAAATATCGTCTCATACGTGCCTGCTCGGTGGACACGTGCTCAGGGCAGAACATCGCCCTCTCATGGAACATCCTGGTAATCGCCGTAACAGACTAAGTACCCTGCTTGAGGGTCAGAAACTCCTAGGCCAAACACTCCCTCTCAACCTGGGGAACGTACTCATCTCGGAACATGGCAGTGAACCTCTCCCAGGTCACTGCCGCAACCTCAGCAGGCGTAAAGTGCGCCGTCACAAACTTCCACCAGTCCTTTGCTCCCAAGCGAAGCTGGTTCAGCGCGAACCGAACCTTCAAATGCTCAGGAGTTGAGCAAGTGAAGAAACACCCCTCCATGTCAGAAATCCATCTCATAGCCGCCATCGGGTCCTGGGTCCCATCAAACTCTGGAGGTTTTGTGTTGCTGAACTCTCGGAACAGCAACACATCACCACCCTGCGGCCTCGCGGAAGCAATAGCTGCAGTGGCCGCCGTAACAACAGCCTCAGAAAGAGCGGCATAACGCTCGTCAAAGGTCTCAATTAGTGTGGTCTTAATAGACCCGAACATCTCTGGTATCTCTGCCCTGATGGCCGCAGCCACCTCCTCGTGGATGATCCGGCGGATCTCCTCATCACTGGTCTCACTGCTCTCAGGCATCAGACGTGTCCTCACCATGATCTACCTCTCAAATACAACATACGATAAATTAGAATCCATTCGAGCATACTCACACTCGACAACTCATCCCTCCTTGATCCTTGGTTTTCCAAAGATTCTTACTTGGGTTGTACACCACTCCGGTGCTTTCAGTAGTACGGGCCCAATACTATTGTCCGCACCGTATCAGAATACACCCCACGTCCTCCTCTTCGGGTCCCAAATTCCAAGTACTCTATCATGCACAATCCACTCTCTAACAAATCTCTCATAAGCCCCTCGCTGCCACCTACTCACTCTCAAGCATCTCATAGCAGCTCACCTCTCCCTAGGCTAAGGCATCACAAATCAGGCCACTTTAGTCCTAATAGGAGTACCTAGCCTACTCTAGCATGAGAATACATCATATCAATATCAATATCACATAACATGAGGGTATTTTGGGAAATCACCGTTCGGGCGCGGACTGATCATACACACAACTCTGCTCTGCGTTCTTCCAAAAATCTTTTATTCTTTTTGAAAATACTTCTCAAATCCTTAGTTTGAGTTCAAATACGCCCGAAGGTGTAATCGAATCCCTCAATCCAAGGCTATGATACCAACTTGTAACACCGTGAATTTCAGAATAATTTTTCGCATAATATAAAAACATATTCATTTAATTTTCATCAAACATCAATGTTTAAAAACTCCAATCCATGTCATACAAGATTCCCAAGATCACATATCATAAAAATCACATGCGTGTGTACAGATCAAGCCGACGCCTTCCCACGGTTATCACTAGTACCTGAAACAAACAACACTAACACTGTAAGCACAAAGCTTAGTGAGTTCCCCAAAATACCACACATAACACATATTAGCCACTCGAGGCTATAACTCTGTGGGTCCGTAGACCCTACTCTGTGAACCCACTGGTTTTAACTCTGGGAAGCTTTCGGTTCCAACTCTATAAACATGCACAACATAAATCACATAGAAATAATGCAGTACAACACATAACATACATATAGCATACAAATACTCTGTCACATAACTCTGATTACCTAATCAAGGTAAAGTATAGTGAGAAGACTCACCTCGCGTATCTCGATAACTCGCAAATCCCGAAAATCACTCGCGCTCGATCCTCCGAGCTATAATCCTCCTATAACACAATATATCTCTAATTAACACTTTCTCAACAAAGGTTGACTACCCCCATCAAGTCAACACTGGTCAACTCTGGTCAACGGTCAACGGTCAACTTTTACCGGACTCGGCGAGTGCACTAGAGCGACTCGGCGAGTCTATACGTGTTCACTGACACCCTAGGATCCTCTTTTGACATGTCGAGTACTTCCTTGACTCGACGAGTTCCACCTGGCAAGAATCGCGGGGCCACCACGACTCAACTCGCCGAGTCTCAAGAACAACTCGGCGAGTTCCAGCTTGACTTAGTCCATTTGTCAACCCTCTCCAACTCTCCCTGAGTCAATGAGTCAACCCCTTAACTCGGAAAGACCACTCGTTAAGTGGTTAAGGACAATCCTCATGCTACTCGCCGAGTCTGTTCTTCGGACTCGGCGAGTCCATGCCATGCATCAAATCAATCTCGCTCCTGAGGTCAGATCCGTTCCATTAACTCATAGATCCAGTCCTTCCAAGCACATTCATCACGTAAAGTCACAAGCTTGGCTACCATGCAACGCCTATAAGGCTTCTTTTGGTGAAATGACACCTAAAATGGCAACCTAAGCCCCCAACTCAAAAGGAAAGGCATAAAGCAGAGCATTTGGGACTCTCTGGACCTACTAAGGTCCAGATCTAGGTACCATTTCCCCATTGGACCTCTCACACTCTAATTACAAGGCAAACAAGGCATGAAGAAACCCTAGATTTGACCCTATCCATAAAAACACGAGAATAAGCTTTGAATATTACCTCAAATAGCTTCCTCTGCCGAAATGGAAGTAGATCCAAGCTCCCCAACTCTCCTAGCTTGGCCTTCCTCTTCCTTTCTTGCAAACACACACAAAGATGGTGAATAATGGCCTCTTATCTCACTCACAAGGACTCTCAGACGCTCTGGTGCTCCAAGGTCGAAGGTAGCCGCAATGAACGGGTATAAGGTCCTTTAAATAGGGCTCAAGGCTGGGAAATTAGGGTTTCATTAAACAGCGTGGACTCGCCGAGTCCACTCTTGGACTCGCCGAGTCCGGACGCGAACCCACGTCCAAATCCGCGATCGTACTCGACGAGTCTAGGCTCCAACTCGCGGAGTCTCTTCACAAATTACCAAAAATAAATAAATGAATAATAACTGGGAGTCCGGGCTGTTGTAAACCGAACGTCGATTCGTAACATAAGACCGAATGTTGGATGAAGTACTTGTGAGACCGATGTGGTCTGTTGAACAAGTAGGTTGGATATACTCCGTTGTGACTAAGGATGTGATATAACTCTCAAAAACAAAACAAATCGGATCTTTTTGGGAAGAAATTCCTTGGTCCGTGTATATCGTACACCGAACCCCATACAGGTAGTGACGCCAAATCTTGAGGGCGAACACCACTGCCCCCCACTCTAGATCATGGGTGGGGTATCTCATCTCATGAGGCTTCAACTGCCTCGATGCATATGCTATCACATGCCCCCTCTGCATCAGCACCGCCCCCAACCCCAGAATCGATGCTTCACAATATACCACAAAGTCCTCTATCCCTTCCGAGAGGGCTAACACCGGGGCTTCGCATAACCTTTGGCGTAGTGTCTCAAAGGAGGCCTGCTGCTCGGGGCCCCATGAAAAAGCAACACCCTTCCAGGTCAACCTGGTGAGTGGTACTGCGATCTTAGATAAATCCTTGATAAATCTCTGATAATACCCTGCCAACACTAGGAAACTCCTGATCTCGGAGGGTGAACTCGGCACCTCCCAACTCATCACCGCCTCAACCTTGGCCGAGTCGACCAATATCCCATCTTGGTTAACGAGATGTCCTAAGAACTGGACCTCCCGCAACCAGAAATCACACTTGGAGAATTTGGCATAAAGCCTCTCCGATCTCAGAACTCCGAGAACCTCTCTCAAATGCTCCTCATGCTGCTCTCTAGATCTCGAATACACCAAAATGTCATCGATAAATACAATCACCGACCGATCCAACATCGGCCTACACACTCAGTTCATGAGATCCATGAACACTGTCGGGGCATTGGTGAGCCCAAAAGGCATCACCACAAATTTGTAATGCTCATAACGCGTCCTGAACGTTGTCTTCTGGACGTCCTCATCCCGCACCATCACCTGATGATATCCAGACATCAAATCGATCTTGGAGAACCAAGACACTCCCTGCAACTGATCGAACAAATCATCGATCCTCGGTAACGGGTAACGGTTTTTGACCGTCAGCTTGTTCAACTCCCGGTAATCAATGCACATCTGGTGTGAACCATCCTTCTTCTTGACGAACAGGATAGGCGCTCCCCACGGCGAGCTGCTCGGCCAAATAAATCCCTTCCCCAGCAGCTCCTGAAGCTGCAAGGATAACTCTTGCATCTCTGGAGGTGCAAGGCGATAAGGCACCTTAGCGATAGGTGCGGCCCCCGGAACCAAATCGATACTGAACTCCACTTGCCTCACAGGAGGCACACCCGGCAAATCCTTGGGAAATACATCCGGGAACTCACGCACTACCGAAACCTCCTCAACTGACCTCGGTCTCTAGGAATCCACCCGCGTATCCATCACATACGCCACAAAACCCTTACAGCCCTGCTGTAGACACTGCCTTGCCCTAGCGGCTGAACAAAACGCCGATCCTGAACGTGTACCCTCGCTGTACACCGAAAGAACTCCCCCACTAGGGTCTCGTATCGTCACCAGTTGTTGCTCGCAGTCGATAACCGCACTGAACCTGCTCAACCAGTCCATGCCCACAATGACACAGACATCACCCATCGCAATAGGAACCAGATCAATCGGGAACTCAACACCGAAAATCTCGACTACGAACCCTCAAAGAACCTCCGTGGAATATATCACCCTCTCGTCAGCTATGGAAACTCTCAGAGGCCGACTCAACGCCTCACGACTAACACTGATATGTTGACTAAAAGCCAAAGATACAAAAGACCGACTCACACCCGAGTCAAATAACACCAAGGCAGGTACAGAATTCACAAGAAAAGCACCTACGCATAACATAATATAAGCATAATATTTCAACATCAAAATAAATACATGAAAGAATACATACCAGCCACGACATCGGGCGCTGCGCGGACCTCCTCCGCGGTCAGCTGAAAAGCTCTCCCTCGTGCCCTCGGCGCCTCGACCTTCACTGGCCGACTCTCGGTAGCTCTGATGGCGGCAGGGGAAGATCCCTGAGGTGCTCCCTGAGACGATCCTCGCAACTGCGGACACTCTGCCTTCCGGTGTCCGGTCTGATTGCAGTGAAAACACACCGCAAACCCCTTGGGACAGTCCTTGGCCATGTTCCTATCCTTGCCACACTTGTAGCAAGATCCCACTCTACAGACTCCATCATGACCCTTGCCACACTTCCCACAAGTGCAGCCCTTGTGGCTCCCTGGTTTGGGATCAGCGGGCTTGGCCCGCTAGGATGCCGGTTGAGACTGTACCGTTCATCGATCCCTCCCCTGAGACTCCGCCTCCTCCATGGACTGATTCTCTAGCTCAATCTCCCTCTTCTGGGCATTTTCCTGAAGCTCGGCAAATGTCCGGTACGAGGAGTTCACCGCGAACTCCCGAATGTCTCTCCTCAAAATACTCAGATATCGGCTCATACATGCCTACTCGGTGGACACGTGCTCAGGGCAGAACATCGCCCTCTCATGGAACATCCTGGTAATCGCCGTAACAGACTCAGTACCTTGCTTGAGGGTCAGAAAATCCTGGGCCAAACGCTCCGTCTCAACCTGGGGAACGTACTCATCTCGGAACATGGCAGTGAACCTCTCCCAGGTCACTGCCGCAAGCTCAACAGGCGTAAAGTGCGCTGTCACAAACTTCCACCAGTCCTTCACTCCCAAGCGAAGCTGGTTCAGCGCGAACCGAACCTCCAAATGCTCAGGAGTTGAGCAAGTGAATAAACACCCCTCCATGTCAGAAATCCATCTCATAGCCGCCACCGGTTCCTGGGTCCCATCAAACTCTGGAGGTTTTGTGTTGCTGAACTCTCGGAACAGCAACGCATCACCACCCTGCGGCCTCGCAGCAACAATAGCTGCGGTGGCCGCCGCAACAGCAGCCTCAGAAAGAGCGGCATAACGCTCGTCAAAGGTCTCAATTAGTGTGGTCTTAATAGACCCGAACATCTCTGTTATCTCTGCCCTGATGGCCGCAGCCACCTCCTCGTGGATGATCCGGCGGATCTCCTCATCACTGGTCTCATTGCTCTAAGGCATCATACGTGTCCTCACCATGATCTACCTCTGAAATACAACATACGACAACTCATCCCTCCTTGATCCTTGGTATTCTAAAGATTTTTACTTGGGTTGTACACCGCTCCGGTGCTTTCAGTAGTACGGGCCCAATACTACTGTCCGCACCGTATCAGAATACACCCCAAGTCCTCCTCTTCGGGTCCTAAATTCCAAGTACTCTATCATGCACAATCCACTCTCTAACAAATCTCTCATAAGCCCCTCGCTGCCACCTACTCACTCTCAAGCATCTCATAGCAGCTCACCTCTCCCTAGGCTAAGGCGTCACAAATCAGGCCACTCTAGTCCTAATAGGAGTACCTAGCCTACTCTAGCATGAGAATACAACATATCAATATCAATATGACATAACATGAGGGTATTTTGGAAAATCACCGTTCGGGCGCGGACTGATCGTACACACAACTCTGCTCTACGTTCTTCCAAAAATCTTTTATTCATTTTGAAAATACTTCTCAAATCCTCAGTTTGAGTTCAAATACGCCCGAAGGTGCACTCGAATCCCTCAAACCAAGGCTCTGATACCAACTTGTAACACCGTGAATTTAGAATAATTTTGCACATAATATAAAAACATATTCATTTAATTTTCATAAAACATCAATGTTTACAAACTCCAATCCATGTCATACAACATTCCCAAGATCACATATCATAAAAATCCCATGTGTGTGTACATATCAAGCTGGCGCCTTCCCACGGTCATCATTAGTACCTGAAACAAACAACACTAACACTGTAAGCACAAAGCTTGGTGAGTTCCCCAAAATACCACACATAACACATATTAGCCACTCGAGGCTATAACTCTGTGGGTCCGTAGACCCTACTCTGTGAACCCACTGGTTCTAACTCTGGCAACCTTCTGGTTCCAACTCTATAAACATGCACAACATAAATCACATAGAAATAATGCAGTACAACACATAACATACATATAGCATACAAATACTCTGTCACATAACTCTGATTACCTACTCAAGGTAAAGTATAGTGAGAAGACTCACCTCGCATATCTCGATAACTCGCAAATCCCGAAAATCACTCGCGCTCGATCCTCCGAGCTATAATCCTCCTATAACACAATATATCTCTAATTAACACTTTCTCAACTAAGGTTGACTATCCCCATCAAGTCAACACTGGTCAACTATGGTCAATGGTCAACGGTCAACTTTGACCGGACTCGGCGAGTGCACTAGAGCGACTCGGCAAGTCTATATGTGTTCACTGACACCCTAGGATCCCCTTTTGACACGTCGAGTACTTCCTTGACTCGACGAGTTCCACCTGGCATGAATCGCGGGGCCACCACGACTCAACTCGCCGAGTCTCAAGAACAACTCGGCGAGTTCCAGCTCGACTCAGTCCATCTGTCAACCCTCTCCAACTCTCCCTGAGTCACTGAGTCAACCCCTTAACTCAGCAAGACCACTCACTGAGTGGTTAAGGACAATCTGCATGCTACTCGCCGAGTCTGTTCTTCGGACTCGGCGAGTCCATGCCATGCATCAACTCAATCACGCTCCTGAGGTTAGATCCGTTCCATTAACTCATAGATCCAGTCCATCCAAGCACATTCATCACGTAAAGTCACAATCATGGCTACCATGCAACGCCTACATGGCTTCTTTTGGTGAAATGACATCTAAAATGGAAACCTAAGCCCCCAACTCAAAAGGAAAGGCATAAAGCAGAGCATTTGTGACTCTCTGGACCTACTAAGCTCCAGATCTAGGTACCATTTCCCCATGGGACCTCTCACACTCTAATTACAAGGCAAAAAAGGCATGAAGAAACCCTAGATTTGACCCTATCCATAAAAACACGAGAATAAGCTCTGAATATTACCTCAAATAGCTTCCTTTGCCGAAATGGAAGTAGATCCAAGCTCCCCAACTCTCCTAGCTTGGCCTTCCTCTTCCTTTCTTGCAAACACACACAAAAATGGTGAATAATGGCCTCTTATCTCACTCACAAGGACTCTCAGACGCTCTGGTGCTCTCAAGGTCGAAGGTAGCCGTAATGAAGGGGTATAAGGTCCTTTAAATAGGGCTCAAGGCCGGGAAATTAGGGTTTTATTAAACAGCGTGGATTCGCCAAGTCTACTCTTGGACTTGCCGAGTCCGGACGCGAACCCGCGTCCAAATCCGCGATCATACTCGGTGATTCTAGGCTCCAACTCGCCGAGTCTCTTCACAAATTACCAAAAATAAATAAATGAATAATACCTAGGAATCTGGGCTGTTACAAACCGAATGTCAATTCTTAACATAAGACCGAATGTTGGATGAAGTACTTGTGAGACCGATGTGGTCTGTTGAACAAGTAGGTTGGATATACTCTGCTGTGACTAAGGATGTGATATAAATCTCAAAAACAAAAACAAATTGGATCTTTTTGGGAAGAAATGCCTTGGTGTTAGACAATTTCATAAAAGACCACTCAAAAATAAAATGAGATTTTGTTAGGTAACAAGTAGGATCTTGAATATGAAGATTCACCGTCAATTCATTGTTGGTGTTCGATTGTGGGTTTCACTCACCACGTGGTATACGTATCTAAGACCATAAGCACAGATTTTATGCAACCATAAACCTCAGTGGTAAAAGTTGAGACTCTCAAGGGTTACAGTGTTGAATAGAAAGTTGATGGAGAATGTAAAGGAGGTGGTTAAGGAACCGAATGTACCTCTGCTATATAATCGTGACAACGCAGAAAACACTTAACTCATTTGAGAAGAGTAAGGTAGCTCATGACTTGAGTGGATTTACTAGCCTGATTGGGAAGATAGGTATAAATCGATTCCTTAAGGCCTTGCTCTTAGTCTTAGAGGCTTTGGTCGACATGCATCAGCATGCTTCTAGGGACACTTAACTAGTTCATATGATTTAGTGATGACAAACGTAAATTCTCGGCCGGGCTAGGGCTAATTTGATTTGTTCAATTAGTCAGTCGTCGTAAATCGGAAATCAAGAAACAAAACATAGATTGAGAGAATGATTTCAATTCATGTCTCACGTCTATACGATATCTAGAATGGAGGAGTATATGATCCCTTATCTAAAGGACAGGTTACTGATAAGATCAGAGTTCGACAGCGTCTTTGAGAGCTACGATTGCTAATCGGGTTGTACTTACTATTATAGTTACTAGACTTATCCAAGTGGGAGATTGTTGGATTAGTGTCTAAGGCCGTAACCATATTTGGTAGGTATTTTACCCGATTGTGCATGGTCCTTTTAGGTTACCTTCACCAAAGCAACTTGACTGGAGAAATAATAGAGACAGAGGTTATTGTGATTTATTATTTATTAATATGTTATAAGAATAATATATTAAAGGAGAAATCATATTTGTTTAATTAATATTGGTTAATAATTAATTTAGTGATCAAATGTAATTAATTAAACTAGAGGGGCTGAATTGTAATTATGTGATAGTTACCAAATAGGGTAATGGTTATCCTAGATATAGGTTGGACGAATTCAAGGGATAAGATATCCTTGAAATCGTCCAAAGGATAAAGGATAAAGGGTTTTCAAGGCTTATCTTATTGTTACTTGGTGGGCAAGCAACTAGATAAGGATAAGGACTGAAACCCTAATCTCTACACCTATATAAACACCCCTTTGGCACATGAATTCGTCTATGCCTTCCTAAGGATTCCTAGGGCCGAATTTCATACCTTCTCCCTCTCTCTCTTATCTCTCCATTTGCTCTTGGTGTTTGTGAGCCATTAGAGGTACTACACTTGTGGTACTTGCTTTCAAGACTTAGAGTTTGAAGATCTAAGTTGTTATTGCAATATAACAACAAGAGGTATGTGATCTATCTTTATATGTGAATTTCGAAAATACTTGGAGCATGCTAGGGTTCTTCATGTGTTCATAAAGTTGTGTATCTCATAGTGAAAACATAGATCCAAATCTAGAGTTGTCTGTACACATAGGATTGTTTGTTTAAAACCCATCATTGGTATCAGAGCCTTTGGTTAACTTGTTTTCAATTAGTATTATACAATTGTCTGAACTTGACATATTAGGGTTTATAGCCAATAAAACCTAAGAGGCTAGGATTTTCGAGATTAGGGTTCCTAAATCCTAATTTGCGAAATATTTGAAAGGGTTTTCAAATCCTTTCCTTTAGCCCCAAGATTTCGAAATCTAGGGTTTGCAAACCCTAGGATTTTCGAGATTAGCCTTCTCCCTAAGATAAGATCCTAAATTTTTGGGATTTGGATTATCCCATATCTTGTAATTATCCTTTAATGGTAATATATGGTATTTAAAGATTTTGAAATATCCCATCCCATGATTGTCGAAATTTAGAGGGATTAAAATGATTAGGATAAAATAATTGTTTATTTGGTAATTATCCTTTATGATTTAAATAATCCCTTTGATTTAATAATTTAAATTAATAGCTTAATTCAATATAATTATTAAATCAAGAGTTTTAATATTTAAAATTTTAATTTAAATAGTTTTAAATTTCAAAAATTTTAAAGTGAGATTAAAACCTAATTGTTTTGAAAAGTTTCGAAACCTGCCCTCAAGTTTTGGAATTTAAATTGTTTGATTAAAAGTTTAATTTTAAAAATGTTAAATTCTAAAACCCTAGTTTTGAAAAGTTCAAATTTCATCCTTTTGGTTTTATTAAATTAATTAAGTGTATAATTAAAAGAGAGTTAATAAATCCATAATGATATGGTTTATATTTAGAAATTTATAAAACTTAAACCACCTAGTATTTTAAAAGTGTAAAATACACCCTTATAATATGTATAACATTAAAAGTCTAATATTATATATATATATATATATATATATATATATATATATATATATATATATATATATATATATATATATATATATATATATATATATATATATATATATATATATATATATATAACTAAAATGCTAGTCTTACCGTTAGTAGGCCTCATTCACGAAGCCGATCTATAAGGGGGGTATAAGGTTATGGCCTATAAAATGGTCGTTTAATGGGTATCCACTCTTACCCACCGCTTCCTTGATTGGTGGAGAGTCGTTAGCCGAACGGGTAGGATAGGGCAATCCTCTCTTCATTAATAAGTATAATGAATCTATGTAAAGTAACTAAACGCTTTTACAAATTCCCAATCCTAGTTACTTTAGGCAAAAGTGAAATTGATGCAATCCCATGAAATTACACTTTGTACCCTTGCTAAGACGTTAGTGGAGCGTGTATGGTTAACCGACACACTAATTGGGTTCTAAGCAAAGGTGGCAAAGGGTGACTCAATGTTTGTCATAGTTCGGTGGAGCTTGTGTGGTTTACCGGCACATCGAATAGCTGACTGTAACAATGAGGGCACCATGTACATTTGCATGGTTATTTACACCCAGTTTGTGATCCTCAGCATCCCAATCACAAACTAGGCATATCGAGATTTAAACATGCCATTGAAAAATTCAATGAATCTCAAAGGAAATCTAGGAATTCTCAATACATTTAAAACATAAGCCTTTATGTTTTTCATGGTGAAGAATTAATGAATCGACATTGACTTGCCTCCAAATTATTTGCATGTTGGATTACGGCATCCCTCTTCTAATGTGTGAATAATGTTGTTGGATCCTAGCCTTAATGTCTCATTTGGGTGTTTCATTAAGGATTCAATCAACTAACTTGAAATTCTCCCGTTTTGTAGATGTCTGACTCTAACTGTGGTCTTCCCGAATCCCAAGGAAAAAGTGTTCCTGTTGAAAGTGAAAGCTTGTTCCAAAGTGAAGGATCAATGTGGACTAGCTTGATTTCACTTCCCCCTCCTCCTCCCATTGTTCTCCCTGACCCACATGATCGATGATTTGAAGGGTTCAAAATCACCGAAACCCTATTGGCAATGGAACATGAAGATGGTAAACCCGTGTGTGCTCACGTCATAGGGATGAAATCACACATTGATAGGTTGATTATGTTGGGTGCGTCATTTCCCAATAAGATTGTTGTGGACTAGGTTCTCCAGTCACTCCCTGAATCATATTATAAGTTCAAAAGAGAGTATTATATGATGGATATTGATTTGACCCTCATTGATTTAACTTATATGCTTATTGCTGCTGAATCAGAAATGATTTGGCGAAGTAATGGAGCATATTTGTCTGGTAATTCAACCAAAATGCTTCTATGGACATTCTAGAGGAACCCACCTGTTATCGCTGCCAAGTGAAGGGGCAATGGATACGGAGCTGCCCAAAGGACCTGAAGAGTCTAAGAGATGGGAGAGTCAAGAAGTGTGACTCTACTTCAGGTATAAAATCCATTATCTAACTCCATTAAATTCCTATTCTTTATACATAATGTGATAAGATTACATTTGAATGTTTTGCAAGATTAGAGAAAAGAGAGGAAGTTTGATGGAAGAGCAAGATGAGTCTGATCACGAAGAAATGGATTACGATCGCATGGATTCGAAGATCAGATTTTGAGCTTAGGAAGTTATGATAGATTTGTTAGGAGTATTTAATTACATAGTTTTTCAGTTGGATTTTGCATTGTAACGACATGTTTTCTGCTGCTTTTATGAATGAAATAAATTTTGGTTTTATCTTATTTGTTTATCCTTACAATAACGTATATGAAAAATTGATGTTTGTGTAATTCTATGGATTTGATTCTTAATAAGGTTATTTGTGTAAGTGTCAAGAGTTTACCAAATAGGGAGAGTTTCTCTTCGCCCAAGTTTCAAGTGGATAGGAACTTGGAATCGTGCAACAAGTATTGTATGATGAATGAAAACTTTCACATTTAGGAAATTTAGACTAATTTTGACAAAGTGTCAATTTAAGGACTAAGAGATCGATTACACTAGGTCGGATGTTGATCAAGTCTACCACAAGAGTGACAAAGGTATTCGTCGTGATTTACTAAAGTTTAGTGAATATGGTTATACTTGTAAGATTGAGTATAATTATGGGTTGATTAAAAGAGTTTCAATCAATAGCAGAACGAATAAGAAGAATCAACGAGGCAGAAAGATAAAAGTTTCTCTATTCTAAGTAGAAGTGAGAGGACATTTTATTATAAGTATTAATGATTAAGAACCATATCTCAATTGATCCTCTAAGTGAGTCTTAGTACAATTTATATGTCTAAGAATAGGATTCGAGAATTATGGAAATGGTTAAATCAAGAAGTCAATCATACTTCGTTCCAATATCAAGTCTTAGAGTTATACTCCAAGATTGTGAATTAAGTGACAAGTCTTAAGAAGGTTTATAACATTCATCAAATGTGGAATTTGGAAAAAGGTTTTCTTATTCTTGCACATTTGAAATTGGTATGTTGTGATGTCTTCGATAAGACAAAGACCAACTAGGACCAATTATGTGAAGTGTTTTGTCTTGATAAAAGCTACACTAACTCTTAAATATTTGTTTGTCAAGGAATGGTTCTTAACAAGAGAATCTTATATGTCAAGGAGTCAGTGGGAGTCTTAATGGTCTTGAACGGTTTCAAGAACAAATCAAGAATATACCTTATCATCACTAGCACACGACTTGAGGTTTTCAACCTGTCGTGTTGACACTATTTTGGCTTCTGTGCCATTCCAATTGAGTTAATTATGCATGTGAGTTCTATGAGTTCTCAATTGAATGCATAAAGAGAAAGCACCTTGATCAGTGGAAAGTACATTGATAGGAAAGGGTTAGCTGCTTAACTAATTGGAAGACATGGTGGGCACTCGTGTTACTATAAGGCAAGAAATCAAGATTAAGAAAGTTCGGTCCATATGAGTTTGGATTTGTCGCAAACTTTGGTTATGACGAATTCACATGGATGGGAACGTATACACCACAAAATCTAAGTGTCATAAGGTTTCTCTCATTCATAAAATGATTATGAGGAAACGCTTTCACTAAGAGAGATTTTGAAGATACCATTATGTAATTTGGGTTTCTGAAATTCAACTATGATTATGACATACCTCTTCATAGTTCGAATTGTGGGAAATGGCAAATGGATCTGAACATTTTAGACTTATTGATATGAGTCCTAGAATCGTTTAGACATATACATATGAGCTGTCCAAGGAAAAGTGTATGAGTTTGAGAAGCTTAGATAAAGTCATATCAAAGCATCTAGTATTAGAAATATGAACTTATGAAATTGTTTTCTAGAAGTTCAGTTGATTTCTAAATACATGTTGAAGCTAGTGGGAGCATAAGTGTTATGCTTGTAAAGAAATAATCATCATGAAAGTGGGAGCATGATTATTATGGTAAGCATTGAGTATTAATTATAGAAAACAAGAGTTATACTTTGCAAAGTCGTAAGGGTTGAAAAGTTGTTTTGCTATAATTAAGGGAGAGAATATTATGCTTCATTTCAAATCTAAAAGCTTAGATTGTGGAACGTTAAAATTTAGTCAAAGATACATAGTGTGTTCTCAAATTTCGATTATGATTAAGGCATTCATCTTCATAGTTCTAATAGTGAAAACGTGACACATACAATATTATGGCAGAAGATTGATAAAGTATCATATCTTTATGTAAGACATTATGCATCATGTCCCATACACTTCAGGTAAAGGAACAATTGCATATGCTATAACATTTGACCGTTTTAAAATTTTCCAAATGCCAAGGGCATTAAGAGGGAAAAGGGACTAGAACTGGTTTTGACTGAAATAATTAAACAACTATCAAAGGACTATCCAAAATTCGCTGAGGATTGGTCGCTTGTGAGTGGTTGGAAGTATGGTATTGGATGGACCATA